>NC_143028.1:26102000-26412750 GCF_057628025.1 Oncorhynchus mykiss | reverse complement strand
ACAACTTAGCCAAATACATTTAAACTGACATTTAATCCTTGTTTAAAATTGCCAGTCTTAAATCAGTTAGGATCACCACTTTATATTAAGAATGTGAAATGTCAGAATAATAGTAGAGAGAATGATTTATTTCAGCTTTTATTTCTTTCATCACATTCCCAGTGGGTCAGAAGTTTAGATACACCTAATTAGTATTTGGCATAATTGCCTTTACATTTTTTAACTTGGGTCAAATGTTTCGGGTAGCTTTCCACAAGCTTCCCACAATAAGTTGGGTGAATTTTGGCCCATGCCTCCTGACAGAGCTGGTGTAACTGAGTCAAGTTTGTAGGCCTCCTTGCTCGCACACGCTTTTTCAGTTCTGACCACAAATGTTCTATAGGATTGAGGTCAGGGCTTTGTAATGGCCACTCCAATACCTTGACTTTGTTGTCCTTAAGCCATTTTGCCACTACTTTGGAAGTATGATTGGGGTCATTGTCCATTTGGAAGACCCATTTGCGACCAAACTTTAACTTTAACTGATTGAGGTGTTGCTTCAATATATCCACATAAGTTTCCTCCTCATGATGCATCTATTTTGTGAAGTGCACCAGTCCCTCCTGCAGCAAATCACCCCCATAACATGATGCTGCCACCCCCGTGCTTCACGGTTGGGATGGTGTTCTTCGGCTTGCAAGCCTCCCCCTTTTTCCTCCAAAAATAATAATGGTCATTATGGCCAAACAGTTATATTTTTGTTTCATCAGACCAGAGGACATTTCTCCAAAAAGTACGATCTTTGTCCCCATGTGCAGTTGCAAAACGTCTGGCTGTTTTATGGCGGTTTTTGAGCAGTGGCTTCTTCCTTGCTGAGCAGCCTTTCTGGTTATGTCAATATAGGACTCGTTTAACTGTGGATATACTGTATGTTTATTTAGCCTTTATTTAATTAACTGTGCGTCGCCCTATGGGACTCCCAATCACAGCCAGATGTGATTCGAACCAGGGACTGTAGTGATGCCTCTTGCACTGAGATGCAGTGCCTTAGACCACTGCACCACTAGGGAGCCATGAGCAGTATGACCAATATATATTTTTTTTGATTCGTCTGACAAATATATACGATTCGTCTGACAAACAAAGACCTTTGCGTGCTGTATACCCAGATATGGATTGAAGCTGGCGAGACATTCAAAGACATCAAGAGATATGCTGGACTCTATGTCAGAGAGGTGTTTTTGGGACCACATCATGTCTATTGTCCTGCTAATAGCCCTTGTGAAAAACAGTGTTTGAAAACATTTTTCCCCCTTCCACTTGCCTCTTCCATTAATTTTGAAAGAGTATTTCTTTTTCAAAGTATTTTTATCATTATTTTATTAATGAAAGCATAAAGATGTTGATAAAGAAATACTGTACAGTATATGCTTTATCCAACATTTTGCGGTTGCATGAGGTTTGGAGTTAAAATGTTCAACTTTAGAGTACTTTTAATACATTGCATATTGGAATTATTTTTTTTTTACACCTAGCCGAGCTTTCCTTTTGTAAAGGTTGAAGAGTCTACTGTCCTGCTAATAGTCCATTATCACTATGATCATGCTGTAACAATATATGGAAGCACCATGACCAGGATCTCTATTAATTTAAGTGAGCAGATTAGGGCTTTCAGGAGGAACGGAAAATTGTGTGTCTATTCATAAATCATGTGCCATGGAATCGGTACATCAAAAATCTCTTCACAACTTTTTAGCTAAGTGATAAATCTCCTTGATTTATCAAGACCATGCTGGTCTCAGAGCAGTGCGAAACGGTGCTGAAATAGTTGACCACATGCGGGTAGGCTTTTTGTTTCAAATCCTATTATAATAATTGGATGACTTTGGGTGTTCCAGTAAGCAACAATTTGTTGCCTTCATTAGCCTACTTTATTCCAATATTTAATTCAGTCATATTTATTCCCATAGTAATTTGTTATGGATCCATAAAGAAATAAACATCTGCTTTTTCAAAGTATTTTTATCATTATTTTATTAATGAAAGCATAAAGATGTTGATGAAGAAGTACTGTACAGTATATGCTTTATCCAACATTTTGCTGTTGCATGAGGTCGCCCACACACACTTTAAACATTTGGATAATAAAGCATTTAAATCATATTGAAGAGAGAAGCCGCCTGCATATGTTTATTAGGCTACTGTGTAGTCTGACAAGTAAACATAGCCTACAGTACATAGTAAACATGGTAAAGTGCCTAATTCCTTTCATAAGGGAGAGCAGGCCATGTCCAGACTTTCTCGGTGACCTCAAGTACTCATTAACTCTGTCTTTAATGCTTTTTCAGGTTGCATCAGTCATGGACAGAAGCTTCTGAGACACAGTATTAATGATGAACACCCAGAGGTTCACTGGTAAGCCACATGTGCCTCGGGATCCATCCCAGTTGGTATTCTGTGGAACCATGCATTTTTTTCAGTGCGGCCCGTTGTCCAACCCTTTGTCCACTGAGCTCAACGGATGGTTGTCGGCATGGTTGTATGTTCTGTAAAAACACATTCACGTTTTTAGTAAACAATTATCGATATGCCTACACTGTACACATTGATAGGCTATATACATTGTTTTTAAGAAAATGCACTGAAACCAAAATACTTTCAGTTTTGGTGATCCTCTCAGCTCCGGCTCATTTTCAAGTCCACTGGTGTTAACAGTCCTAAGCCTGGAACGGGTAGCACCATAGAAGAAAGCTGGCTTGATGAAAACGGTGTCTGTACACCGGGAAAGGGTCTGCTTGGACCAAAACACACTGCCGCCTGGGTTTGCATTGCAAATGAGTGCATAAACTGGGCCAAGACTCCAGCAGAGTAAGTAGACCTTTATGTAGTAAAACAAAGACTAAATAAAAAAGGCCTACAACACCTACGGTAGGCCTACAGTATATCTAAAAATATTTTTACATGTAGGTCTCCTGATTTAAATCCTGATTTAAATCCTTGTTTGGCTTCAACTGAAAACATTCATCTGTAACTCAGCCAAGCCTACAAGCAAAGATGCACTGGTGAAGGCCATCAAGACGTTTTGGCTTGAGAAATTGATGATACAATTCTCCCCCTACCCTCCTTCTTGGCAAGAGGCTATTGTCCTGTGAAAAGCCCATAATGGGTGGATGGATGGCTTCTTTTGTATTCCAATCTATTGAATGAATTTATTAATTACAGTCATTTACCATTCTCATTCTTGGACTGGAAACGTTGTTTGCAGATTTCACAATCTCATTTTCAAGTCCTTGTTTTAAAAAATAACAATGTTTTGGAGATTATTTCATTTTCAAATAACCAAAAGTGAGCTGTTGTAATCTGAATAAAGATAAACAAGGCCATTCTTGAACATGGGGTGAGACAATAGTCCCTTTTAATTTTGTCTGGCTTGCCATTCCAAATAAAATAGAATATTTTTTTAAACAGGTCACTCTCTGCCTGACTCTCCGCCAATGACGTGCCTCTCCGCCAATAATTACATTTAGAGGATTCTAAATGAATACCTAAGGGGCATTTTTCGTGAGGGCAAATCTGGTCTGTGAGAAAATTTAAGGAACAATAACCGACAAGACAACAGAGGTGAACAGAGGGCACAAATATACAATTACTAATCAGGGGAAATGGGAACCTGGTGTGTGTAATGAAACAGTTCAGTGACACCTAGAGGCCGGTGACATAGACCTCCGGAACTGGTGCACAGAATGAGCAGCAGTACCAGGGGAATCCGTGACACGTACATTTTAGTATTATTTTGGTACATGTTTATCTATCAGGGTGTAAATATGATCGATTGTGCGATGTTTTGGTATAAATCCAATTTGGCTTTTACTCAAGACATTGTGCTTATTAAGAAAGTTTAGAACTCTTACATTTCTAATACTACAGAAAACCTTCCCCACGTTACTGTTCACACAAATACCTCTGTAATTGTTAGGGTCAAATTTGTCTCCATTCTTAAAGATTGGTGTCATGAGTCCTTGATTCCAGATGTCAGGGAAATAACCTACTGTACACTCAGAATCAAATGATTTTATCTAACCTTTATTAAACTAGGCAAGTCAGTTAGGAACAAATTATTATTTACAATGAAGGCCTACCCAGACCAAACCCAGACGACGACACTGGGCCAAATGTGCGCCACCCTATGGGACTCCCAATCACGGCCGGTTGTGATACCGCCTGGAATCAAACCAGGGTCTGTATTGACGACTCTAGCACTGAGATGCAGTGCCATAGACCTCTGAGCCACTCGGGAGGGCAAAATTAAACCGTTTTAATATAGCTTATTGACATTTTGCAATAGTGAATTTGAGCATCTCATTTAGGATACCATCAGGTCCGAATTGCTTTTTTAAATTTGAGAGCCTAAAGTTTTATATACAGCTTCTGGTCAGTAATTGGTTGAGTCCAGTGGATTTTTGATTGTTCTTCATAGCTTTTTCTAATCCATTCAACTTCGCATCAATTTGAACGGTGTTGTAGGGTGGTTTAAAATGGGTTGTCCATGTGTCACCAATTTGTATCGCTAATTCCTCGTTTAGATTTTTTTTGGGGGGGGTTTACAATTTTTCCAGAAGTTGTCTGTGTACTTGGAGTCCTCAATTAGTGTCAGCTGCTTGCTGTTGTGTTGTGCTTTTTTGGTTCCGAGTGTACTCTCTCTCTCAAACTGACATTTACTCCTGAGGTGCTGACCTGTTGCACCCTATATGACCACTGTGATTATTATTTGACCCTGCTGGTCATCTATGAACGTTTTAACATCTTGAAGAACGATCTGGCCTCTTAGCCACCATACTTCTACATCTGCATTGCTTGCTCTTTGAGGTTTTAAGCTTGGTTTCTGTATAAGCACTTTGTGACAACTGCTGACTGCTAGCTTTATAAATACATTTGATTGATTCAGTCTCAAACAGGCCATGATCCTTTGAATGCGTTGGGGCACGATGAAACAATGGAGACCCATTCAGTGAACGGAAGCATAGTGGGCGGAACCCAAACTTAATTTGCTCTCACTCAGGTTCCAAACTCTGTTTTAGAGACTGACTTTATTATCAATTTTGACACTAAAATAAATGTTTCGGACTCATATCGCTGCCACATAGGCCGTTTTCAAAGGAACTAGCAGTTTTTTTAGGGGCAGTCGCTCTTTAACCGCTTGGCGACCTGCTACCCAATGAAATGGAATTGTCAAAACTTTCTACAGACCGATGGGTATACAACAGTGAAGGATATGCCCATCCTCTACATTAGAAAAAACAAACTCACCCGCGCCGGACCGGACATCTAAAGTTATCAATATAATACACACATTCCTAATGATATATTATATTGGGGTCACAATTTACTGGGGGGTGGGGTAATATTTCATATTTAGATTATTTATGCCTCACATGCGACCTGTGATAAGACTAAGCAATTAGCCTATTGAAATGTTTATCCGACTCCATAAAGATGATTTAGCAAAATTAGACTATAGTTGAGTTACAGGAATTGAAAGGCCAAGAAAGGAATAATAATTTTCTGGCAGATATTAACTACATTAAGTTAGTTAACTACATTAACTTGGTGGCACTGATGCAACCAACCTCTTCAGTTGGTGGTACCAGCACATGATTTGGTCACACCAATTTCCTTACACTTAAAAAAAAAAAGATAATTACCTGGCCTGTTTCCCATAATGTGCCTGCATTCCTTACAGAACCAGGCTCATAATGACTAGTCATCTTTTAAATTAGCATGCCCTTGTGTTCTTACATTGATTTGGCAAGATTTACTGTTACATCATAGAAATGCATAGTCATTTTAACCATATCTACATGTACAAAGTACCTCAAATCAGCCTGACTAACCGGTGTCTGTATGTAGCCTCGCTACTTTTATAGCCTCGCTACTGTATATAGCCTGTCTTTTTACTGTTGTTTTATTTCTTTACCTACCTATTGTTCACCTAATACCTTTTTTGCATTATTAGTTAGAGCCTGTAAGTAAGCATTTCACTGTAATTCACTGTTGTATTCGGCACATGACAAATACACTTTGATTTGATTTGCTCTAGAGACTTAAAATAAAGTGAAAAATGTCTTTATTGTTTGATGTGTTATTTTATTTTTATTTTTTTACCCTTTTTCTCCCCAATTTTGTGGTATCCAATTGTTTTAGTAGCTACTATCTTGTCTCATCGCTCCCATTTGGGCTCAGCAGAGACGAAGGTTGAAAGTCATGCGTCCTCCGATACACAACCCAACCAAGCCGCACTGCTTCATAACACAGCGCGCATCCAACCCGGAAGCCAGCCGCACCAATGTGTCGGGGGAAACACCGTGCACCTGCCAACCTTGATTAGCGCGCACTGCGCCCGGCCCTAACCTGGAAGACGCTAGGCCAATTGTGCGTCGCCCCACGGACCTCCCGGTCGCGGCCGGTTACGACAGAGCCTGGGCGCGAACCCAGAGTCTCTGATGGCACAGCTGGCGCTGCAGTACAGCGCCCTTGAGCAGTCCCTCACATGTGTTATTTTCTGCTAACTCCTCTAGAGGGCACAATTTGAAAAAAACTATACTTGATACCAAAATGATACCGCAGCAAAAACAACTGGGAGGACTGTAATATCCCCCAGTTTTAACAGATGTTCGCTGTAGAAATCACACATTTTTTATTGATAAACAACAACATTAAATGTTGTACGTCCACAAAAATGCTTAAAACTACATCTGGGGGACATTTTCTTTATGTCTGGGAAAAATCTGAGAAATTTTGATTTTTTTTGAGTAGTTACCATTTAATTCAGGTGTGCACCAGCCATACTGTAATGTTTGGCTGGCTGTGTTTCTGTAGCCATAGGCAGCACGTGAATTTGGGGAAAAGTTTGGGGAAGCTAATTTTCACCATAACAATTAACCTTTATAGTAAAGCATTCCACACATCATCGCATTTGCAGACTTACTGTATGTAAGATAGCCTACAATTCCTAATGTGATGAGTAGATTGGATCATCATAATTTACGCTAATAATATAACTCAATCACTGTTTGCCAAAAAGACTGTTCAAATACTCGCTGATACTACACGCAGTGGCGTAGAGTAGGCCTAGGCTATAACAGATACGTTTCTTGGTCTTTATGAACACATTTCATGCAATTCTATTACACTTTACATGACTGGAGATATTAGCACAAACTTTTTTAATAGGATATAAAATTACAAGGTAGCCTACTCTGCTGACAAGTCAGACATTTAAATACATTTTACCATTACATTCATTTTTATAACAGCACATTGGACAGAACATGGATATTGCTTTTGTCGTGCCAGTTCACTGCCCGTTTGGAACTATTCTTTTTGAATAGAGTCATCTACTTCCTGATGGATCTCTTTGTGCCACAGGCTCGTGTTCTCCCTCAAATGGTACTGGAAAAGGGTAGGGCTACTCTACCAGCTGTCTACAAATACAGTGTGCCCCTTCTGAAGCTTGATGATCACCACTGACCCAGATATAAGTCATGTTGAGGGTCTTGGCATATCTGTGGTGTTGCCGGTGTAGAAGATCAGGTCCTGTACATATTCTGTCAGACACTCACATAAAACAAAGACTTTGACTCCAAATATGTGTTGCTTTGATGGGATGTACAGTATTGGTGGAATTCAAGCCTCCCTTTCCAAGCCATGAGAGACTAATCAATGCACAAGTCATTGTGAGGCGCAAACACTAGCAAATGCTCTGGTCAAGCTGCCCAGGATATTCATAATTGTGTGAATCGGGTTGGCAATGGCATTGTTGATAAAGTGGAGCGCTCTCAGCAAGACAAGGAAGCGGTATTGGGAGAAAAGGGTTGGGAAAAAGGGGTCTGCAGCATGGGGTCAAGCGTCTAGTAGTCCCTCACATAACCCTTCTTTACTAGCCCCATCTGCAGGACCTTGACCAGGAAGCTATACGTTTCACTGATGGTATTGGTTTACATATTTTGAGAGCGTTCCTTTTTCCCTTCTACAGTAGTCTTCTCTTTCAGTTCATGAGCATACCTGCAAACAAATATGCATATTTGACCCGTTTCAGGAAACTAGGCGTATGTCGCTGGTCACTACTTCATAGGAGAGCCGCTTGAACGTAAACTTTTTTGTTGTTGATCAAAATGTTTGTTTTTTTACAGAACACAACATTCTCGAACATGTGAACTTTCATGTGATTAAATAACAAACTTGTATGCCATCTGTAAATACAAATAAATAAATAAAATTACGAGCCTAGTTGGTTTAGCCACAGAAAAAGGAAGCAACCTTCCTGCTAGCCATGATTGGCTAAGATAACGAGTGGGCTAGAAATGCCGAGAGATGAGTTTGGATTGGTCTGCCATATAGCACGCTTCTGTCTATTTGAGTTGGTCAGTATGTCTAGGTAATCCTGTCTGACATCTTCAAACTATGGGCAGTCATGTCATCTGACAAGGACATGCGTCCAAACATGATATATACAGATAAGATAGTCTAGTTAGCTAAATTTTCAGATATTACACATTTCTAATTTTGAGAGAAAGTGGTTTAATTTCAAGTTAAAGTGTACTGTGAGCTAGCTAACATTAGCTGGCTGGCTCACTAGCTAGCGCTATGTGTATGATCTCATTTTTCGTATCTCAGACACATTCGCTTGACTAGTTATAGCCTAATGTTAGCAAGCTAACATTGAGCCTGGTTGTTTAGCTACCTTAGATTCATGCAATGTAGTCCCATGAGTTGGGATATGGTTAATTGTTTAGCTAGCTATATGTCTTAACAAAAGACTCCACTATGCAAATATCCATTTCAAAAGAATGTCCCTGCAACAGTTGTTGATAGACGTACTAGCTGGTAAATTCGCTCTGGCTATCTACTCCGATTTCAAACCAGAGGTAAGGTAGTCTAGCTAGCTATATTTTCAGATATTACACATTTCTAATTTTGACAAGGTATTTTAAGTTAAAGTGTACTGTTAGCTAGCTAGATTACATTAGCTGGCTGGCTCGCTAACTAACGTTACGTGTATGATCTTATAATTCGTAATCTCATAGCCACTAGTTATAGCCTAACCTAGCCTGGTTGGTTAGTTACCTGCAGATTCATGCTGGGTAGTAACGTCATGAGTTGGGATTATGGCTCATTGTTTACCTAGCTAGCTACTATCATGAGACTAGGCAGGACCCAAATTCAGACACAGGAGGCAGATGGTTGGAGTTTAAGATCTTTCATAATTCCAAAGGGAATAAGCAAGAGAATGGTCGTGGACAGGCAAAAGGTCATAACCAGATGAGTCCAGGAGGTACAGAGTGGCAGGTATGCTCGAGGTCAGGGCAGGCAGAATGGACAGGCAGGCGGGTTCAGAGTCCAGAACAGGCAAGGGTCAAAACCAGGAGGACTAGAAAAAGGAGAAAAGGCAAAGACAAACTGGCACAGAGAAACAGGAAACACAGGGATAAATACACTGGGGAAAACAAGCGACACCTGGAAGGGGTGGAGACAATAATGAGGACATGTGAAAAAGAACAGGGTATGACAGCTACATGTCTTAACAAAAGACTCTCAGCTTAGTGTGCCAGAGTGCAGAATAACTGATGAATTTACAAAAACTCAACAGTAAACATTGGCAAAAAAAGCGTAATTAAATTGTTTCCAGCAGCACAGTTACAGTCACCAACACACTGGATAGCATGAAAACAGCCTAACCAGCTCTGCTAGGGCAAGTAAAATGTTCAGAGTGGGGTGTTCTTGCAATATGTGTCTGGAAGTAGCTAGCAAGCTAGCCAATGTTAGCCAGTTAGCTTGGGTGCTTGTCTGCCATTGTAAGGTCAGAATGTTCAGATCTCTCCAATAGAAGAACAAAACATTTAAAGACAAAAATAACCAAAACATTCAAAGACCATTTTCTCAAAAGTGCGTTTACAAGTTTATCAATTTTTAAAGCAAAATTAATTTCCCATTGTCCCTCAACTGTAGTGTATAATACACAATTTTGTAGCTCTGTCTCCACTTTTATCCAATGTAAAATTGGATTTTGCTACCGATTTGAGCCAGTCGGTCACATATTTAGTAGGCAGGCTAAAGGCATTCTGAATTTTGATACATTTGAAGAGAGCCTTGGGTTTTCTGTAATATGGTAATGCACAAACCAGTTAGTTTCCTGCACCACACTTTCCAACAATTCCTCATTAAGGAACAGTTTAACAAAGATTCTCTGAGGGGATAGGCAGGGAGCTTTGTAAACCAAACAGGGTGTCATTGAAGTCTATCTCTGATGGTGTGAAGTGACAGGATCTCCAGCAGTGGGGACCATTCTCCTCAACTTCAACTTTTTACTCCCATTCTACAAGATTGGCAGCAGGACCAGCATCTTGGGAAGGTCAGGGATGCTCATTGCCTGCAAGGGGTTGTCCTCAGACATGTCACAACATTTTAAAAAACATCTAACTGAATGCATTTTTGTCAGGCAGAACCGTACAGCACTGAAAGAGAGCACATTTGACTTTGAAAGTTCTCTATTGAAATTTGCATTCATCATAAATATTCATAGTTGATATTTCTGCCTGTTGTATCTGTGTGTTTACAGGTCTACATTTACAAGATACATGAAGATGTCCCAGTGCTGTTTGTTTGTGTATTTAAGGCAGACACCTGACTACTTGTATTCCAAATTTGAGCCAGGCATTATTCTGCACTGTTTGCGTTAATAGGGCTAGGCGTCCCTCTAGCGGGACAAGTTCCTGTGAAACTGGGGAGCGCGCAATTCAAATCATCATAAATATTATGGATATTAAACATTTAGGTATAAATAAGTGTCTTATATCGGTTGAAAGCTTAAATTCTTGTTAATCTAACTGCGGTGTCCGATTTACAGTAGCTATTACAGCGAAAACATACCATGTAATTGTTTGAGGACAGCGCCCCACATCTGTCACGTATTATCAAGGTGGGTGGAATCAGGCGCAGAGAGCAGGTTTCAGTGATTCAACAGTTTATTCTCCGGCGCACAAAAACACGGTCAACCCAACATACAGGGTGAAATAATCCAACACAGGATCAAAAATAGACCGGAGAAATAACATACACGTATTACACCAAATACATGAATACAAACAATCCCGCACAAAACAAGGGCGGGACAACCTACTACATATAAGGACGTTAATTAAACTAAAATACACACAGGTGAAACTAATAAGACAAAACCAACAGACAAACTAAAAAGGGATCGGTGGTGGCTAGTAGGACGGTGACGACGACCGCCGAGCACCGCCCGAACAGGCAGGAGAGCCAACTTCGGCGGAAGTTGTGACAACATCAAAATATTTTTCCACCGGCACAGGTTTCATAAATTCACAAATTGCATGAAATATTCACTTACTTTTTTGAAAATCTTGCTCTGATTTGTCATCCAAAGGGTTCCAGCTATTACAGGTAGTGTCGTTATGTTATATAAAATCATTCTTTATATCCCAAAAAGTCTGTTTAGTTGGCGCCATTGATTAGAGTACTCTACTCATTCAACATGCAGAGAAAGGAATCTGAAAATCTACCCCTAAACTTTGTTTCAAGTCAAAATACATTTCTATTTACTCCTCAGTTACTCTAAATTTTAATCAAACTATAATATATAGTATGTTCAATAGGATACAGATTTTAGCGGGTGTGTGCTTTTTCATGGCACGTGCAAATACAAATTTCCAAGATTATGTCCCTGTACTAAAACGGACATTTCTTATTTATTTTTGAAGTTACAAGCCTGCAACCTTGAACGTAGACTGCTAATGTTTTGGAGCTAATTTTTCAGTATGCCCTTGTACTTGCATTGTAAGAGGATGGTCTCTCTCTCAAAAAAATTATCTGGTTGGTTTTTTGATGGATTTTCTCCTACCATATGTATTGTGTTATATTCTCCAACATTATTTTAACATTTCGACAAACTTCAAAGTCTTTTCTTTCCAATGGTTCCAATTATATGCATATCCTGGCTTCAGGGCCTGAGCAACAGGCAGTTTACTTTGGGCACGTCATTCAGGCAGGAAATTGAGAAAAAAAAGGGGTCGAGCCCTAAGACATTTGTGTGTCACAAAGTCTATCAATTTAACCACTTTTGCAGTAAAATATCTTAATTTGGGGCCGTGCCACTATTAGTCAATCTAAAGTCAGACCCACCGAACCGCATTGTCCAGTGGCGATGACTCATTCCACTCCACGAGACTTCACACAACAGGTTAATGTGGCCAGTATTTGTTTACTACTACGATCCAGGAATCTCCCCGTTGAGGCTAAAATATGATCACAAGGACTTCTTGCTCTCTCCATGGACTTCTCTTTCAATTAAAAATCTTTAACAACACTTGCCCTGCATAACTATTTAATAGGATAACTAATGTGTTCAACATTATCCCCTCGGAGCATGATAGCATGCTAACGGCCTCGGTGGCCTTTTGATACAGACGTGGGCTTTTTTCCTGATGGGGAGCATGAGGGCCCACCCGACTCCACTGCTGGGTGGCGTGGCGGCTGTGTAGGCTCTGGGTAATGAATACCTTTGACGGATATTAAGAGTCCTCTAACATGAAGGCACTCAATGAAGGAAATGGCATCTCAGGACCTTAGAGAACAGAAGAGCCTGTCAATAATGGAATAAACATCAAAAGTAACTGGTAAAATGCAATTGAGTCTGACTTCCATAAACACTTGGTTATACACTCTCAACCTGGTGCAAGTGAAGTTAGATAATATATTTTACCAAAAAGGATTTTGTAATCGAATAAACATTTGCCGTTTTTTTGTGTCATGGTTCCTGTCTTGCATGCGTACCCAAACTCCTTGCTCTGGCCAAACGCTACGCCACACCCAAGGACGTTAGTTTATTCTCCGCAGTGAATCTAGATCGGAGTACCTCCCTGACAATTTCTCGAAATGGTCCCACTAACCGATTGGCTCGGCCAGAGCAAGAATAAACATGGGTAAAGCAGCGTTTTGAAAATCGGCATTGGCTTTGATACCCAATCGCTGATGACTTTTTTTTGTACAACACCCCTCATGTTGACGTCCCCACAAATGACTTCAACGATGGCAATCTCAGAGTGAAGTATGTAGAGAACATAGAGCAGTGAAGGAATTCAATTTGAGTCAGGCAAGATCCTATCAGCCAGGAGCAGTAATCCTTGGCATGGAGACCCGTTTGATCTGCTGACATGGGGTGCCGGGGCACTCCCCCTAGGGGTAAGACAGGGCCTTGACCTGAGTCATGTTAATTTGGCACCAAATGGAAGCAAACATACTGAAACAGGGAGGGACTACCTGGACTTGTCCAATAATAAATGTGAATTTCCAATTTCCATTGCAAAATGCATTAAAAAGCTTACAGTTGTGTGCGTGAACTTGAGCTTGAGGTGCAGGAGTAGAGGTGGATGATCTGGTTCTCACTTTGCGTTAAATTGCTGTCCTGCCTGTGAAGTAACGGTGTAAATTACCCAAGTAACAAAGTGGTATTAAAATCTTGTTGCATCATCATTTTTAACAGACGGATTACTAGGGCGGCGTGTACTCAGAGCATGCGCTGACCAACTGGCAAGTGTCTTCACTGACATTTTCAACCTCTCCCTGACTGAGTCTGTAATACCCACATGTTTCAAGCAGACCACCAAAGTCCCTGTGCCCAAGAATGTCAAGGTAACCTGACTAAATTACTACCACCCAGTAGCACTCACGTCGGTAGTCATGAAGTGCTTTGAAAGGTTGGTCATGGCTCACATCAACACCATCATCCCGGAAACCCTAGACCCACTCAATTCGCATACCGCCCCAACAGATCCACAGATGATGCAAGCTTAAATCGCACTCCACTCTGCCCTTTCCCACCTGGACAAAAGGAACATTTGTGTAAGAATGCTGTTCATTGACCACAGCTCAGCATTCAACACCATAGGGCCAAAAAATCGAATCACTAAGCTAAGGACCGTTGGACTAAACACCTCCCGCTGGAACTGGATCCTGGACATCCTGATGTGCCGCCCCCAGGTGGTAAGGATAGGCAACAACACATCTGGCATGCTGATCCTCAACACCGGGACCTCTCAGGGGTGCGTGCTTAGTTCCCTCCTGTACTCCCTGTTCACCCACGACTGCATGGCCAAGCATGACTCAAACACCATCATTAAGTTTGTTGATGACACAACAGGCGTGATCAACGACAACAATGAGACAGCATATAGGGAGAAGGTCAGAGGCCTGGCAGTGTGGTGCCAGGACAACAACCTCTCCCTCAATGTGAGCAAGACAATGAAGATGATTGTGGACTACGGGAAAAAGAGTGTTGAACAGGCCCCCATTTACATCAATGTCCACATTACCAACAAACTATCATGTTACAAACACACCAAGACAGTTGTGAAGAGGGCACGAGAACAGCTTTTCCCCCTCAGGGGACTGAAAAGATTTGTCATGGGTCCCCAGATCTTCAAAAAGTTCTACAGCTGCACCATCAAGAGTATCCTAACTGGTTGTATCATCACCTGGTATGGCAACTGCTCCGCAACCACCCGTACTATTTACGTTGAGGTAGAATGCTCAACCATTATTGCCAATAAACACAGAAGGAGCTCACTGAGTACCTCAAAGAACATCTGCTCACATTATGATACACCCCAACTGTTCCATACATGAAAGCTGTAGACTGTCTCACAATGCATCCATTCACATATAAAATTTCCTGCCTTCACAATTCATGGCAACAACCATATGGATGTCAATCTGTTCCACCTGCTTCTGTGCTTAGATTTACACTTGAGTCATTTTATAGATGTTCTTATCCAGAGTGACTTACAGGAGCCATTAGGGTTAAGTGTCTTGCTCAAGGGCGCAGACACATTTTTCACCTAGTCGGCTCAGGGATTTGAAGTTACTGACCCAACATTCTTAACCGCTAGGGTACCTGTCGCCCTATGATTGTATGTTAATTAATGAGTCATTCTCACTGGAATAATGGCTATAGAAAAAGGTAAAAGCAAAATATGGGGAGTGGAAAGTTGTTTTCAAAATAATGATCATGGATAAGAAGGTACAAATACATAGCCTCCTATGGCCACCCCGATCTCGCAAGCTTAGATTCTACGAGTCCGTGTAGCGAAAGTTCGTCCGTGTAGCGAAAGTTCGCAAGATCAGGATGATCATACGAGCTAAGCTTCCCCTTAAGGAAATTGAACTTGCTTAAATGTTCTAATTACTCCTGTCTATACCAAAATAAATAAAATCCTTAATAACACTACACCAGAGAACATGATTTAGTCACAGAGGATCATTAGCTTCTTTAAAAAAATAGCTGTGGATTGTTTTAAACCAGAAGGCCAGGGCATAACCTACCTTCGGGAAGTATGGAATTTGTGCAGCACGCACAGCAAATCAAATAGCGGTTGGTTGATTTGCAGCTGTCAGAGAAAATCATCGAAAATTTCTGGAAAAACACAAAAGAGCAACCTGGACTCAGGGGTAGACAGAACGTAAAGGTAAATCCAGGACAATCCAATTAGTATGATATGTTCCATTTTGTATGCTATGCATTAATTTGTGGATGTCTACCATCCCTTTTGTATGATATGTTGCGAATTCCAACTTGTTGTGGCTAACGTTAGCTGGGTGGCGAACATTAGCTAGGCTAGGGGTTAGGGTTTAGGGTTAGGATTAAGGTTAGTGTTAAGATTTAGGGTTAGTGAAAGGGTTAGCTAACATACTAAATAGTTGCAAAGTAGCTAAAAAGTAATATGTAGTTGCAAAGTTGCTAATTAGATAAAAAAGCTCAAGCTGTCCGTGATGAGATTTAAACATGCAACCTTTGGGTTGCTGGAAGTTTGCGTTATACGCCTACACATCCGCCCCAACCAAACATAAAATGTCATACTAATTTCACTGTCCCAGATTGATGTTTACTATGTCTAGTCTATGAGATCAGGCTGAAAAGAGCGGAGACAAAGAAAGATACTTTAAATGCCCGGATGTCATATTGATTCTGGCTTTCACCACAGCTGATCAATTAGATATAGAGCAAACTCAGTATGCGAAAACGTTATGTTTTATGGTATGAAAATCGAATATGGTTTAAATGCCCGGATGTCATATTGATTCTGGCTTTCACCACAGCTGATCAATTAGATATAGAGATGCATACTGCAAACTCAGTATGCGAAAACGTTATGTTTTATGGTTTGAAAATCGAATATGGTTTAAATGCCGGGATGTTATACTTATTTCGGCTCTTCATCTAGTAGAATTCTATGCACACTTTTCCACAGTGCATTGGAAGAGGTGGGCTGTGAGTTATAGGCCCTATAGTAGTTCTCTTCAAGTAGGGAAACAACAAAACTAGGCTACTTAAATGGGAAGATGTCAAATAGCGAAGCTTCTGTGGTGGTGTTTAAATACAGGTTGAGTAGTTTTTGTTTTCCTTAAAATGATCATGAGTATTTCATCGTAGGATACATCTTTCTTTGAAAATGAAAGTTCTCGGTAAAAAAAAACAAAGTGGATTTCTATTTATTGTTTTCTTGGCCTTCGTCAGAGCTTTTAAACTAAATAATTAACCATATTTTGATTTCTGAAGGTGTCGGCACCAAGGACTCAGGATGTGGCTGCATTATTGATGTCATGTTAATCAGGCCTTTTGATTTGAACACATGGATTATTTTAGTTTTGTAGGCTAGGCTACCTTTTTCATTATTTAATTTATGGATCAAACCTTAAGTCATTCTGATCAGTGGTTTTGATTATTGTATTGCTTTCCAGCGGTTCTGAATTTGCAAATCACCTTTTGATTTGAACATTTGAGGTTTTGGTGTGTGTACTAAGCTATTTGATTTAATTTATGTAAATTACTGCACTTTGGAAAAATCCACCTGCCCTCACTACTGCATTGCGGTTGTGGCTTACTGTATAGGCAACTCTTTACTAAATGCTATGTGCTAAATAGTATTGTGCAAGGGTGCAACTTTCACTGGGGACAGGACAGTATGTCAGTCTCAGCAGATTAGCCTACCATGTCATTTTTGTGGTATTAAAAATTCTGCTATTGTCTCCAGTTATGGAGAGTAATGTGTCGTAGAATTGCATGAAATGTGTATGTAAAAGGAAATATTTTTCTCGGATCCTCCTTAAAAATGTCTCTCTAGCTGTGGCTGCTACACTCGCAATAACATCTACTAACCATGTGTATGTGACCACATTTTTTTGATTCGGATGTGTATAAAGAAAGAAGAAAAGCAGAATGGTATTTTTTGCAAACAGTGAGTCAGTTGTATAAATTATGACTCCAATCTACTCATCAAATTAGGAACAGTATGCTATCTTACATTATAGATGCATACAATACTTTATCGTAAAATTATTATTTTTATTTTCAAACTCACGCACCTATGCACTTGAATAACGATATGGTAGAAGACAGCCTTATGTGAAGCATTGGCAAGATTGACAAAGTTCTCCACTCCATGACCATGTCCTCGAATGCATGTAATACTATCCACCAAATGATCCTGTAAGTAGCACTAAGTCACTCTGCTAATGAGATTCCTTTCCACGGCTGTGATTGGAACATTACCCCCCCATAGATTACACTGCCACTATCTGTTATAGTGACCTTATGTAACAGGTGTCACCGTGCTGCTATCAGGATCACATCCTTCACTGTCACTGTCCCTGTCCGTACCACGGCTCGAACTAGTGATCGTCTGCTTGCCAACAGACGTGACCACCCTGCTTGACAACGTACAAACCAGTTGCACCAAAGAAAAGATACCAACATTTCAAGCTGTGGAGTGAGAATACGGTACAATCTCAACTCTGTTACACATATTTTAATTCATCTCAGATTTTTCCATTATGGTTTCTAACTCAGAGTTTGTTTTCCGATCTGTACAATTTATTTAAAGCAGCACTTCCACTGTAGTATCAGTGGTAATGCATCGGTTTCAGACTTTTCTTCAAATCATCAGTGAAGAGACTACAATCCGCACTTTGTTTATTGATGCCACCAACTGCTTATGTTAGCATTTTTGGGCCAAAACCCAATGTAAGTCAGTGTCCCCCATTTAGCATCTCTGGCATTTCTTGCCCAAATCATCTCTTAAATAGCTTTTGTTGACTGACAAATTGGTTTGAAGTTATTTGTAGACATGCTAAACATGGGACATTGGATGTGTCCCAAATGGCACCCTTTTCCCTATATAGTGTGCACTACATTGGCCAGGGCTAATATGTGCACTATACAGGGAATATAGTGTCATTTAGGATGCAACCATTGACAATCGTTTTTGGTATGAAAATAATCCAATGGTATTGAACATTACATGGTTGCTAAACTGGATGAGTTAAGTCACTACGCCCAGATTCCATGATCCTGATGAGTCCATTAATACCCACTGGTTTCCTTCCTTGCCTTTTTTGCCAGCAACCTATTTAGAACTTGAAATCCGAACTTGGAATTGCTGATTAGACACGGTATGTGGACTCTAGCGAGCCAACATAAAGCAACTGATCAGTAGCCTAGCAAAGAGAGAGGGGAAACGAGCAGACATTTTGGATTTGATGGCCCCTGCACATACAGGTGTAGAGTGCAGTTGCCCATAGACGCTGATCAGGTCAGTTTCAAGATTCAAGCTTTGGTTCTATCACACTGTCGTGTCTTTGGCTATGCCGGATTAAGTGATATGACAAGCTATTCTATAAAATCATTTTTTTAAATTAATATTACCTGATTAAGCTAATCAGGTAGATAATTAACTAGAAAGTCGGAGCACCACAAAATAATGTTTATAGAGCTGTTATCTTCTGAGTAAACTCTTAAAGACCTAGTAATCTTTTACATCAATTGGAGTCAATATTAACCGTCACCTTATTTCAGTCTCATCTGAACATCGTAGAATTCTTGGTTATCTTCACGAACCCTGGCTAACAAGTTGAATCAGCAATACAAACTTTGGTTTAATTATTTATTTATTAAATACCTAAATAATCACACAGAATTACATGAAAACAGAATGGATATTACCGGTCCACAGACGACGCAATCGCAACCACACTGCACACTGTCCTAACCCATCTGGACAAGAGGAATACCTATGTGAGAATGCTGTTCATCGACTACGGATCAACATTTAACACCATAGTACCCTCCAAACTCGTCATTAAGCTTGAGACCCTGGGTCTCGACCCCTCCCTGTGCGACTGGGTCCTGAACTTTCTGACGGGCAGCCCCCAGGTGGTGAGGGTAGGTAACAACATCTCCACCCCACTGATCCTCAACACTGGGGCCCCACAAGGGTGCGTTCTCAGCCCTCTCCTGTACTCCCTGTTCACCCACGACTGCGTGGCCATGCACGCCTCCAACTCAATCATCAAGTTTGCAGACGACACTACAGTGGTAGGCTTGATTACCAACAACGAGGAGACGGTGGTGTCAGGAAAATAACCTCACACTCAACGTCAATAAAAACAAAAGGAGATGATCGTGGACTTCAGGAAACAGCAGAGGGAGCACCCCCCTATCCACAGACGGGACAGTAGTGGAGAGGGTAGTAAGTTAAGTTCCTCTGCGTACACATCACAGACAAACTGAATTGGTCCACCCACACAGACAGCGTAGTGAAGAAGGCGCAGCAGCGCATCTTCAACCTCAGGAGGCTGAAGAAATTTGGCTTGTCACCAAAAGCAAACTTTTACAGATGCACAATCAAGAGCATCCTGTCGGGCTGTATCACCGCCTGGTATGGCAACTGCTCCGCCCACAACCGTAAGGCTCTCCAGACGGTAGTGAGGTCTGCACAACGCATCACCGGGGGCAAACTACCTGCCCTCCAGGACACCTACACCACCCGATGTCACAGAAAGGCCATAAAGATCATCATGGACAACAACCACCCAAGCCACTGCCTGTTCACCCCGCTATCATCCAGAAGGCGAGGTCAGTACAGGTGCATCAAAGCAGGGACCGAGAGACTGAAAAACAGCTTCTATCTCAAGGCCATCAGACTGTTAAACAGCCACCACTAACATTGAGTGGCTGCTGCCAACATACTGACTCAACTCCAGCCACTTAATAATGGAAAAATTGATGTACATTTTTTTATCACTAGCCACTTTAAACAATGCCACTTAATATAATGTTTACATACCCTGCTCATCTCATATGTATATACTGTACTCTTGCCATCTTTATGTAATACATGTATCACTAGCCAATTTAAACAATGCCACTTTTATATGTTTACATACCCTACATTACTCATCTAATATGTATATACTGTACTCGATACCATCTACTGCATCTTGCCTATGCCGTTCTGTACCATCACTCATTCATATATTTTTATGTACCCTATACACTTGTGTGTGTATAAGGTAGTTGTGAAATTGTTAGGTTAGATTACTCGTTGGTTATTACTGCATTGTCGGAACTAGAAGCACAAGCATTTTGCTACACTCGCATTAACATCTGCTAACCATGTGTATGAGACAAATAACATTTGATTTGATGTCATACAGAAAACGTCCCTGGTGGAAGGAGCCGACATGACTGCTGGTTACACAAAGGAAAGTGGGTTGGGTTTGAGTGAAAGAGCGGGAAGACTGAGGAACAAAGGGAGATGCTATGCTATCTTAAATACAGTATTTTATGCATTCTAAATTACCGCACATTTGAAAAAGGAGAATGCAATAAATATTTACTCTGAGCTGCAGTAGGTTGGCCGTAGATGCTGGCCATGTTGCCCAACAGAGATTTTCCTTGTCCTTTGAAGAGTGTCTCTGGTGGTAAACTGGATACTTGGTAGTATTGTGTAGTTTGTTAGAATAGAAACTTTGCCTGTCCTTCCCTAGCCCACGTTTACAGCTGCGGTTGCAAACGCAACGGCTAGGAGGTATCACTTCTTTAGTAAATAAGAGTTCAAAGTTCATACCCAGTTGCCATACTTTAAGCTCATGCTATATTCTGTCTGGTATGGTCAAAATTCATCTGTTTGGCGTGTCAATCGTCACCTTCACATTGAATCACGATGCTCATTTCGTTAGGATATTATCTGAGCCCTTTTAACGTAGGACCGTCATTCACACGTCCTCGGAACAGAAAGTTATATTTTCGTAAAGGGCTTATATAGTGGAGGGAGAGAAGGGTGTGTTTCATAGTTTATAACCAATGTCTCTTCACAGGGGCGGGCCACTGATTGAGCAGAGCTTTAACCTTATGAAAACCCAATTCTCTCATTTATAAGCTAAAATTTCCTTTATCTTTTCACAAATAGTTTCATATTAAAACATTTAAATTGGACAACAATTCCATGTGAATCTCATAACTATAATGTGTAGACTTTCCCAGATACAGTTTGTCATCCTATGATTAATAAGAATGTCTCAGATGACAACCGAACAGACATCATATTCATTAAGTACCAACGCATATTTTCAACTGGATGGATTACCGAAATATGGTTCATTTCCCCCCACCTTTTGATATTCCCAGATTCTATATGGGGGGGGGGGGGTCATAAACCTACCCCCAGGCCAACGTCATGACAACACCTAGAGCAGTCATATGGTCATCTGCAGCAAAAAAATATTTTTAAAAAAATTGCTCAAAACACGGCTGCCAGATTAGCTCTTCATTGCTTCATCCGTATGACTGTCAACTGAATGCATCATTATCTCTTATGGCTTCCCGTTGAAAGCAAATTATTGTTCAGTCTTTAGATTTTATTTAGGGATGTTATATTTTTCAAGAAACCACATTTTTCTAGAACAAAAAGTGTATACTAGTGTCATATATGGCAAAGTGGGGGTTGTTGTGATTCATGTACGATGTGTCAATCTTATGCCATTAACCCTCCCTGTGTGTGTGAGCCCAAAACATGTTACGTTGCTTTCTAATTGCCTGAACGGGCACACCTGCTTGGCTTCCCTTATAATGAGGGATCGATGCACCTTTCTCCCGCTCTCCTCCCATACTCGGTACCAGTCAGAGCTTCAGCCTCATGCTCTTGTATAGCTACGCCAAAACGAAATGTTACGTTAGCACAACAGCCACAGCCAGCTAGCTACCAATCTAACAGAAGCAGCGACGAAGCAAGCGTGGATGAGAAGTAGACAAATAGAAGCAGACAAATAGAAGGCTATGGAAAGAAGCAGATGGCAGCCACATAATGTACTCCACAAGGAGCAACACAACACTCACCGGGAGTTGACATGGCCCGTCGACTCCAGGGATTCTGGTGAGATTGTCCAAACCTTGTGTGTGTGTGTGTTGAAGTGTGGAGGCAAATTAAATTGAAGAAGATGAGTCCAAGAATTTCCGAAGTAACCTACTAGTAGCTGGTGGTAGAATTCCTGGAGAATGTGTATTGTGTGTATGTTCTTGACTAGCGGAGCGAGTGTACGTTTTTAGATGTAGTTATTGTTTGAATTGTTTCATGTCTTTGTGACATATGCTATCGTTCCTGAAGATTTAACTGTAAACTAATGTAAACTGTGCTACGCCACCTTTTTGTTACATGTGGCAAAGTCCTCTGAATAAGTAAAAAACAGGTCTGTCAAATAAATGTCAGAGTGTACCAAAGCAACAAGGTTTATTACAGATAAGAGGCAATAAATAAAATGTATAAAACAGGTCACCACAACTTGAATAGAATCACTGGCTGGAACTACGGCTTAGAGGGCACACACAATGAATTAGCAGCAAGGCAAGAGATAATAACAAGTTGTCACACCCTGATCAGTTTCAACTGTCTTCGTGCTCGTCTCCACCCCCCTCCAGGTGTCGCAAATCTTCCTCATTATCCCCAGTGTATTTATACCTGTGTTCTCTGGTTTGTCTGTTGCCAGGTCATCTTGTCAGGTCTTACCAGCGTGTTTTCCCCTCTCAAGTTCTAAATCCAAGTTTCCCCGGTTCTGACCATTCTGTCTGCCCTGACCCCAAGCCTGTCTTTTGCCTGCAGCCTGTTGGGTCAATAAACATGTGTGACTCTAGCTGCCGGCATCTGGGTCTTATCTTGAGTTATGATAGTACGAACTGGCCATGACTGACCCAACAGACTCAGATCAGCTCCACAATGCTGTCTCCCTGCAAGGAGCCACCATTTTAAGACACAATGAGTTACTGCAACATCTTATGGAGGGACTCCATACCCTGGCAGAACACCTTGACCAGGCGTTTGATACATTGCTGGAGCAATTCCACGGATTCCCCGCTGGGCAGCCTACCCCAAGGTCCCGAGAACTGCTTACCTCATCTGGAGCATTACACTGGAGATTCCGGAACCTGCCCGAGCTTTTCTCTCCCAGTGCTACCTCATTTTCGTGCTGCAGCCTTCTTCGTTCCCCTTGGACCACTCGCGGATAGAGTACATCATAATGCTGATGTCTGGGAGGGCAGTTGCCTGGGCTACTGTGGTGTAGTAGCAACAGTCCGTTGTCTGCCTCAGTGTGTAGGAGTTCTTGGAGGAAGTTCGGAAGGTATATGATTCTCCGGAGACCCCCGAAGTCTACATGTCATGTTAACCAATTCTAGGAGAATAGCATGCAGACTATGTAATATGAATATCAATTCACAGTCTGTAAAATGGCACACCTGTGATAATTAGAATGTGGAAGCTAACTAAATACTTCCCACCTAAGAACACCCAGCCGTGGAAGTCCCTGGGGAATTGGGGACAAAATAAACAGGTAGACAAACAATTTACCATAAAGAAAAATGCAAACCCAAATCTTTGGCCTGAAATACCAGCTCACTTGCTAGGGCGGACTAGACAAAATAACAAAGCCTACCTGCCTAGCGTAAGGGACACAAACTAATGCGGTTCTCAACCATTTCCATCCCACGGACCACTTGATCAACATCAACAACTTTTGCAGACCACTACACACACGTTGTTTGGAAACATGCATTTAATTAGATAAAATCAAAGCAGGGAGTCAAATTAACAACTGTCAGTTCAGTGCGTTATTACAGTGAGTAGTTATTTACATTTTTGCCAATTTAGCATACACTTTTATCCGACTTAGTCAGTGCATTTTTTCTAAGGTAGACAACCACATATGACAGTCAAGTAAAATCTTCCCCCTCCAAAAAAGGCTGCTGTTTCGTTGATACCTAACAAAAGACAAGTGCCAGAAGAATAAAGACAAACGGCCGACAGTTGGACGAGCTTTCCCATTCAGCGCCACAGACAGACGCACTGTCTGGGGAACCATTAATAACTCCATCCCACAATGTCTGTGCCCAGTCACTCCCTCCTTCGGCTTTGGGGGAGATAAGGTCTGAGACAGGATTTGTGGAGCAGTGTCTGGAACCCTTGTACGTCATCTCTGATATTGCACCTATCCTGGGATAGTGTATGACTTAGAGGCTCACTCCCCTCAGTGAGCTCATCTAGGCGTGTGGTCAAGGACATGGGTTTTACTTGAGATAGGGGTATCTGGAGTTGATAATTGACTTATGCCATAGAATGAGTTGGTATTTCTGTAATATGAAGTACCAAGGACGAGATCGGAGGCTTGTTGTAATGGGCAGTCTTCATAAGAAGTCTTTATAGCAAATGCTATCTGGCTGGGTGATACTCCTTTCTCATGTATCAAGTCTCACCTTGTGACCCATTCCACACATCTGTTTGTCATGTAGACTACGGGTGTGTATCTTTGCTATAAAATAATTTTGTACCCTTTGTGTCGGGGCTCTCAACGAATCATCTGAGGGTGGTTCGTCGACCAGCCATCGCTATTGCAGAGCTCTCACTAATAAAGATTGTTTAAGTATAACTGACTTGTGTGATACGTTTGTCTCACACACATCACACTTTAGCTTCTGCAGAACTAGACCCACTAAAAACATATAAAAATGGACTTACCTAATGAGAGTGCGGGTGTTGTTTCTCATCTGTCAAATGCCGGATGTCAGCCTCCAGGCAGTCGGAATCGCAATCTGGTTCAACATCCAGTCTATTCCTATATTTGGTATTTAATGCCACAAGCACCGAAAAACAGTTTCACAGAGGTAGGTTGTCGGGCAAGGCATCAGAAACAGCACTGATCCGTTGGACAGTTCAGGATACTCCAAACCAAAAGTTAGTTAGTTCAGAGAAAAAAGCTGTTAGAGCACTGTCACACGACAGTTCCACCAGGCTGTCTTACTCTCTCGTGGTCTGCAAGGGCTTCATCTTCATGGCTGGTGAAGGGGTTCTCCATCCAGTTGCATTACACATCAGGTACGGAAAAGTATTCCCGCATCTGTGTTTTCAAACCTTGCAGGTGATCTCGGATGTTGCTGGTCACGGTGTTGGGGGGAGCTGCATTTCTTCCTTTACTGGAAATTCTGATAGGTTTTCAAACAAGTTCTAGCTTGACTGATCAAGTCATCTGGATCAGATCTCCAATTTCTTAATGATGGCTTCTATCTTGCTCTGCACAACATTTACTGCTTTTCCTTGGAGCCCAAGATTAAGAACATTTAAGTGACTAAGGATAAAAATCCAGTTTGGATCTGAAAGTTCACACTGAGTCAAGGAAAAAGATTGTAACTTGAAAAGGCAAGTGAGTACCTTTCCCCATGAAAGCCGTCGTACTTCGGTGTTTCAAAAACAGACACCGTCTTTAGATCTGCAGGCATTTTCTTTGCCGCCAAGACCTCCCTGTGCATCATGCATTGCAGATGTTGCTTGCGGGGCCACTGCTTTCACACGTGTGACAACCTCAATGTGTCGACAGGTGCAGATGCACCATCAGTGCTAACAGACACACATTTTGAATAATCAATACCATTTCAGACTATGAAACTGTTCAGAATGTCAAAAATTGCCTAGGCAGTTAAGTGTGGGTAACTATTTGCAAAAGAGAAAGTCCTCATGTATCTCAGTTGTTTTCATACCTTACATAGACCAGCAGGTTTTCTAGCGACTTTCTCGTATCCTTTGTCATGTCTTTGGCATCATTAAACTGAAGACTTATTTTTATCAATAATTATCTTATTATTAAGATTAAACTAACTTAATCATGTAACTGTAATTAACTAGGAAGTCGGGGCACCAAGGAAAATATTCAAAATACAAAGTTATAATTTTCCTAATATAACTTTCAAATCTCCTCCAGGAATTTATGACCTGCCTAACAACAGCCTGGGTGTAGGAGAGAGAGAGGGGGGGATTGTGCAGAGAGAGGGGGATGGTGCTCGCTGTACCCAAAGAGGGCAACGTCATGACACCTTGTTATTAGCTGCTCCATCACATGATGGGCCATGTCATAAATCCTACATTTGACTGTGTTATCCAACAATGAAACCTGTTTTATTTGCTTGCAAGCCTTCTCTCCCGGCCACTATCTGTTTAGTGGCGGGCAAAATCAGTTCCTTCCCAATTGTGCGCGGCTCCTCGGTAGGATGCCAAATAAAATAAAATGTTATTAATCACATACACATGGTTAGCAGATGTTAATGTGAGTGTCGCGAAATGCTTGTGCTTCTAGTTCCGACAGTGCAGTAATATCTAACAGGTAATCTAACAATTCTCCAACAACTAGCTAATACACACAAATCTAAAGGGGTGAATGAGAATATTTATATATAAGTACATGGCTGAGCGATGGCAGAGCAGCACAGGCAAGGTGCAGTAGATGGTATAAAATACAGTATATACATGTGATATGAGTAATGTTGTCACACCCTGATCTGCTTCACCTGTCCTTGTGCTTGTCTCCACCCCCTCCAGGTGTCACCCATCTTCCCCATTATTCCCTGGGTATTTATACCTGTGATTTCTGTCTGTGCCAGTTCATCTTGTTTTGTCAAGTCAACCAGCGTGTTACTCGTGCGCCTGCTTTTTCCTTTTCTCTGTTTTTGCTAGTCCTCCCGGTTTTGACCCTTGCCTGCATTGACTCTGAACCTGCCTGACCATACTGCCTGCCCTGACCTCGAGCCTGCATGCCACTCTGTACCTCCTGTACTCTGACCTTATGATATTTTGCCTATCCACGACCATTCTCTTGCCTGCCCCTTGGATACTATTAAAAATCAGAGACTCGAGCCATCTGCCTCCCCTGTCTGAATCTGGGTCTCGCCCTGTGCCATGTAAGACATGTAAACATTATTTAAAGTAGCATTGTTTAAAGTGACTAGTGACACCGTTTATATTAAGCCATATTTCCAGACCTCTTTCCATGGTTAAATGTGGTGTATTGTGCTTTCAGTTTTGCACGAATGCCGATGATCTATTGGGCCTTCCTGTGACATTGGGTGCTGTTGGTGTCATGGAGGGCAGGTAGTTTGCCCCCGGTGATGCGTTGTGCAGACCACACTACCCTCTGGAGAGCCTTGCGTTTGAGGGTGGTGCAGATGCCATTCCTGGCTGTGATTCAGCCGAACAGGATGCTCTTGATTGTGCATCTGTGTAAGTTTGTCAGGGTTTTGGGTGACATGCAAACTTCATGATGACAGAAGTGAGTGATACGGGCGGTAGTAATTTAGTTCAGTTACCTTTGCCTTCTTGGGTACAAGAACAATGGTAGCCATCTTGAAGCATGTGGGGACAACAGACGGGGATAGGGAGCAATTGAATAAGTCCGTCAACACACCAGCCAGCTGCTCTGCGTATGTCTGAGGATCCGGCTAGTGATGCCGTCTGGGCAAGCAGCCATGCGAGGCTTAACAAGTTTAAATGATTTACTCACGTCAGCCACGGAGAAGGAGAGGGGGGGATGCAGTCTTTGTTAGCGACCACCTTGTCCCTGTACAAGCATTTTGCTTGTTTGATTGCCTTGCGGAGGGAATAACTACACCATATATATTCAACCATATTTCCAGACCTCTTTCCATGGTTAAATGCGGTGTATTGTGCTTACAGTTTGTGCGAATGCCGCCATCCATCCACGGTTTCTGGTTAGAGAAGGTTTTAATAGTCACCGTGGGTACATCTCCAATGCACTTCTTTATAAACGCACTCACCGAATCAGCGTATAGGTCAATGTTGTTCTCTGAGGCTGACTAGAACATTTTCCAGTCCGTGTGATCAAAACAATCTTGAAGCGTGGCTTCCGATTGGTCAGACCAGCTTTGAATGGTTCTCGTCACTGGTACATCCTGTTAGAGTTTCCGCCTATAAGATGGAACGAGCAAGATGACATCGTGGTCGGATTTGCTGAAGGGAGGGCGGGGGAGGGCTTTGTATGCGAAGTTAGAGTAGCAGTGGTCAATAGTATTAGCCCTGTGAGTCATGCAATTAATATGCTGATAAATTTAGGCAGCCTTGTTCTCAAATTTGCTTTATTAAAATCCTGAGCTACGATAAATGCAGCCTACGGATATATAGTTTCTAGTTTAAGTAGAGTCCAGTGAAGTTCCTTGAGGGCCGTCTTGGTGTTCGCTTGAGGGGGAATGTACCCAGCTGTAACTATAACTGACAAGAATTCTCTTGGTAGTTAAAATGGCCGTCATTTGATTGTAAGGAATTCTAGGTCGTGTGAGCAGAAGGTTTCGAGTTCCTGTAAGTTGATATGTATATACCATGAGTTGTTAATCTTAAAGCATACACCTCCACCTTTCCTCTTCCCAGAGAGGTGTTCTCTGTCGGAGCGATGCATGGAGAAGACCGGTGGCTGAACTGATTCTGACAACATATCCCGAGAGAGCCACGTTTCCGTGAAACAGAGAATGTTACAATCTCTGATGTCTCTCTGGAAGGCAACCCTTGCTCGAATTTCATCTACCTTGTTGTCAAGAGACTGGACATTAGCGAGTAGTATACTCGGGAGCGGTGAGAGATGAGCACCTCTATGGAGCATGACCAGAAGGCCGCTCCGTCTGCCCCTTCTGCGGTGTCGTTGTTTTGGGTCGGCTACCAGGATCAGATCTATTGTCCTGGGTGGTGGTCCGAACAGAGGATCCGCTTCGGGAAAGTCGTATTCCTGGTCGTAATGTTGGTAAATTAACGTTGCTCTTATATCCAAAAGTTCTTCCTGACTGTATGTAATAAGACTTAAGATTTCCTGGGGTAACAATGTAAGAAATAATCCATAAAAAAATGAAATACTGCATAGTTTCCTAAGAACGCTAAGCGAGGCGACTTTTTGCAAACAATGTCTAAACATCCTTCTGCCTCCACTGCTTTTGAGTTGAGTTATCGCTGCCATTTGATGCATATTACATAAAGTACTTTCTACTCTTAACCTCTTGGTGTTAGGGGGCAGTATTTTCATTTTTGGAAAAAACGTTCCCGTTTTCAACGGGATATTTTGTCAGGAAAAGATGCTAGAATCTGCATATAATTGACAGCTTTGGATAGAAAACACTAACCTTTCCAAAACTGTAAAGATATTGTCTGTGAGTATAACAGAACTGATGTTGCAGGCGAAAGCCTGAGAAAAATCCAATCCGGAAGTGCCCCAGGTTTTGAAAGCGCTGTGTTCCAATGACTCCCTATTCAGCTATGAATGTACCATCAACGAGCTTACGCTTTCTACGTATTCCCCAAGGTGTCTACAGCATTGTGACGCAGTTTTACGCATTTCTGTTGAAGAATAGCCATAGGCGGCCACATTGCGTAAGTGGTCACATGGTGGCTCCGAGAGAGATTCTCGCATAAAATACAGAGGTAGCCATTATTCCAATCGGTCCTAGTGAAAAACGAATTGTCCCAACGGATATATTATCAAATAGATACTAGAAAAACACCTTGAGGATGGATTCTAAACAACGTTTGCCATGTTTCTGTCGATATTATGGAGCTAATTTGGAATATTTTTCGGTGTTGTGGTGACCGCAATTTCGGGCGATTTCTCAGCCAAACGTGAAGAACAAACGGAGCTATTTCGCCTACAAAAATAATATTTTGAGAAAAAATGAACTTTGGCTGTCTACCTGGGAGTCTCGTGAGTGAAAACATCCGAAGTTCATCAAAGGTAAACAATTTAATTTGATTGCTTTTCTGATTTGACAAGGTTGCCTGCTGCTAGCAAGGCAAAATGCTATGCTAGGCTATGATAAACTTACAAAAATGCTTGTCTAGCGTTGGCTGTAAAGCATATTTTGAAAATCTGAGATGACAGGGTGATTAACAAAAGGTTAAGCTGTGTTCCAATATATTTCACTTGTGATTTTCATGAATAGGAATATTTTCTAGGAAGATTTATGTCCGTTGCGTTATGCTAATTAGTGTCAGATGATGACAACGGTCCCGTTCACGGGATGGGGTGTCAATACAGGTTAACTTGTTACGGCTGCAATCCCGATATCAGGATAAGTGTCATCAACCGCTGAATAGCATAGCGCTACATACAATAAATATTACTATAAATATTTATATTCATGAAATCACAAGTGCAATATAGGAAAACACAGCGTAGCCTTTTGTTAATCCACCTGTCGTGTCGGATTTTGAAATTATGCTTTACAGCGAAAGCAATCCAAGCGTTTGTGTAAGTTTATCGATCGCACGATAAAACATTAAGTACACTTAGCATCAGGTAGCTCGGTCACGAAAATCAGAAAAGCAATCAAATTAATAGTTTACCTTTGATCTTCGAATGTTTTCACTCACGAGACTCCCAGTTACACAACAAATGTTCCTTTTGTTCCATAAAGATTATTTTTAGATCCAAAATACCTCCGTTTGTTTGTCGCGTTATGTTCAGAAATCCACAGGAAAGAGCGGTCACGACAACGCAGACAAATTCCAAATAGTTTCCATAATGTCCACAGAAACATGTCAAACGTTTTTTACAATCAATCCTCAGGTCGTTTTAAAAATATGTAATCGATAATATATCAACTGCAAATGTCTTTCACAGTAGGAGAGGGAATAGCAATACCTATCCAAACTCTATTGCGTGAGCAAAACTCATGTGACCACTTGACGCAATATTATCTTTCTGGCTCATTTTTCAAAATAAAGCCTGAAACTATGTCTAAAGACTGTTGACACCATGAGGAAGCGATAGGAAAAGGAATCTGGTTAATATCCCTTTAAATGGAGCAAAGGGAGGCTATGGAACATGGAGTTTTCAAAATAGAAGCCCCTTCCTGCTTTGATTTTCCTCAGGGTTTCACCTGCAATATCAGTTCTGTTATACTCACAGACAATATTTTGACAGTTTTGGAAACTTTAGAGTGTTTCCTATCCAATACTAATAATAATATGCATATATTAGCAACTGAATGAAATCACAAGTGAAATATAGCGAAACACAGCTTAGCCTTTTATTAATCACCCTGTCATCTCAGATTTTGAAATTATGCTTTACAGTCAAAGCAAGACAAGCATTTGTGTAAGTTTATCGATTGCCTAGCATAGCATTATGCCTAGCTCGCAGCAGGCAGCTTGGTCACGAAAATCAGAAAAGCAATCAAATTAAATTGTTTACCTTTGATGAGCTTCAAATGTTTTCACTCACTCACATCAGTTAGATAGCAAATGTTCCTTTTTTCCATAAAGATTATTTTTGTAGCCGAAATAGCTCTGTTTGTTCTTCACGTTTGGCTGAGAAATCGACAACGCCGAAAAATATTCCAAATTAGATCCATAATATTGACAGAAACATGGCAAACTTTTTTTATAATCAATCCTCAAGGTGTTTTTCAAATATCTATTCGATAATATATCAACCGGGTCAGTTTTCTTCGTAGTAGGAGCGAGAGAAACAATGGCCGCATTTGTCTATTACGCACAAATCACTCTGAGAGCCACCAGGTGACCACTTACGCAATGTTGTCGCTCACGCTCATTTTTCAAAATAAAAGCCTGAAACTATGTCTTGTGACACTAGACACATTAGGGAAGCCATATAAAAGGAATATGGTAGATATCCCTTTCACTGCTCAATAGGGACGCATAGGAACGCAGGGGTTTCTAAATAAGAATCACTTCCTGGTTGGATTTTTCTCAGGCTTTTGCCTGCAATATCAGTTCTGTTATACTCACAGCCAATATTTTTACAGTTTTGGAAACTTTAGAGTGTTTTCTATCCTAAGCTGTCAATTATATGCATATTCTATTATCTGGTCCTGAAAAATTTTCAAGATGTTTGTGGACTTTTGAAAGAAGGTAAAAAGAAGCCATACTGCCATTGAAAATAAATTTGAACTCATTGTCTGAAATGTAGCCATTCTCCTACACCGGGTTCTGAAAGAAATAACACTTAGTTTTAACACTCTTCAGTCCTTGCAGGTGCAACCAGGAGAACACTTCCTCTACACTCTCAAGGTGTTGCTGCACTGAGAACTAGAACACAATCACATAAAAAAATAAAGATTGGAAGCGACAGTCTCCGATCATGCGCTCCATGAGGCGCTAGAATGTATTCTGAGCGTTAAATAATCCAAAGGGCATACGATTGAATTCAAATAGGACAAACGGTGTGCAAAAAGGTAGTCAAATCAAGAGGTGAGAACTACGCAGCCCCGGTGAGGGCATGCAATGACTCTTCAATTCTTGGCAGGGGAAAATCATCTTTCCTGGTCTTTGCATTCAGTTGTCGATAGTCAACCTATCCTTATGCTTCAGTCTTTCTTCAGCACTAGTACGATGAGAGACGAGTAAGGGTTGCTACTCTCCCTGATGATCTGACTCTCCAGTAACTGTTTGACTACCTGAGGAAAGAGGCAAAGGCTGTACACTCAAGGGAGAACCCATCTACAAGGAACTCTACTTGGGGGTCAGTTTCAACTACTACTTGAGCCATTTGTACCGTAGCTATAACTTCTTATGGCTGCAGGGGCAGTATTGAGTAGCTTGGATGAAAGGTGCACAGAGGTGCCCATATTCAACGAATTTTTGCATAGTATTATTGGTATTGGATAGAAAACACTCTGAAGTTTCTAAAACTGTTTGAATTATGTCTGTGAGTATAACAGAACTCACATAGCAGGCAAAAACCTGAGAAATTCCACTTCCTGTGTTTTTTCTTTTCTGGAGGTAGCAGATTTTCAACCAAGCTCTCATTGAAATTACAGCGAGATATGGATGAGTTTTCACTTCCTACGCCTTCCACTAGATGTCAACAGTCAATAGAACTTTGTCTGATGACTCTAATGTGAAGGGGGGTCGAATGAGACAGGAAATAGTCACCCCTGCCATGAGTGGACCATGCTTTCACCAGGAGCATTCACAGGGGAAGGACTTGCGTTCGTTCCACCGGTCATCTGAAGTAATTCTAATTCTCCGGTTGGAACGTTATTCAAGATATGTGTAAATAACATTCTAAAGATTGATTCAGTACATAATTTGACATGTTTCTACTGACTGTTACGGAACTTTTGGATATTTCGTCACGTTATAGTGGACGCGCTTTGTGACTTTGGAATTGTTTACCAAACACGCTAACCAAAGTAGCTAATTGGACATAAATAACGGACATTTTCTAATAAATAAAGCATTTATTGTGGACCTGGGATTGGACTAAGACTGAATTCTGATGAAGTTCATCAAAGGTAAGGAAACATTTATCATGAATTTGGTTTCTGTTGACTCTAACATAGAGGCTAATTTGGCTTCTGTTCTGAGCGCCATCTCAGATTATTGCATGGGTTGCTTTTTCCGTGAACTTTTTTTGAAATCTGACACAGCGGTTGCATTAAGGAGAGGTATATCTATAATTCCATGTGTATAACTTGTATTATCGTCTACATTTATGATGAGTATTTCTGTTGAAACGATGTGGCTATGCAAAATCACTTGATGCTATTGCAACTAGTGAATCTAATATGCCAATGTAAACTCAGATTTTTTTATATAAATATGAACTTTATCAAACAAAACATGCATGTATTGTGTAACCTGAAGTCCTATGAGTGTCATCTGATGAAGATAATTCAAGGTTAGTGATTAATTTTATCTTTATTTCTGCTTTTTGTGAATGCTATATTTCGCTGGAAAATGGCTGTGCTTATTGTGGTTTGGTGGAGACCTAACATAATCATTTGTAGTGCTTTTGCTGAAAAGCCTATTTGAAATCTGACACTTTGGTGGGATTAACAACGAGAATAGCTTTAAAATGGTATGAGACATGTATGTTTTAGGAATTGTAATGAGATTTCTGTGGTTTGAATTTGGCGCCCTCTATTTTCACTGGTAGTTGTCATATCAATCCCGTTAGCGGGATTGCAGCCATAACAAGATAACCCTGTGAGGGGTCAGTCAACGTCAAAGTACCCAACGTTGGTGACTGGAACCCTTAACCTGTACCCTGACCTTGTGGTCTTGGATGGAAAAGCTACTGCCTGTGCCATCTAGCAGTGTCTGAAAGCTCATCTCCTCCCGGGAGCTTCCGATTGCACTTCAGGGGCTTCAAAGAGGTTGGTGGCCATGCTGTTCAAACAACTCATGTTAATCACATTCATCCCGGGGTCCACATTTTCTTGCTTTTCGTGTGCTGGTCAATAGGGTCTCTAACTCCCAGAAGACCTCTGCGTGGTATACACTTTCCCAATATGGTAATGTGTAGGTCAATGTAACCAATATATTGGATCTCTAAACCATTTGCTGCTTTGAGTCCCAGCCCAAATCTTCAATGTAGCCATTTTGAAGGTGAGCAAAGTTTAATTGAAAACTGAGCAGTAATGCGTTGTCCCTAGTCACCCCTGAAACAAATTGGTTTACCATCTGGATCCTTTCTGAATCTGGTGGATGGGTCACTGTTTGGCACTGCTTTTGAGGACCCAAGTGCCTTCATTAAAATTTCTAGCTGGCTCTGATGGGATTTATTGAGGGCTTTTAGCTCTGAATATTCAGACTGGTTTGCATCTGTAGCCTCACTAGACACAGGAGAGAACGGATTATACTTGGATTTAAATGACCTGCCTTTTTACTATGCCACCCACTGGGCAGCTTCTTTCCTCACGTAACAAATTGTCCATGGAGGGTTTGAGCTCACTTTGTCCCTCAGCCATTCACCAAGGGTCTGGTCACAGATCCCATCACAAAATGTATCACCAAGGACTTTCTGAGATTTAACACTAGCTTGTTCATCAGTTTTTACAACCTGATCCTTTAGTGCCATCAAGGCATAAGAGTAGTCCAGAAGGGACTTTCCCTCTCATTGCTTACGATTAAAAGATGTGCTGCAGAGAAATGTGGGAATGCAAACAACCATACATTTCCATCAAAACGTTGAAAATCACAGCAACTCTCCCTCTCCCCTACAGGCACATATTTGATATCAGTACAAGCTGCACCTTCTAAAAGATTCTACACCCAATTGGCCTTCTGTTTCTCAGTCGGTTTTGCATGCATCTGATCCTCTATCATGGCAATTCATTCCTCTTTTGTTAGAGAGTCTGCTCTGTCCAGTTTTCATGAAAACGTGAGGGCTTTATGATCGTGTTGGATGTACACCACCTCCTTCCTCATAGCCTCAGCTGTAGCGGACCCAACACTGTTAGGGGATCCAGATGCACCAGATACTGGTGGCAGGGAACTTATTCAAACCCAAAAATGTGGATAGATTGCAGCACTTGAGGAAAACTGAAAGTGTGAACTACAGCATTTAATCAAGGCAAGGTGACTGGGAACACGGACATGTACAAACAGACCAGCTATGACCTCTGTAAGGCAATCTGAGGCAAAACAACAGTACAGGGACTCCAGACAATCATGGATTATAAAGGGAACGCCAGCTACGCCGCGTACTACTGGCCTTGATAGCATCCCAAGCCGCATCCTCTGAGCATGCGCAAACCAGCTGGCTGGAGTGTTTATGGACATATTGTTGCTGTCTGATAAACGTTTTATTTCCATTTTTGCCAATGTTCTTTTTTTTACATGTATTGAAAGCAGTAACTCCCCTTAATGTACTCTGAACATTTAATGACTCTAGGATGAAGAAACTATATTCAAAATAACTTTTAAAATGTTATATTTGTATGTTTATTAATGGGAAAACATGGCAGTTTTTTCAATTTCCTGAAAAGTTTGTTTTGGAGATTTTAAAGGATTTTAGAGGTTTCATCAAACAGCGATGATATTCAATCTCTCCCTATCCCAGTCGGTTGTCTCCATTTGTTTCAAGATGTCTACCATTGTTACTGTACCCAAGAAAGCAAAGGTAATTGAACTAAATGACTATCACCCCATGGCACTCACCTCTGTCATCATAAAGTGCTTTCAGAGGCTAATTAAGGATCAGATCACCTGACAATGTTGCTATGCATGTCTCCAACTCAATCATCAAGGTTGCTGACGACACAATAATGGGAGGCCTGATTACTGACAACAAAGACTTCCAACCGGGAAAATAACTTCACCCTCAATGTTAGCAAATTAAGGAGATGATCGTGGACTACTGGAGACAGTGGAGAGGGTCAAAAGTGTCAAGTTCCTGACCGTGCACACCAGTGAGGACCTCTACACCAACAATGTGGTGAAGAAAGCACATCACCGGGGGTCCACTGCCAACCCACCAGGACATCTACAGCACCGGTGTCACAAGAAGGCCAAGAAGATCATCAAGGACAACAACCACCTGAGCCACTGCCTGTTCACCCCATTATGATCTTGAAGGCGAGGTCAGCACAGGTGCATCAAAGCTGGGACCGAGAGACTGAAAAACAACTTATATCTCAAGGCCATAGGACTGTTAAATAGCCATCACTAGCACATTAGACTTGAAATCACTGGCCACTTTAATAATGTTTACATATTTTGCATTACTCATCTCATATTTATATACTGTATTCTATCCTGTTCTACTGTTTCTTAGTCTATGCCGTTCTGACATTGCTCGTCCAAATATTTATATATTCTTAATTCCTTTACTTTAGATGTGTGTGTACTGTGGGTATTGTTGTGAAATTGTAAAATATTACTTGTTAGATATTACTGCACAGTTGGAGTTAGAAACACAAGCATTTCGCTACACCCGCAATAACATCTGCTTACCATATGTATGTGACCGATTTAATTTGATTTGAGCATTGCATTCTTCATTTCACCTGTCATAATTTTTCATTATGAAGCTTACCAGCTGTCTCCCGTCATGTGGTGTTTGTTTACAAGCACACCACGATGAACGACCGGAGCCTTGTGAGTCACTCACTGTTGTGGAGCACAAGCCAGGTGATCTAGGTACAGTATGGAATTCACAACTAAATGTTTGCCAACTAGATATCTTATAACTATTAAGTTAACTGTGTAAAATGTGCTAAATGCTCTGTAGTTATGCATTTAGTAGCTATCTAGCTAAGTGGTTAGCTTCTTCCAAAATCAAGCTTCGCTTGGTAATAGCAGAACATCCCATCCTAGATCAAGAGCCTTGCTGTGTAATATTTGTTTTGTTTGTGCAGCAAACTATAGTTACTTGTATAACTTTATGAGCTGGGCTGTCTGTCCTGGAAATACTTTAGGTCAGAGACTGTATAAAATGTTTGCAATGTGCCCATTAGTATTTAGTTATTATTCTCACTTCGGATTACAGAGACTCAGTGGGGTTTGAAAATAGCGCCCGTTGTGTTCATTGCCAGTATTACGGATTATCCCAGTATGGCACAACGTCAGTATGAAGGTATGACAATCTGGATACTGCCCAAGCCTACTGTACACACCTATGTATTCACACACACACACACACACACACACACACACACACACACACACACACACACACACACACACACACCTTTGTTTTTCACTTTTTGGAGTGTCAAAATGTTTGCTCATTAAATATCCTATTTTCCCTAACCCTGAAACCTAAGCCTAACCCCCAAATCCCTAAACCTAAATTCCAAAACCCTGAACCTAACCCTTACATTTTAATTAGCATTTGAACAAATTCCAGACTTTTCAGAAACGTTATTGTTTTCCTATCTTTTCAGGACATTCGGGTGAATTGTTAAGACATTGTGGTCCTGATAATGAAGGAAAACAAACACACACACATACACATATGCACTGAGTGCACAAAATATTGAGTTGCATGCCATTTTGCCTTCAGAACAGCCTCAATTCGTCTGGGCATGGACTCTACAAGGTGTCACAAGTGTTCCACAGGGATGTAGGCCCGTGTTGACTCCAATGCTTCCATAGGCAAAAGAAACGCACACCTATTTAGGCGAGGTGCTGGCTAGCGGAGTGGAAGACTTTCAAAAATAAAGGAGCGCCGTACACTCTAGGAGCTCAGATGCAAAAAAATGTATGTCCAACATTTTGACAGCTGTCTTCATCAGGGTATAATGACAAACACTGCAGGGTGACTCATTTATAAGGTGTCTGTAATCATGGCCGGGTGTGGCCTGATATCATTGGTTAATTTTCATATATTAAAATAGCATACACAAAACATAAATGGGATACCGTAGGATCATAGATACAATTTGGCTACATAAGCCTGCAAACATTTACAATAGCAAAATCACAATAATCACAAGAATGGCTTCAGATCAAAGTCTACGTTGAGACCGAAGGGGGCAAGGGTCTTTAAATTAAAGATCCAGGCAGCCTCTCGTATTAACAATAAATTGTCGAGGTCACCCCCTCTCCTAGGGAGGGTGACATGTTTGATGCCAATATAACGTAGAGACGAAATTGAGTGGTTTGCTTCCAAAAAGTGGGCCGCAACTGGGTAAGTCAAGTTTTTGCACCTAATGGTGCTACGATGCTCTGAGATACGTACTTTGAATTCACGCTTTGTTCTACTCACATAATTTTTACCACAAGGACAAGTTATAAGATAAATAACTGCCTTAGTGGAGCACGTGATAACACCTTTAATTGGGATCTGTTTCCCTGTTTGAAGGATCTACATTTATAAGTGCCATTGCATTGAGCACAGCCACTACACTTGTAGTTTCCATCCAGTAGGGGCGCAAATACACGTTGTGCAGGGATATCGTGGGGTGGTAAATCAGAGTTAACCGATTGATCTCTGAGGTTTCTGCCCCGCGAGAATACGACCAAGGGAAAGTATCGGTAATGTGTTTTCGGACCATCATCGGATCTTAGAATGTGCCAATATTTGTGAACGATTCCCTTAATTTGTTCAGAGCACTTTGAATAGCGGTAGTTAGAATGCAAGAATGCTTCTTTTTGTTAGACTCACCTTGAAAAAGGTCATGTTTTGTTTTGAATTTCATCAATGGCAGTATTAATCTGACCATTTTTGTACCCCCTCTCCTTGAATTTTCTTTGCGTCTCAGCCATATCTGTCGAAATCTGATTGTTTCTTTACAAATTCTTTTGATTCGACAGAATTGGATGTAAGGCAAACTGTTTTTCAAGGGAAGTGGGTGACAACTATCAGCCCTCAAACTGTTACGTTCAGTAGGTTTCCTGTAAAGATCAGTGTATAGAACATTATCTTCACACAAGAACTGATTTGACGTGTATCAGTAAATCTCAGATGCTCAGAACAAGAGCATGGAACGCCTGTTGCCGTTTTGATTCACCCCTCCATAGAACTAAAATATAATCAATATACCATTTCCAAATAATGATGTTAGGCAAGAAAACATTTTTTAGAGGATTGAAAATAGACTGTTTCTCCATGTAACCCACATACAAATTAGCATAGTTAGGAGCCATGGGGGATCCCATAGCACCCCTCCCTAGCACCTAGTACCCTTCATCTGAATAAAGAAACAATTTAGAAAGATGAAGTAGTTGTGTGTGAGTACTAGTTCAGCCAATGTTATAATGCATGCACTGGAAGGTAGTTCATTAGGATCACGTTGCAGAAGAAAATGTTCCATAGCTTCAATACCGCCCTCGTGTGGAATATGTGTGTATAACGACTCAACGTCAAAAGTAACTAACAAAGTATTCTCAGGGAGAGGATCAAGAGATTCAATAATAGAGATCATACTGCTGGTGTCCTTTACACATTTTAGGGTGTTGAATAGCCAAAAGGTTGACCAGAACTTAAATACTCATCTAGGACAGTAAAGATCGTGTTCTGAAATGCTTCCCACAGTTGTGTCCAGTTGGTTTGATGTCCTTGGGTGGTGGACCATTCTTGATACACATGGGAGACTGTTAAGCGTGACAGTATTACAGTTCTTGACACACTCAAAACTGTGCGCCTGGCACAAATTAACATACCCCGTTCTAAAGGCACTTACATTTGTTTCTTGGTCATTCACCCTCTGGGCTCTATTTTAACAAACCTAACGCAATGGTAAATCTAATCGCTGACAGGAGCGCTATAAGTTCGGGATTGTCATAAGTATTTTAGCCATATTCACAACCACAATTATCGGGGTAGTTGCTGGCGTTGGAGCAAAAGGGTTTGGTTTTCTTGATTAAACAAGTTATGGGTGTTTCGAGCCTTGGCCCCTCACTGGCCAATCAGAAGATGCGCCATGGCTAAATATGTGGTTGCTTGAAGTTGTGTATTTGTGACCCGATTCAGGAAACTAGGCATATGCCGCAAGCCACGACTTCACAGGAGAGCTGTTTGAACGTAAAAAGTATATATTTTTTTATCAAAATGCGTTTTTTGGCAGAAATGCCTTCTTGAACATGTGCCTTAATAACAAACTCGTATGCCATCTGTAAATACAAATACAATTGTTAAATTAAGAGCCTTGTTGGTTAAGCCACAGAAAAAGCGAGCAACCTTCCCACTAGCCATGATTGGGGATAATGAGTGGGCTGGATTGGTTTGCCATAGAAGCTCGTCAGTCTGTGTTGGTAATCCTGTCCAAAGCGGCTTTTAAAAAAAAAATGATTGTGTAGTGGAGCTGCATAAGTGTGGCTCTCCACTTTCTGGAGGATCAAGTTTTGATATCATTGGAATCAGATTATGATAGCTAAAGAGATGAAGGAAACACCTCCGGATTACATCTTCAAACTAAGGGCAACCGTGCCATGGTATTCCTGACAGGGAGACGCGTCCATGCACGATGATGTATACAGGTAAGATAGCTAGCTATTGTTACATTTTCAGATATTACATGTTTTCTCATTTTGACATAAAGTGGTTTAATTTCAAAAGAAAGTGTACTGTTAGCTAACTAGCTGATGTTATTATCCTTTCCCCAGAGCCATTTGCTGTTATAGTTAGAGCCTCATGTTAGCTAGCTAATATTGAACATGGTTGGTTAGCTCCCAGGACTGTGGCATTGTTGGCACTGTTCATTGTTTAACTAGTTAACGTTAGCTGGCTGGCTCATTATCTAACGTTATGTGACGTGTGAACTTACACGTTGTTTACCTAGCTAGCAAGCTATATGTCTCAAGCTAAACTGTACTGTTAACTAGCTCGCTAACGTTAGCTGGCTGGCTCCCTAGCTGACGTTATTATTTGTATCCCAGAGCTGTGTGCTGTTCTAGTTAGAGCCTAATGTTAGCTAGCCAACATGGTTGGTTAGCTCCGAGCACTGTGGCATTGTTGGCACTGTTCATTGTTGTTTAACTATCTAATGTTGGCTGGCTGGCTCATTAGCTAACTTTACATAACGTGTGTACAACACCCGTTGAATATGGCCGGTGTCAGTAAACGTCTGCAAAAAAGCATCATGAAATTGTTGCCAAAAGAGCTGGTTAGGCTGTTTTCATATTATCCAGAGGTAAACAAATCATCGGCCAGAGAATCAAGTGTGCGCTTCGATACCTAAAGCTTAGGGTGAGGGTATGAACGATGCTGAATGTGGGTATAGACAAAGAAGAGCTCTTCACTAGATAACAAAACATTTAAAGGTGATTCTCTCAAAAGGGAGTTTACAAGTTTATCAACTTTCAAAGGATAATTACTTTCCCATTGTTCCTCAAATGCAGTGTATGATATACAATTTTGTAGGTCTGAGTCTCTACATTTATATAATGTAAAAAACACAATTTCAAATTTTGCTACATAAGACCGAATCCAGGTGGTGAGTCACATTCATGGTTTTTTATCTATTGCTTTGGAATCAACTCCAATTTCAATGTTAGTCCGTTATAGTTTGTTAAACACCTTACAGAAATAAAATCACAAAATGTAGACCTATCCCATGCTAAATGTTAGTTAACTTGAACCTGTTTGCAGTCGACATTGTTCTAAGTAATTAATTGTATGACTTCAATGTGGAAATATATATAGTACATAGCATTCACACTGATATAGGGGCTAAGCCTACTGCAAATTGCATTATGGCTGAGCATGGACATGCCAAATTGTCAATAAGCAACATTAAATTCATTATTGTTTAGGCCTAAAAAGAGAGCAAATTCTAAAGATAATGAAACAACTTGTTTTAAAAATGCTATGTCTAAATACAACCTTATTCTGAACACCTCCAAATCAAAGGTCATGTCCTTCTCTCAGCACATATCCAAGCTGCAGGCTAAGGTTAAATCTAGACTTGGTTTCCTCTACCTAATCGCTCCTCTTTCACCCCAGCTGCCAAACTAACCCTGATTCAGATGACCATCCTACTCATTTTATTTTTTATTTCACTTTTATTTAACCAGGTATGCAAGTTGAGAACAAGTTCTCATTTACAATTGTGACCTGGCCAAGATAAAGCAAAGCAGTTCGGCACATACAACAACACAGAGTTACACATGGAGTAAAACAAACATACAGTCTATAATACAGTAGAAACAAGTCTATATACGATGTGAGCAAATGAGGTGAGATAAGGGAGGTAAAGGCAACAAAAAAAGGCCATGGTGGCAAAGTAAATGCAATATAGCAAGTAAAACACTGGAATGGTAGATTTGCAGTGGAAGAATGTGCAAAGTAGAAATAAAAATAATGGGGTGCAAAGGAGCTAAATAAATAAAATAAATACAGTAGGGAACGAGGTAGTTGTGTGGGCTAAATTATAGATGGGCTATGTACAGGTGCAGTAATCTCTGAGCTGCTCTGACAGCTGGTGCTTAAAGCTAGTGAGGGAGATAAGTGTTTCCAGTTTCAGAGATTTTTGTAGTTCGTTCCAGTCATTGGCAGCAGAGAATTGGAAGGAGAGGTGGCCAAAGAAAGAATTGGTTTGGGGGTGACCAGAGAGATATACCTGCTGGAGCGCATGCTACAGGTGGGTGATGCTATGGTGACCAGCGAGCTGAGATAAGGGGGGACTTTACCTAGCAGGGTCTTGTAGATGACATGGAGCCAGTGGGTTTGTCGACGAGTATGAAGCGAGGGCCAGCCAACGAGAGTGTATAGGTCGCAACTGTGGGTAGTATATGGGGCTTTGGTGACAAAATGGATGGTACTGTGATAGACTGCATCCAATTTGTTGAGTAGGGTATTGGAGGCTATTTTGTAAATGGCATCGCCGAAGTCGAGGATTGGTAGGATGGTCAGTTTTACAAGGGTATGTTTGGCAGCATGAGTGAAGGATGCTTTGTTGCGAAATAGGAAGCCATTTCTAGATTTAACTTTGGATTGGAGATGTTTGATATGGGTCTGGAAGGAGAGTTTACAGTATAACCAGACACCTAGGTATTTGTAGTTGTCCACGTATTCTAAGTCAGAGCCGTCCAGAGTAGTGATGTTGGACAGGCTGGCAGGTGCAGGCAGCGATCGGTTGAAGAGCATGCATTTAGTTTTACTTGTATTTAAGAGCAATTGGAGGCCACGGAAGGAGAGTTGTATGGCATTGAAGCTTGCCTGGAGGGTTGTTAACACAGTGTCCAAAGAAGGGCCAGAAGTATACAGAATGGTGCCGTCTGCGTAGAGGTGGATCAGAGACTCACCAGCAGCAAGAGCGATATCATTGATGTATACAGAGAAGAGAGTCGGTCCAAGAATTGAACCCTGTGGCACCCCCATAGAGACTGCCAGAGGTCCAGACAACAGACCCTCAGATTTGACACACTGAACTATATCGGATAAGTAGTTGGTGAACCAAGTGAGGCAATCATTTGAGAAACCAAGGCTCATGCTAGATTATAGAGACATAATTTGTAGATCGGCAGGTAAGGGTGCTCTCGAGTGGCTAGATGTTCTTTAACATTCGGCCATCAGATTTGCCACAAAGGCCATCTCTATATTACTCTGTAAACTGGTCATCTCTGTATACTGGTCATCTCTGCAAGACCCACTGGTTTATAAAACCCTCTTTGGCCTCACTCCCCCCCTAGCTGAGATATCTACTGCAACCCTCATCCTACACATACAACACCCATTCTGCCAGTCACATTCTGTTAAAGGTCCCCAAAGCACACACATTCCTGGGTTGCTCCTCTTTTCAGTTCGCTGCAGCTAACGACTGGAATGAGCTGCAAAAAACTGTCAAACTGGACAGTTGTATTCTCTACATTCAAAGACTCAATCATGAACACTTACTGACACTTGTCTTGTGGCTGCTTGGTGTGCATTTTGCCTCTTGGTAGGCCATCATTGTAAATAAGAATTTGTTCTTAAAGTGGAGCTGACAGAATTTTAACTAATTTGCAGATGCACTATATACACAAACGTATGTGGACACCACTTCAAACTAGTGGATTAAGCTGTTTCAGCCACATCCGTTGCTGACAGGTGTATAAAGTGAACACAGCCATGTAATCTCCATAGACACATTGGCAGTAGAATGGCTTTACTGAAAAGCTCAGTGACTTTCATTTTGGCACCGTCATAGGATGCCAGCTTTCCAACAAGTGAGTTAGTCAAATGTCTGCCCTGCTAGAGCTGCCCTGGTCAACTGTAAGTGCAGTTATTATGAAGTGGAAACATCTAGGAGCAACATCCCAGCCGCGAAGTGGTAGGCAACAATAGCTCACAGAATGGGACCGCCGAGTGCTGAAGCGTGTAGTGCGTAAAAATGGTCTGTCCTCGGTTGCAACACTCCCTACCAAGTTCCAAACTGCCTCTGGAAGCAACATCAGCACAATAACTTTTCGTCGGGAGCTTCATGAAATGGGTTTTCATGGCCGAGCAGCCGCACACAAGCCTAAGATCATCATGCTCAATGCCAAGTGCCGGCTGGAGTGCTGTAAAGCTCGCCACCATTGGACTGTGGAGCAGTGGAAACGCTTTCTCAGGATTGATGAATCACGCTTCACCATCTGGCAGTTCGATGAACAAATCTGGGTTTGGTGGATGCCAGGAGAACGCTACCTGCCCCAATGCATAGTGCCAACTGTAAAGTTTGGTGGAGGAGGAATAATGGTCTGCGGCTGATTTTCATGGTTCGAACTAGGCCCCTTAGTTCCAGTGAAGGGAAATCTTAACGCTACAGCACACAATTACATTCTAGATGATTATGTGCTTCTAACTTTGTGGCAACAGTTTGGGGAAGGCCCTTTCCTGTTTCAGCATAACAATGCACCTGTGCACAAAGCAAGGTCCATACAGAAATGTTTTGTCGAGATCAGTATGAAGAACTTGACTGGGTCTGCACAGAGCCCATACCTCAACCCCATTGAACACATTTGGGATGAAATCTGAATGCGAGCCAGGCCTAATCATCCAACATCAGTGCCCGACTTCACTACTTCACTGCTCATGTGGCTGAATGGAAGCAAGTCCCTGCAGCAATGGTCCAACAGCTACTGGAAAGCCTTCCCAGAAGACTGGAGACCGTTATAGGAGCAAAGGGGAGAGAGACCAACTCCATATTAATGGCCCCGATTTTGGAGATGTTTGATGAGCACGTGTCCACATACTTTTGGTCGTGTAGTGTGTGAAACAGACAAACATGTCAGTGAAAAATATCAAATTCCCAGTTCATGCTACAAAACCAACTTCATAAGAGGTTTCAAAAATAGGTTATATTAGACTCAAAATTCCATGATGTACAGTAAGGCATTGTTGGCAGAATATATGGATGCAGTTCAATGCATGATTATAATAATTCACCAATACATTTCTTGGTACATAAATTATTAATATCAGGTTGTAAATTACAGCTTGTCTGGTGCAACATTGTTTGCTGCCTCCAGCTATTTGGGATGCACTGTTTCAGTTTCAATGGCTCAATATTCTGGACAAAAACAGACGAACGTAACTAAGGCTGGGAATGTCAGTACAATCAAACAAGCTAGGGCAATGATAACATGGCTATTATACTAGTATCTATTTATGTAGGTATTTATTTAGCAAGCTAAAAACACTGAGCCTAACGTTAGCTAGCTAGCTAGCTGTTGGGAAGATGTCATGTCATTGGAGGAGAGGGTCAGTGACCAACTTTTTACCCCTCATAATTTTCGGTGGCTACAGCTAGAAATGCAAGTCTCATTTAGGGTGAATCGCTTTGCTAGCTAGCTATGCTGAACTTGAATGACTGTTATCCAGTTAGCATATCTCTTGCTTTCATATATTATCTCTGGCCATCTACTCCGATATCAGAGCACTCTCACCAGTTAGCTTGGGTGCTTCACTGTAATTGTGAGAAACGCTTGGATCAACCACACGCCCGGGCCAGAGCATCTAGTGTCAATAGTGCAGTGTACGTTCAGAGAGCGAAATGCTCTGAATTTATAAACAGAAAATTTGACAACACTTTGAATTTACTAAAGACCCAGAGCGCACTCTGTTACACTGGAGGCAATTCACAAACGCACCCTTAGTTGTCAATCAAGTGTATTTGGTGTTGATCAAATGGAAGGGCAGGCAAGTTCCCATTCAGTTGTCAAAACGTGGGTCGGGACAAGCATGCATTGGCAGGCCAGTTGCAGAAGGAAGAGCCGGCTACTTACTATTCCCCGTTGTTTATCAGTGCAATTTTGACACCTAACTAGCTGAAAGACTGAGGGTTTGTCTAATGTTCCCTCGTTAGATTTTAGCCCATCTCGCTCTGGCTAGCATTAGCTGTTGTTGTAGATCTTGTGGTTGTTGATGTACATAGCTGAAGGAGAGAGAACCTATCTTTTCATGGTTGTTTAATCAGTAGGACTATAACGTTCCCAAATGTAAGAGGACTCCTGTGGTATTTACATATTTGCAGAAATTCAAATCAGGTATATTTTGCTTTAAAATTGTGCTGTTGCTACTGCCTGTAAACACACCGTCCAGTTCAAAGTGAATGGTGGTAGGGCTGTGTGGCAAATGGATTATTTGCATTAAGGCCTACTGTAGTTCTGATAGGCTATGGCACACCTGTCTGCATAGACTCTGGTCCAGGACAGGATACAGTTGAAGTCGGAAGTTTACATACACCTTATGCAAATACATTTAGACTCAGTTTTTCACAATTTCTGACATTTATTCCTAGTAAAAATTCCCTCTTAGGTCAGTTAATTAAGATCCCCACTTTATTTTAAGAATGTGAAATGTCAGAATAATAGTGGAGAGAAAGATTTTATTTCTTTCATCACATTCCCAGTGGGTCAGAAGTTTACATACACTCAATAAGTATTTGGTAGCGTTGTCTTTAAATTGTTTAACTTGGGTCAAACGTTTCAGGTAGCCAGCCTTCCACAAGCTTCCCACAATAAGTTGGGGGGGATTTTGGCCCATTCCTCCTGACAGAGTTGGTGTAACTGAGTCAGGTGTGTAGGCCTCCTTGCTCGCACACACTTTTTCAGTTCTTCCCACAAATTCTCTATAGGATTGAGGTCAGGGCTTTGTGATGGCCACTCCAATACCTTGACTTTGTTGTCCTTAAGCCATTTTTCCAAAACTTTGGAAGTATGCTTGGGGTCATTGTCCATTTGGAAGACCCATTTGCGACCAAGCTTTAACTTCCTGACTGCTGTCTTGAGATGTTGCTTCAATATATCCACATAATTGTCCTTCCTCATGATGCCATGTATTTTGTGAAGTGCACCAGTCCCACCTGCAGTAAAGCACCCCCACAAAATGATGCTGCCACCCCCGTGCTTCACAGTTGGGATGGTTTTCTTCGGCTTGCAAGCTTCCCCCTTTTTCCTCCAAACATAACGATGGGCATTATGGCCAAACCGTTCTGTCTATTTCATCCGACCAGAGGACATTTGTACGATCTTTGTCCCCATTTGCAGTTGCAAACCGTTGTCTGGCTTTTTTATGGCAGTTTTGGAGCAGTGGCTTCTTCCTTGCTGAGCAGCCTTTCAGGTTATGTCAATATAGGACTCGTTTTACTATGGAAATAGATACTTTTGTACCTGTTTCCTCCAGCATCTTCACAAGGTCTTTTGCTGTTGTTCTGGAATTGATTCGCACTTTTTTGCACCAACGTTCATCTCTAGGAGACAGAACGCTTCTCCTTCCTGAGCGGTATGACGGCTGTGTGGTCTCATGGTGTTTATACTTGTGTACGATTGTTTGTACATATAAACGTGGTACCTTCAGTCGTTTGGAAATTGCTCCCAAGGATGAACCAGACTTGTGGAGGTCTACAATTATTTTTCAGAGGTCTTGGCTGAATTTATCCACAGGTACACCTCCAATTGACTCAAATTATGTCAATAAGCCTAATCAGAAGCTTCTAAAGCCATGACATCATTTTCTGGAATTTTCCAAGATGTTTAAAGGCACAGTCAACTTAGTGTATGTACAATTCTGACCCACTGGAATTGTGATACAGTGAATTATAAGTGAAATAATGTTTTTAAACAATTGTTGGAAAAATTACTTGTTAGGACATCTAACTTGTGCATGACACAAGTTCGATGTCTTAACTGACTTGCCAAAACTAAAGTTCGTTAACAAGAAATGTGTGGAGTGGTTGAAAAACACGTTTTATTGACTCCAACCTAAGTATGTAAACTTTTGACTTCAACTGTATGTTTTTATTAGGTTTTAATACTGCAGTGTCGATTAAAGTGGCAATATGTAACTTTTTGGGCGACCCGACCAAATTCAGGTAGAAATGTGAGTTATAGCTCTATCATTCTAAGAAACGGTAGATCTGTTCTATGTTCGCCATTTACATTTTGTAGACCAGCTTCAAACAGCTGAAACAACAATATTTTTGGTTATGGAAATTATATTTCACAGTACAATAATGATCTACAATATAATAGCTTATCTTGTCACAAACTGAATTTAGGCGAACTATTAGAGTTTTAGCAACCAGGGAATGGCAGAGCGATTTCTGTATAGTGCAACTTTAATTGTCCAAACATAAGGCCGCTTTCCCACTCCATTTTGCTATAGAAGTGTCACAAATGCCTTACTCTACTTCATTCCCAAACTTTGTATGGATTTTTGAAGATGTCCATATCTAAGAGCTCGCTTGTCAGAAAAAGGTGTCATATTTTTCATGGGGGTGTATATGAACAGATATGAATAAGATTTAATTTTACTAAAATGCTGTCATTTCCACTTTAATTGAATTTGATCATATTACTCCAATGCTAGCCTCCCTACACTGGCTTCCTGTTAAGGCAAGGGCTGATTTCAAGGTTTTACTGCTAACCTACAAAGCATTACATGGGCTTGCTCCTACCTATCTTTCCGATTTTGTCCTGCCGTACATACCTACACGTACGCTACGGTAACAAGAAACAGGCCTCCTAATTGTCCCTACAATTTCTAAGCAAATAGCTGGATGCAGGGCTTTCTCCTATAGAGCTCAATTTTTATGGAATGGTCTGCCTACCCATGTGAGAGACGCAGACTCGGTCTCAACCTTTAAGTCTTTCCTGAAGACTCATCTCTTCAGTAGGTCATATGATTGAGTGTAGTCTGACCCAAGAGTGTGAAGGTGAAGGGAAAGGCTCTGGAGCAACGAACCGCCTTTGCTGTCTCTGCCTGGCCGGTTCCCCTCTCTCCACTGGGATTCTCTGCCTCTAACCCTATTACAGGGGCTGAGTCACTGGCTTACTGGTGCTCTTCAATGCCGTCCCTAGGAGGGGTGCGTCACTTGAGTGGGTTGAGTTGCTGACGTGGTCTTCCTGTCTGGGTGGTCGGCGCCCCCCCCCCCCCCCCCCCCTTGTGTTGTGCCGTATCGAAGATCTTTGTGGGCTATACTCGGCCTTGTCTCTGGATGGTAAGTTGGTGGTTGAAGATATCCCTCTAGTGGTGTGGGGGCTGTGCTTTGGCAAAGTGGGTGGGGTTATATCCTGCCTGTTTGGCCCTGTCCGGGGGTATCTTCAGATGGGGCCACAGTGTCTCCTGACCCCTCCCGTCTCAGCCTCCAGTATTTATGCTGCAGTAATTTGTGTATGGGTGCTATTGTCAGTCTGTTATATCAGTCTTATACGGTGTCCTGTGTGAATTTAAGTATGCTCTCTCTAATGCCTCAGGACTATCTGGCCTGATGACTCCTTGCTGTCCCCAGTCCACCTGGCCGTGCTGCTGCTCCAGTTTCAACTGTTCTACCTGCGGCTATGGAACCCTGACCTGTTCACCGGACGTGCTACCTGTCCCAGACCTGCTGTTTTCAACTCTCTAGAGACAACAGGAGCGGTAGAGATACTCTGAATGATCGGCTATGAAAAGCCAACTGACATTTACTCCTGAGGTGCTCACTTGTTGCACCCTCGACAACTACTGTGATTATTATTATTTGACCATGCTGGTTATTTATGAACATTTGAACATCTTGTTCTTGTTACATGTTCGGTTATAATCTCCACCCGGCACAGCCAGAAGAGGACTGGCCACCCCTCATAGCCTGGTTCCTCTCTAGGTTTCTGCCTAGGTTTTGGCCTTTCTAGGGAGTTTTTCCTAGCCACAGTGCTTCTACACCTGCATTGCTTGCTTTTGGGTTTTTTAGGCTGGTACAGCACTTTGAGATAACGGCTGATGTAAGCTGATGTCTATAAATAAGTTTTATTTGATTTTGGCAATTTAAATGAAAAGGTTTTTAAAAAATAACATTAAACATTTAAAAAGGGCTGAGGGAGTTGACCAAGTTCAATTGAATATTTGTTTCATATCAGATTCTAAATCCACTGTCAAAATATTCTCTACCAGCCTGTTGAGAATAGGGTTAAAATTTATGGTGGTGTAGAATCGGCTACACTTACAGTATTGTCTCTACCACCTCACACTAGCAACAAACGTAACCACCAGACAGGCAAGTTCAGGTCATCCCTCAGACCAAGAATCTCCTCAAATCTACATCACACTTAATGGAATGCTTTACCAAATCACATTTATCTGGCAAAATAGAAATACACCTTCAAGAAAACCATAAAAACAACATCTAATGCAATTGACTGTATGACTGGACACTAATTCCACTTTAATCCCACTAATCCCACTGAATGTTAAATGTATTACCTGTCAGGTATTTTAATTCTCTAACGTCTACTTGTTAAATGTTTTATGTCTTAATGTAAAATGTAATTATTTGTGATGTCTTTTTAGTTCTGTGTTGGATCCTAGGAAGATTAGCTGACGTTATGGCGAATGGGAATCCTTAAAAAAATTTAATAAAAATGGTTATGGATAGATTTAGGGGAGGGGAAGCTAATCCTACATCTGTACCTAGGGAAACGTCACCCCAGAGCACACATACTTTGTATGGCATTGCCCTCCAACTTCACACTTCCTATGGAACTCCCACTCTGTTGTTAGGCCATCCTTTTGCTCTACCTGAAAGCACATCTGATAGTGTGATCCCACTGAACAGGTTTTGTGGCCCTCTGTGTCAGCATTTTATGTCTGCAACATTAAATCAAATTTATTTATATAGCACTTCGTACATCAGCTGATATCTCAAAGTGCTGTACAGCAACACAGCCTAAAACCCCAAACAGCAAGCAATGCAGGTGTAAAAGCACATTAGCTACCGCAAAGAATAACGAACGCATACACAGGCAGAGATCGAGAGAGAGGAACGCCTGGCTGTGCAATATGAAAGGAGAAGATGAAAAGTAAATAGCATTTTTATCTGATTTCATCCCGACTTCACTTTAAGTAATGCGAAGTAATAACATTCGGGGGGCTGTTCATTGCTTCACTTTGTGGTGGAAAAAAACTACTGAGTAATCATTTTTCAGCTCTCCAACTGTTTCACATGTATCTATTTTGTGGATAATCTGTTGTGTGTTATTGTACTACTGCAGCCCAGAAGTGAATGGAATAGATTGTTCCATTGCTTGTATTTGTAGTGTATTTGATCTCACTCATTTACTATCACAATAATGTCTTCTATATATTACAACTGAGCTGTACACAAAGACATGGTTTACAGAATATACCCTTTTTTGGTTTTCATTGGAACTGTTTGTTTGAGAAACTTTAGATGGAGTTTTCAATTGAACCTCCATCAAACTCTGAAGCTACTCATCTGTGTTTACACAGCCATGGCAATATAACCAACCTGGTTTCAATCTCAGGTTGTCTGTTGCAGCTAAAACCTGGATGTTATTTCTGGGGTTTCCGGTGCTTGCCCACAAACCTAGCTCTCCGAACTATCTCCACTAGACACACTCATCACAGCAGCTTAGTGCCATACATGGAGGAACTTGTGTTGACCGGTTAGCTCTGGGTTGTTAGGTGTTGGACAACAGAGCAAGAGGTTAAAAGGAGAGTTGGCACCACTCCTAAGACATAATCTTGTGGCTTGGTCAAGCCATTCATGTGCCAAGAGGTCAGTTCAGACACCTTCTTCTGAGAGAGAGAGAGCAAGAGAGAGAGAGAGAGAGACAATGAGAGCGAGGCTTCTTCATCACTTGGCACAGTCATTCGATGCCATGGCTGAGGATGGACACAACAAGCACTTAGAAGCAACCCATGGCCTAATCCTTTCTCTAATACTAATCCCCTCCTATGCCGACACTCCTCCCCCCACGGCAGCTCCAGGCTCCTGCTCCTCAATGCACATTGCCCGCCACCTGCACCATCTGTCTATCGCCCAAGGTTATGCCACTGACCCACAGACTGCAAGGTGAGGAGGACACAGCCCGGAAGAGATGGGAATATGGGAAAGTGTCTGAATCGACTGTCGGGTGTTATTTTGACATGATTTTGATGAAGTTGCGTTGACATCTCACCCTGATGCTCAACATTGAATAGGCACAGATCATGGAAGGGCAAATAGCGTTTTTAAGAGCGGGCATTACCTTAATATTATTTCCACTATTGTTGCGTCCAACAGTTCTCACCGAGCGGCACCAGTGGCATCACATGAGCGGTGGCACCAGACTTGTCACCCGGTGTGCCACAATACAACACAAGGCCACAGACATGGTGGAATGGCACTGCTGCTGCGCAAGAGAAACCTGCAGCCCAAAATTCCTCTTGCAGTCACCCTGTGCTGCCGAAAGTCTCCATCGTCGATAATTAATGGCCCATCACACACACACACAGGCAGCCACCTCCGTGCCTAAGCAGATAAACGATTAGCCGATTATCCCGTTTGAGCTGGGGTGTTGCAGCTGAGCCTACTTTCACAGCCCGACAATGGCACAGGGCTAGCCCGGGGAGAACAACAAAGGCCATGAGGAAAGCTTATCACCCCTCACCTCACTCCTTCCATAGTGTCAGATGAGAGGGACACTTTTGAGCGCTTGCATTCATTAAGGTCCTACTCCTTTTCAGCATACTTAACACCTGATTTACTTAACAAAGGCACATCTCAATAGGTGGTCCAGGTATCCTCCTGACATGGTGCATGATACAAGGTGCAAAAACACCTAGCAAAGAGCATATCCAACTGACAATCTCTTAGAAAAAATCTTAAACATTGGAACCAAGACTTAAAAATAACTGATGTTAGCACAATATAGAGGGAAAGTTGTAGCATAACTAACAAAATAACTTAACGAAAATGTATGCATATCCTGTATAAGATAATGTATAGAATGTATTATACAAGAGACAAAATTCACAAATTATATGGCAGAGTCATGTCTTAAGTTTTAAACTAATAACGACTCAATAATCTATGGCTTCTGGTAATGGTATAAAGTCTGGAAGTTGTGGGCGGAGATAGAGAGTTGGCTGTCAGAAGTATTACAATGTAAACTTACTCACATCTGTCTGTCTGCATATTTAAAGACTTGGCATATGTAGTGAGATATCCGATGGGTTGGATGATTCTGTTCTCTGTTCTCTCACCACTCATCTTGAAAAAAACTTGGAAATCAATCAATCCGTCATCATTAACAAAATGGAAAAAGAGGCCCATTATCAGCGACCATCACTCCTGTGTTCCAATAGCACGTTGTGTTAGGTAATCCAAGTTTATAATTTTAAAAGGCTAATTAGAAAACACTTTTGCAGTTATGTTAGCACAGCTGAAAACATGTACTGATTAAAGGAGCAATACATCTGGCCTTCTTTAGACTAGTTGAGTATCTGGCGCATCAGCATTTCTGGATTCGATTACAGGCTCAAAATGGCAAGAAACATAGAACTTTCTTCTGAAATTCAGCAGTCTATTCTTGTTCTGAGAAATGAAGAATATTCCATACGAGAAATTGCCAAGAAACTGAAGATCTCGTACAATGCTGTGTACTACTCCCTTCACAAAACAGCGCAAACTGTCCCTAACCACAATAGAAACAGGAGTGGGAGGCCCCAGTGCACAACTGAGCAAGAGGACAAGTACATTAGTGTCTAGTTTGAGAAACAGACGCCTCACAAGTCCTCCACTGGCAGCTTCATTAAATAGTACCCGCAAAACATCAGTCTCAACATCAACATTAAAGAGTTGCCTCCGGGATGCTGGCCTTCTAGACAGCATGGCAAAGAAAAAGCCATATCTCAGACTGGCCAATAAAAATAAATGATTAAGATGGGCAAAAGAACACAGACACTGGACAGAGGAAGATTGGAAAAAAGTGTTATGGACAGACAAATCTAAGTTTCAGGCGTTCGGATCACAAGAAGAACATTTGTGAGATGCAGAAAAAATGAAAAGATGCTGGAGGAGTGCTTGACGCCATCTGTCAAGCATGGTGGAGTCAATGTGATGGTCTGGGGGTTCTTTGGTGGTGGTAAAGTGGGAGATATTTACAGGGTAAAAGGGATCTTGAAGAAGGAAGGCTATCACTCCATTTTGCAACGCCATGCCATACCCTGTGGACGGCACTTAATTGGAGCCAATTTCATCCTACAACAGGATGATGACCCAAAGCACAGCTCCAAACTATGCAAGAACTATTTAGGGAAGAAGCAGTCAGCTCGTATTCTGTCCATAATGGAGTGGCCAGCACAGTCACCGGATCTCAACCCTATTGAGCTGTTGTGGGAGCAACAGAGTGCCAATCCACCTTGTGGGAGGTGCTTCAGGAAGCATGGGGTGAAATCTCTTTAGATTACCTCAACAAATTGACAGCTAGAATGCCAAAGATCTGCAAGGCTGTAATTTGTTGATGAAAGCAAAGTTTGAAGGACACAATTATTATTTCAATTAAAAATCATTATTTATAACCTTGTCAACATCTTGACAATATTTCCTATTCATTTCGTGTATGTTTTCATGGAAAACAAGGACATTTCTAAGTGACTCCAAACTTTTGAACGGTCGTGCATGTGTATGTTTTTGTTTATAAAAGATTAAATCAAATCGTACAAAAAAATACATGTATTTGAATTCCATAATTTAGAATTTGTAATGCAAAAATGTAATCATTGAATTCCTAAATTTAACTTGTATTTCATGATTTCAAACTTTGAGTGTATATTGCATTGTTTTAAAATTCAATTGAATTGACTATTCTGTTTCATATGGTGGAGACTGCATTTGTTTTCTGTGAATCAAGTTTACAAACTATAATTTCAAGTTAATCAAAGTTTCATTTAAGCAACCTTTCAGATGGATTCAGATTCATTTTAATTTCAATTCTCTAAATTCAGATTCAAAAGCAGACAACATCCTGGTACTTTGCCAGCCAGGAAAGGTATAGAACATATTGAATCAAACACTCACTGTGGTAAACAGAAGCTTCCGGCGGTCTCTGAAGCTAATGTGGAATGTTTTGGCTATACACTATTATGACCCCATTCCCGAAAGCCAAGACTCTCTCGAACATACATGTGCCTTTCCCTCTATTATGATCACAGGCCACGTTAGGAATGACACAAACAACTCAATTTGGCCCCCATAAGAATACAGTTAGCCCTATCAGAGCCCTTCTAAGGAGTCTTTCCACTCCCTATTTAATCTTGCTCTTGAGGCTAGCTGAAGGACTGGACCAAGGTGCAGCATGGTAAGCGTACATTTGATCATTTATTTAAAAATGACGGCGACAAAACGAAGAACAAAAAAAAAAAACGTGAAGCTTTGGGTTATGTGCCCTGAACAACTACAAAGTTAACTTCCAACAAAACAGGTGAGGGAAAGGGTACCTAAGTATGGTTCTCAATCAGAGACAACGATAGACAGCTGTCCCTGATTGAGAACTGTACCAGGCCAAGACATAGAAATACAAAACATTGAAAAAAGGACATAGAATGCCCACCCTAGTCACACCCTGGCCTAACCAAAATAGAGAATAAAAAGCCTCTCTATGGCCAGGGTGTGACACTGACTGGGTTCAAACCAGGTCTCCTGCATGTCACAAGACTGTATTAGCCCACTTAGCTAAAGCCTATAGTGATAAGTTCAGGAAGTTCATGTAAAAGGTGTCACGTGCTGCTTGCTTAACGAGCACCGCTTCGCCCGATTTCAGCTCATACCAAGACTTGAACTCAGGACCACTGCCTCGCAAACACACAGACTGCCCTCAGTTGTGTGAAGTACTTAAAATACTTTAAAGTAGTACTTAAAAGTCGTTTTTTGGAGTATCTGTACTTTACTATTTTATATTTGACAACTTTTACTCCACTACATTCCGAAAGGAAATAATATACTTTTTACTCCTTACATTTTCCCTGACACCCAAAAGTACATCGACATTTTTGTCATTTAGCAGACACTCTTATCCAGAGCGACTCACAGTGTTTATATTCCCACTAAAATAGCTAGGTGGGACAACCACATATTACAGTAGTTAGTATATTCATATAAAAATAGCTGGGTGGGACAACCACATAATACAGGCATAAAAAGTAAAGGGATAAGGAGGGGGATTATTTAAGATACTGTTTGAAGAGGTAGGGTTTCAGATGTTTTCGGGCAGGCACTCTGCTGTCCTAGCTTCAGGGTGAAACTGGTTCCACCATTGGAGTACCAGGACAGAGAAGAGCTTGGACTGGGCTGAGCGAGAGCTGCCCTCCCGTAGGGGTGGGAGGGCTGAGACCGGAGGTGGCAGAACTGAATGCTCAGGTTGGGGTGTAGGCTTTGAGCATAGCCTGAAGGTAAGGAGGGGCAGTTCCTCTTGCTGTTCCGTAGGTAAGCACCATGGTCTTGTAGTGGATGCGAGTTTCAACGTTCTGGATAAGTTGCAGGGGTTTGATGGCACAAGTGGAGAGCCCAGCAAACAGTGAGTTGCAGTAGTCCAGACAGGAGAGGACAAGTGACTGGAGTAAGACCTGCGCTGCTTCCTGTGTGAGGTAGAGTCGTACTATACAGATGTTGTAGAGCATGAACTTGCAGGAGCGTAAAGCATACATGGAATCACCCACCAACCAAGGACCAAGCAGCGTGGTAACGGGCAGCGGCAGAAATCTCAAGACTCCTGGACATGGGAGGTGATTTTGGACGGCAAAGGACCCTGGGCACAGGCTGGGGAATATCGCCGCCGCAAGCTGGAGGCAGAGAAAGCTGAGAGGCGGTGGTATGAGGAGGCAGCACGGCAGCGTGGCTGGGACGAGAGAAACCCTCAAAAATCTCTCTGTCTCCTCCCTACAGGTGCTCCCGCCTGCTCAGCGCTGCCAGAGCCTTCCTCCTCTCCAGCGCTGCCAGAGCCTTCCTCCTCTCCAGCGCTGCCAGAGTCTCCCGTCTGTCCTGAGCTGCCAGAGTCCCCTTCACTCCGGAGCTGCCGGAGTCTCCCGCCTGTCTGGTGCTGCCGGAATCTCCTGTCTTTCGGGACCCGTTGCTAGGGTCCCCAGTCTGAGGTCGGCGGCGAGGGTGGCAAAGACTATGGTGGAGTGGAGTCCACGTCCCGCGCCAGAGCCGCCACCGCGGACAGACACCCACCCAGACCCTCCCCTATAGGTTCAGGTTTTGCGGCCGGAGTCCGCACCTTTGGGGAGGGTACTGTCACGTTCTGACCTTAGTTCTTTTTTTATGTCTTTGTTTTAGTATGGTCAGGGCGTGAGTTGGGTGGGTTGTCCATGTTTGTTTTTCTATGAGTTGGTATTTCTGTGTTTGGCCTGGTATGGTTCTCAATCAGAGGCAACTGTCAATCGTTGTCCCTGATTGAGAACCATACTTAAGCAGCCTGTTTTAACCCTTGATTGGTGGGTAATTATTTTCTGTTGAGTGTTTGTATTCTGCACCAGACAGCACTGTTTCGGTGTCGTTCGTTCACTTTGTTGTTTTTGTTCAGTGTTCAATTTCTTTATTAAAAACATTGGTCCTCACCTTCTTCCACCAACAACGGACGTTACAAAAGGTGATATAGCGAAGCACCTGCGTGTATTGGGTGCGCAATTACGCAGGTACTTTCCCGAAACGGATGACATAAACAACTTCATTATCCCTTTCATGCCCTGCCTCATCAAAATTGCGACAAGCGGTTCTATGAAAATGTCATTTAAATCAGTAGCCACTGACAGATTTCTGGATAGGGCAGCGCTCAGAGTTTCTTGCCTTGGCAAATCGCACTGTTAAGACACTGATGCCCTTTGCAACCACGTACCTATGTGAGAGTGGATTCTTGGCCCTCACTAGCATGAAAACTAAATACAGGCACAGACTGTGTGTGGAAAATGATTTAAGAGTAAGACTCTCTCCAATACAACCCAACATTGCAGAGTTATAGTATATCACAAAAGTGAGTACACCCCTCACATTTTTTGTAAATATTTGAGTATATCTTTTCATGTGACAAAACTGAAGAAATGTCACTTTTCTACAATGTAAAGTAGTGAGTGTACAGCTTGTATAACAGTGTAAAATTGCTGTCCCCTCAAAATAACTGAACACACAGCCATTAATGTCAAAACCGCTGGCAACAAAAGTGAGTACACCCCTTCTTCCATATGTTTGGGGAGTCTCCCACATGCCTTTTGGCGAACACCAACTTTTTTCATTAATAAGCAATGGCTTTTTCTTGCTACTCTTCCATAAAGCCCAGCTCTGTGGAGTGTATGGCTTAAGGTGGCCCTATGGACAGATGCTCCGTAGCGGAAATTGGGGTTTTGCTGGTCTCTTTGTTGCCTCTCTTATTAATGCTCTCCTTATCTGGTCCGTGAGTTTTGGTGGGCGGCCCTCTCTTGGCAGGTTTGTTGTGGTGCCACATTCTTAAAAAAATAAAAAGGATTTAAATGGTGCTCTGTGGATGTTCAAAGTTTCTGATATTTTGTTTTATAACCCAACCCTAATCTGTACTTCTCCACAACTTTGTCCCTGACCTGTTTGGAGAGCTCCTTGGTCTTCATGGTGCCGCCTGCTTGGTGGTGCCCCTTGCTTAGTGGTGTTGCAGACTCTGGGGCCTTTCAGAACAGATATATAAAATATATATACACACACACAGATCATGTGACACTTAGATTGCACACAGGTGGACTTTGTTTAACTAATTATGTGACTTCTGAAGGTAATTGGTTGTGCCAGATCATATTTTGGGGCTTCATGGCATATGCATGCACCACTTTTCTGTTTTTTATTTATTTTTGAAACATGTTATTTTTTTCATGTCACTTCACCAATTTGGACAATTTTGTGTATGTCCATTACATAAAATCCGAATAAAAATATACTCAAATTGCAGGTTGTAATGCAACAAAATAGGGGGATGAACACTTTTGCAAGGCACGGTAAATAAGGCACTGTAAACATTTTCTGAACTAACCAAGCAAGATCATAGGAAACAATGCCCTCGAACAGGTTATGTCCTAGACATGGTTGCAGGACAGGCTGACGAACGTGGTTGTAGGTTAGCTGATTGAAAGGCGAATCAGACTTGACAACACACACCAAATTTGTTACACTTGCGTCTAAATCCTGCAAATGGGTTTGATATGACTGTACGGTTCTTGCTGAGACACACAAGTGTGCTGAGTTCTGTTTTTTCTATAAATATCACAGTAGCAATAGAAATGAATGATTTCTGAAGTGTTCCAGAAATTCCCCCAATGCAATGAGATCGTTAATTGCCTCCTGAAACTGCACACAAGTACCTTTTAGAACTCGCTTATCACTTACAGAAGTGGTCACCAACCTTTGAGTCATGATCACTTTCACAGGCAAAAAGCAAGATCTCCTGCGCAGAATTGTTTGTTTTTTTCAATATCAATATCAAATATCAGTTTCAATATCAAAATAGATCAGTTGGTTTAGCACTTGGTTTAGCACTGTGGAGCATGATCTGAATTTTTTTTTTTTTTTACTTTACTGGACCGATGGTACCTGCATCTGATGGTCAACGAGGTCAAATCAGGGCATCAGTGATCTTCAGGTCAAAAAGTCGGAGCTCTAGAAAGATGCCAGAGTTTCCGACTTGGAATATCGAGTTGGATGACCGTTCCGCTTCTCACGGTCCCTGCTCTCTACTTCCTTTCCCCCGGAGAGACTGGCCAGAGAGAGGGAACACCGTCTTCTACCTGATGGCGTAACTCGAGTCACACCGCATATGCCTCATGCAGAAATTCATGTTGTTCCTATGACCAGAGAGAAATCGACATGACGAGCTGCTAATAATAATAAAGCGCAGGTCTATCGATACTTGGCTTCACTCAGAAACAGCAGCTTTTTGTTGTATTTGTTGACAGTCTCTTTGTGATCATGGTTTTAAAAGTTATTAAATCTTACATAAACTAGTAGTCTATTAATTTTGGCTGGGGCCAGGGTCATGGAAGCTCTGTAGCCACCGTGATTTGAGCTATCCAATTGGCCAGTGCAGTAGGTGCACTCGATTTAGTCATAGATTTGCCAGTCCGCCGGAGTTTGTCTCATGGGAACAATTCGACCGGTTGGAGACCACTGATTTACAGTGTCTTAATGCCACTCTCCTCTAGAGCTTTCAGATCTTTAATGAGAGGTTCAAATATTTTGTCTAGGCCAAAATATTTATAAACCTACTCTACACAGAAGAACAAACTATATATGATCTATAGGGGATCTGTATTTTGGTAAAATATCTCTCAGAGTAAGGTAAACTCAAAAATGATTAAAATAATCCTGAACCAATTGGATTGGACCAACGGAAGATGGCTCAGTTTAAAACAATAAATTCCCCTGAACTCCCTTCCAGTCCCTTACATCCTGAAAATCATTCTCCATTGAGGGTTGGGCATGTGTTGTAGCATGCTGCTCACAGACTCACTTTTAAAAAGTGCAGCAAATGTCTGCTGTGCAGTTACAGTGCCTTGCGAAAGTATTCGGCCCCCTTGAACTTTGCGACCTTTTGCCACATTTCAGGCTTCAAACATAAAGATATAAAACTGAAGAATCAACAACAAGTGGGACACAATCATGAAGTGGAACGACATTTATTGGATATTTCAAACTTTTTTAACAAATCAAAAACTGAAAAATTGGGCGTGCAAAATTATTAAGTTAATACTTTGTAGCGCCACCTTTTGCTGCGATTACAGCTGTAAGTCGCTTGGGGTATGTCTCTATCAGTTTTGCACATCGAGAGACTGAATTTCTTTCCCATTCCTCCTTGCAAAACAGCTCGAGCTCAGTGAGGTTGGATGGAGAGCATTTGTGAACAGCAGTTTTCAGTTCTTTCCACAGATTCTCGATTGGATTCAGGTCTGGACTTTGACTTGGCCATTCTAACACCTGGATATGTTTATTTTTGAACCATTCCATTGTAGATTTTGCTTTATGTTTTGGATCATTGTCTTGTTGGAAGACAAATCTCCGTCCCAGTCTCAGGTCTTTTGCAGACTCCATCAGGTTTTCTTCCAGAATGGTCCTGTATTTGGCTCCATCCATCTTCCCATCAATTTTAACCATCTTCCCTCATCTTTCCAAGGGCTCCATCTGAATTCACTCGCCGACGTTCCTCTGCACTGCCACGTGCAACTTTTTATCAGCTGGCACAATTTGATTGAATCGGACAGAAGCCAAACTGTAATCCGTTAAGTTAAGAGTTGATGCGCTGCACACCTTTTTATTATTTGGGCTTGGGGAGGGTATCAAGTTAGTTTGGGTCAAAAGGCTCAAGTCAAAGTTAAGTCACGAGTCATTGTTAAAGTCAAAGTCGAGTTGCAAGTCATCATATTTGTGACTCGAGTCTGACTCAAGTCCAAGTCATGCGACTCGAGTCCACACCTCTGTGCTTTACCATCATCATCATTATTGTGGTTAAAACTCCACTGTTGCTAAGTCATTGTATCCTGATAAAGGAACTTGTTCGAAATGTGTCGGCAATAAACAATATTTGAAGGGGGTTTGTTGAAATCCTATTTTTTTAGTTTTCAGTTTATATTCCAAAGAGTGATCAACCTTGCACGGGCAATTTTCTATTTGGAGTGTCAGCACTCACAACAGCCAGCTAAAGTTAATTCATATTTTCACATTGACTAATCAAGCGGCACACATTCAGTACATTACGTTCACATAAAAGCATGCAACAATCCATACCTTGTTCGTTGATGCCTTTGTTAATAGGTTGTTGATCACTGTAAAAAAATAGCCAATAACGTTAAGTAATCCATGCCTTCACTTCTCTTGAAGAATTCAAAATTGGTGGGTGGCTGGCTGGCAGTGGCGATCCCAGAATGCTGCGCGGTGGCTGTAAAATTCTTACCATTCACAGTGAAAACATGAATACAGTAAGATGTTATTGTAATCTTACTGTAATCTTTATTTACGTTCAACGTGTGGACCACCAAAGCCTCCATCTCCATCCAGCGTGACGACCTCTGACAGACTGTCAGTACCTGTTCAGGGAATCCAATGGTCCAAAAATATTCCACACACACGGCTCCCAGAATTGATTACATATACGTTTTGCTCAAAGAAGCCAACTAAAGTAATGTACACTGAAGACAAACACGACATGCAATAATTTCAAAGATTTTACTGAGTTACGGTTCATACAGTATAAGGACATCGATCAAATGAAATTAATTCATTAGGCCCTAATCTATGGATTTCCCATGACTGGGAAAACAGCTATGCACACCTTAAAAAAAGGGGCATGGATCAGAAAACCCATATCTGGTGTGATCACCATTTGCCTCAAGCAGCACAACATATCTCCTTCACATAGATTTGATCAGGCTGTTGATTATGGCCTGTGGAATGTAGACCCACTCCTCTTCAATGCCTGAGCAAAGTTGCTCGGTATTGGCGGGAACTGAAACACGCTGTCTTACACGTCGATGCAGAGCATCCCAAACATGCTCAATGGGTGAAATGTCTGGTGAGTATGCAAACTATGGAAGAAATGGGACATTTTCAGCTTCCAGGAATTATGTACAGATCCTTGCGACATGGTGCTGAGCATTATCATGCTGAAACATGAGGTGATGGCGGCGGATTAATCAAACAACAATGGACTTCAGGATCTCATCACAGTATCTCTGTGCATTCAAATTGCTATCAATAAAATGCAATTGTGTTCGTTGTCTGTAGCTTATACCTGCCCATAACATAACCCCACCATGAAGCACTCTGTTCACAACGTTGACGTCAGTAAACTGCTCGCCCACACAAAGCCATACACGCTGTCTGCCATCTGCCCTGTACAGTTGAAACCGGAATTCATTCGGGAAGAGCACACTTCTCCAGCATGCCAGCGGCCATCGATGGTGTGCATTTTCCCACTGAAATTGGTTACGATGCCGAACTGCAAGACTCAGGCAAGGACGACGAGCACAAGCTGCACCGGTGTAATTATCATGCTGTTTAATCAGCTTCTTGATATGCCACACCTGTCAGGTGGATGGATTATCTTGGCAAAAGGAGAAATGCTGACTAACAGAGAAATATGCTTTTTGTGTGGAAAATGTCAGATATTTTATTTCAGCTAAGCATTTACATTTATATTTTGTTAAGTATAGTTAACTTTATCATGGGCAAGGTGATTATTTCAAACAAATGTTTTCTTACCCAGTGTCTTACTTGCTGAAGGCCCCAGTCATCCTTGCCTATACCTGACATTGTTGAAAAACAGGTGAACAATGAATAAAGATCATACACAAGCAATAGGCTCCTCGAATAGGTTAAATTACATTTAGGTTTTGCTCAAAGCGGCTAACTAAAGTAATGTAGTTAACCTATGTTCAATCACAAAGGCTGGTTTGAGTGCATCTCCTCACAGTTTCATTCAGTAGTACCACACAATTCACATTGCATGTTATCTTGAGCACGGTTGGAATTGATATGGGATTTCTAAATTATGTCTTACCCCCAGAATGAGAGAGAATAGACTTGCAGCAAATCTCCTTGCTGAGGGTGGTGTTGATCATGGACGGCTTCTCGTGGCATGAGCCTGATTTTCCGCATGTTATGCCTCATGTCTAAAACATCGGGAAAAGGGTTGTTTTACACAATAATGTATAGTTGCTGACCTGTCCGTACTGGCTCGATGTGCTGTAGTCTCCACAATATTACGCTCGTGCTCGGAACACACTGGCACAGGATGTTCATGCACCAGATGCTCTGAAGAACGCATTCCTATGGACTGGAAAACAAAGAGACGTTTGGTCAGTGGTAGGTCTTTTTCAATGCTGTATCACCATCTTTATCTGGACAGAAAGCACATTGTTTATCGTAACACAAACACACCTTGGACAATGTGACAAGTTGTCTGTCACACAGTCTTCCCCGCTCTGGCACTGGACGTCACCGGTCTACTAACCACCAGTCCTGGTAACTCATCTTTACCTGCATCTCATCATCATCAGTCACACCTGGACGTCATTACTCCCTTGATACCTACACTTTATATAGCACTCTTTTGTTATCAGTCATCAGGTAGTATTGTTTGTGGCCATGTCAGACGGGGTGCTTGGTTTGTATTGGTCAATGGGCGTTATTATTAAACTTACTACCTGCACCTGCTTCCTGACTCCATGTGTCTACGTTACATGGTCCCGCAACACTCAATCCTCATGTTTGTTCTTGTTTCCCAATCAACAGTCTGGATCTTCCTCTTCTGCCATGGTGGATGAGCTACCTTTTTCTGGTAAATACATGACCATTTATTATTCCAACCGGAAAATAGCAGCTGCATTGTCAATGGGTTTCCGGTCCACCCATCTGAAAGACAGTTACTTTTGCTAGCTAAGTTGATGACTGAAATGGTAACATCTATAACAAAATACCATAACCCACAGACTTGACTATAGTAATGGTAAAATAAACAGATTAACGCCCAATCTGCACATCTAAAGTCCTATGTGGATGGGACATTTCTGCTGGGATGGCCTACTTATCTGGAATGCTCAACTAGATGAACACGTCTGTCTATGGTACTATCTGCACAAAGAGAAGTATTGCGATACTTCTGGTTTTAATTCTCAATTGGAAAATTATAACCATCAGCCGTGAGGTCACTGAGGAAGACCAGTAGTGATAGGGGGCTCGTCTGAAAGGGACTGACATGCAGGGATGGAACATAAGGATTTTGGACATTGGCCAGCAGACCCCAATTTCTACTAGCCCGGGTAACATTCAGGTCCTAAATATGTGGCATGCAATGTTTGTACATGCAAAATTTCACTACTGTGTCAGGCTAGTTTGGCACATTGTATACACAGGCTCGTGCTAGCTTAAATTCCATCCCTGCTGACATGTATAACTGACTTCACAGGCCATTTGATTAGTCATGTACAACAGATGCAATCGAGGAACAAAACCGTTTGCAAACAGGGTTTACCTCATCACACAGCTCCAGCGATGCCTCTCGCTTACAGAGGGCAGACAATTATAAAATGCCTGTGTACTTATCGGAGTAGTGGTTACAATACAATACATAGCACAGAACCATCCTTGCTTCTGATCGACAGAGATACCTAAGGTTAGCTAGCTAGCTATGAAGGCCAGGGTGATTATCAAATCCTAGTAATAAAAATAGGTTAAACAAGAATACACACGAAAAATACACAATACCAATTATTTACACAATAAACTTAAAAGGCTAGAATATCTACTTGCTACTTGTCGATGCGAGTTTGCATTAAGAAATGTGGAGGTTTTCCCAATCAGCGCCTTGAGTTATGACGTCAATTCTTGTGACAGATTGTGTAGTTCTGTATGATAGCCACATCCGTGGATAAATTAGCTTTTCATTTTTGTGGGGGAATTACAGGCGAATATATTGGTACAAGTTACCGTGTCCGAGAGAGATTTGCGCGGTTATTAAAACATCAGCCTACACGAAACAAAGACCTTATATGAAGTAGTTCTAAAATCCCCTATGGAAAAATTTATGGTGGGAAAATGAATTTATGGGTATTATGACTCATACTCAATTGCTCCTCCATTGTTCCCCAAGCAATGGGGGAGGCCGATGACATCACAAAATTACAATCACACAAACTCCTTGAAGTTTGTAGTGTCTAAAAAACACTATTTTGCTCAAAACATATTTTTATTTTTACCCTTTAGCATGAGTACAGTATTTATACTTGGGATATAGCTTTTCAACAGGAAAAGTTCAAAAATCACTGGAGGACGTCTTTAAGTGTTAGGGTGAGGCTGCATTTAGACAGGGTGTGTGTGTGTGTTTTGGTCTATACGTGGCTCAAGATGGCAAAGGTCTCAACCCCTGATAGATCAACACATTTGAGGTAAACAAACTCAGCTGGAGTGCCACCCACCACACAGACACACAGCTGTGAAACAGTACATCAGCCTGGCTGCACGGTTCAGAGATCACGGCCTGAGAAACAGCAGAAAATGGGTCTGCCCCTGTCCAGGAGGAGGCTCATTGAGGGAACACATCACCCATTACAATCTCCATGGTTCTGTCCCAAATGGCACCCTATTCCCTACATAGTGCACTACTTTTGGTCAGGCCCTAGTGCACTATATAGGGAATAGGGTGCCATTTGAGACATAACCCATCATCTCTCAGTTCGTTTAGGCGCTGCTGGCTGTTTTTTGATGCCATCTGGTAATGTGTGGCTGCCTCTTACTGCGAGTGGGAATCATGGTGGATGTGCCACCAGGAAGTGTTTCAGGAATATGAGAGCATGGGTAACATTTCACGACTAATTGCTTGAAATCGTCTGTGTCACAAACACACAAAAATCATTGCCCCATCTTCTAAGCAAACAGAAGTGGATGTAGCTAAATTATTTGGCAAATATCAATATGGAGAAAAGGTGAAAATAAGAGAGAAGTTATGAGTTGCTGAACTCCTCAAAGAGGATGAAAAAAGAAAGAAAGTAAGTGCCCAACACATCAGACAGTGCCCAACACATCAGACAGTCTGAACCACTGATGGGGGGGAAACTAAGATATAGAGATTTAAAGTGTTTGTCTTACATGCTGAATCAGACCCAGCTTCATGACTGATCTCCTGCCAGTAAGGGGCCTCCTCATGCTTAAAGCCCCAGCAGGAAGCCCTCAGAAGTGAGCAAGTCAGCGACTTTCACACCCCCTCACCAAGAACCACCACACCCCAAAGCCTCTCCTCTCCTCGCCCGCCCCACTCTTGACATTTGGGGAATCTTTATCGCCTAATCCCGTTCTAAACCCGAGACTCAAAGTGCTTGGATGGCTGGTGCTACAATGCAATGAGTGCATGCCAGTAAGAAGATGCCGTGGCGAGTGGGGCGGATTGAAAAACGACCCCGACAGCAGTGGCCACCCGTGGGCTCGGCGGGGTTATCGATTAGCTGACAGCCTCCTCGCTGATATATCACTTCCAAGAGGCTTGCCGTTCCTACACAGGTGGCGTCTGGTCGATTTGGTACAAGCTTTTAATCTAGCAGGCCTCGGATTGTCTGATTGGCACCGTGGCGAAATGTCAATCTCCACAAAGAGCCACGGTGCACCCCGGCTTGTGATCAACTCTTCATTTGGACTTTCAATTTCTATCGATTGCTTTTCCCTCCCCTCAAGCTGTACAACACTGCACAGCCACCACAGCAAATCTGCCAAAATGTTGTCTGAGTAGACAAGCGTCAGATACCAGCTAACGCGACCTGCTGTTCTCGACGCCTTTGACTGCAGGCTGACAAATACAAGGCAATTTGTTCTGGTGGCAAATGAGGTGGTTAGCAAATTGCTTGTTCAGCTTGAATGTGAAAACTTTTAACAATTTAATCATTTTCTGTGCCTGCGTGCAGAGAATTGAACTTGTGCACCTCTTTTCCAAAGAATCAGAGACGCCTAAAGAAGACTGCTTGAGCCTGCTATTTAAATTGAGCTCTTTTTTATCCGTTTCTCTTGGTCTCTCCATTATTATCACATTTCCACAAAATAATAAGCTATAAACCACATGAAAAGGACAGAAGGTAGAATCTTCCACAGGAATTATGTCCTCTGTTGTTACTGTACTGGCACAAAATCTAAATTAACCTTATAATAGTTTCATTTGGAGAGAAACAATTAAGTAGGTTTTATATCATTCACAGTCCTAGGGGCTCATTTTATCTAGCAGTACAGTAAGCTTTAATCCCTTAATTTAATTTCAGTTTCACGTTCATAATTGTGCTGTCTTTTGAAACGGACTGCAGCTCAAAGTTAATTTAAAATCTGTCTCTGTGTCCTGCAATGCCCTCTTTCTGTATTATCAGATGCTCATGGTCTCACTCACTACAAGCAAGTGAGTGTAGATTAGTTTTAACCTGATTATAAGATCAGTCTTGTTTGTTTGTTTGTTTGTTTGTTTGTTTGCCATACTGCATATTCAAACATCCCATGCATCCTCCTAATCATGCAGAATGATCTCCTTTACTAACTCATTTCTATGCAAATTATTGGTGAGGATGAGAGCGATAGAAATTAGAAAAAATGTCAGAATCCATTGAATTATGTAGGACATAAATACTCCCTAATAGCCAGAACAAAACTTTCCTCATCAGCCAAATTGACTTTTTATCTCTATCGGACAACATGTGGTCAGGACACATTTTTGGATGCAGCTTCTGTCCTCATCCCTTTCCAAGATTAGATTCTCCACAAACCTTGAACACCTGCTGGGTTGACTTTTGTCAGCCAATGAGGAAGTATCTGTTCTCTAGTAATCTTAAAGTTGCCAGACCAGACGTTCTGCTCTACTGTACACGCTCTCTGTCCCCTGTACTTGCCTCTACATTAAAGATGGTCTGCACCTCATGTGATTCCCAATTAACTATAAACATGTGGTACATTTTCCGAAGACAGATAACCAATGAAGCACACAATTAATGTAAGTCATTACTTGCTCGTGTTACAGAATCCATGGGCAAAACAGTGCGTCATGTCTGAGCACAACAATAGTGCAATCAGAAATGGATAAATACAGGGTAGAGAATTTCAAATAAGGGGTAGCTTCTCTGCCATTTATTTTGATGAGTAGGCCTAATTCATTAGTTGACAGCGCCAACTCTGTTTTTGTTCAGTGTGACACAGACGTGCCCCATTTGTCTACATCGCAGTGAAAATATAAATAACATTTGTGGAGCTGTGCCTCTGTGTCGGGCTTCCCGGGAGAAGGGGTCAAAACATCTCTCACTCCTGCCAATAGCTAATTGATTTGGCCAATCTGTTGTACTTACTTGAGTAGTTCATTTGGTTCATTTTTTATTTTGTTCGACGAACTGCCTCTGATTAAAACTGCCAGAGCTGCTGAATGGGTCAGCTGAATTAATTCCTCACACCCCAATGTGCCTCAATCAAACACATATTTGAGTAGAGTAACTAAATTAGTGATGCTTACATACAGTTGGCTCCTGAACACATGCAAATTGCATCACCAGTCTCATCATCGTGAGATAGTGTGACATTTGACTGTCACACAGGACCGACGCCTACTTGCGTACATAAGACGATGTAATCTCACTTCAAACACTTTTTCTACCATTGATAACTGCAAGCTCACATTCAAAATATTCAAAATAGTCCAAAGCTATTGCATTTATAAGGACTTGATTGTCACTTAAAACCAAAATCATACACAACACCACATTGTCAACCTCTTAACTTGCCTAATTTCGAAAACATATTAGCTCCAATACCCACAAATGTTATCTAATAATTATACTAAGCTGTTGGCACTTATTTGGACCCTGCTGCAAAGCAGACTTTCCTTCCTGTCTAGATAATGGTGTTGACTTTCCAAACAAACAATCCAAACAAAGCAAAGACCATGTGGAAAATTACTGTAAAAGACAATTAAATGCAACAGCTTGGTGCAGTTTAAGTCACACTCACAATAGGGTGCAGGGGGATTGCACTGGTTTTCATATTTGAGGACAGCATTCAAATATGTGAAAAAAACAAGTGAAATGATTAGTGAGGAATAACTTCATAAGCTTCTTACTGGGAAGACAAGGAAGTGATTAGGACCCACCAGCGGAGTGTCAGGTGTAATCCCACTATATTGCCTGCTTAGCTGATGTCTTACTCTCAAGGAGAAAGCTCTCCGGCTGGTGCCTCCAAACAAATTCATATCGCTGCTGACATTACTCATCTCATTCTTGATATAGGTTCCTATTTTGTGTTACTTTCTCTTTCTCTGCAATAACTTTCTTTACAATAACGTTTTGAGCTGGCACATTTCACACCATTGATAAGCAAACCTATTTTAATATCGATTACTATTTTACAGATCCTTGAGTTCATTTTGACCTATTCTGTGATCTGTTGGTACAGTAACCCGAGTACCAAACAACAAAAATGGACTGACAAGAACTGTGAAAATAAACTGCAAGATCCCAGGGATGATACAGAGAATAGATATTTCGATAAAGTTTGATTGATTGGTTATTTGGTTGATTTGATGTTTACATGTGTAATATCCAGTGTCTACTCTATGCATCAATTATTGCATTCAAATGTGACGCAAATCAGTGTAATGATCTCACTTGTCTGCATTGACACCCTTTGCACATGTTAAAAACATGGATTATGTCACAAGCAACATCCTAAGATGCATGCATGATGGACGTCATGCATCACTTAAGTTAAAGTAAAAAAGAAATTAGTTCATTTTAAAGCCATTATGGCACTGTTGCTCCCATTTTCCATCAAACTGACTTGTTGCGGATAAAATGCTGTGAGTGATGATGTAGTGCACATACAAACATTTTTTGTGCTTTAGTTTACATGGGTCCGAAAAAAGAGCAGAAGTTCAATGCGATCCATCACATTTTAACTCTACTGATGGTTTTGCCACAAACTTGCCCAATCTGGTTTTGGTGCAAGCTCTCTAGACAACAGTTCACCGATAAAGTGGCAGACTAGGTTTTGATGAGATGTAGATAATTGATAGCCAAGCATCAATCATCATGACACCAGCATTAAAATAAAAAACCCAAAATGTATTGGAAATTATCATCAAGCTGATCACTGTCTATCACTTCATCACCATTAAGATTAACATAATTTATTTCATCTGCCTATAAACTCATTGCTTTTCCACATCGTAGTCGTCGTACCACATAGCATATCCTCACATGACTCCAAGTTTACTTCAACATGATGGTTTATTATATCAATATTTAGACATAACGGAGTTTCCACTGTAATTGTCGCATAATTAATTTTACAGACCAAAAATATCCCACCATGTCGAAAGAACAAATTGTCTGTCGACATTCATGAACTTGTATCGACACTTCATGTTTTTATTACACCTGTCGTGAATTTGTTTTATATGCCATGACTTTACGCATATAAAACTGTGGATGGAAACATTATAGAGAACCATTGAGGAAAATTGGAATTGGAATTTATTTAATTAAAAAGGAATTGACTCAAACCCTGATCTGAAAGTATCCACCTGTTGCCACTATCTGCATGGAAGAGTGTGGAAAATATATACAGTTGAAGTTAAAAATTTACATAGACCTTAGCCAAATACATTTAAACTCAGTTTTTCACAATTCCTGACATTTCATCCCAGTAAGAATTCCCTGTATTAGGTCAGTTAGGATCACCACTTTATTTTAAGAATGTGAAATGTCAGAATAATAGTAGAGAGAATGGTTTTATTAGTAGAGAGAATGGTTTTATTTCTTTCATCACATTCCCAGTGGGTCAGAAGTTTACATTACACTCAATTATTATTTGGAAGCATTGCATTTAAATTGTTTAACTTGGGTCAAACATTTCAGGTAGCCTTCCACAAGCTTCTCACAATAAATTGGGTGAATTTTGGCCCATGCCTCCTGACAGAGCTGGTGCAACTGAGTCAGGTTTATAGGCATCCTTGCTCGCACACGCTATTTCAGTTCTGCCCACAAATTTTCTATAGGATTGAGGTCAGGGCTTTGTGATGGCTACTCCAATATCTTGACTTTGTTGTCCTTAAGCCATTTTGCCACAACTTTGGATGTATGCTTGGGGTCATTTTCCATTTGGAAGACCCATTTGCGACCAAGCTTTAACTTAACTGATGTCTTGAGATGTTGCTTCAATATATCCACATCATTTTCCTTCCTCATGTGGCCATCTATTTTGTGAATAGCAAAGCACCCCCACAACATGATGCTGCCACCCCCGTGCTTCACAGTTGGGATGGTGTTCTTTGGCTTGCAAGCTTCCCCCTTTTCCCTCCAAACATAATGATGGTCATTATGGCAAAACAGTTCTATTTTTGTTTCATCAGACCAGAGGACATTTCTCCAAAAAGTACGATCTTTGTCTACATGTGCAGTTGCAAACCGTAGTCTGGCTTTTATGGCGGTTTGGGATCAGTGGCTTCTTCCTTGCTGAGCAGCCTTTCAGATTATGTCGATATAGGACTCGTTTTACTGTGGATATAGATACTTTTGTACATGTTTCCTTTATCATCTTCACAAGGTCCTTTGCTGTTGTTTTGTGATTGATTTGCTCTTTTCGCACCAAAGTACGTTCATCTCTAGGAGACAGAACGCGTCTCCTTCCTGAATGGTATTACATCTGCGTGGTCCATTGTCAGGATTTTGCCAGGATTGTTCAGGTTTTGGTCACTAGATGCCCCCATTGTGCTTTTTTTACCCTTTTGTTTTTCCCTTGTTCTAGTTATTAGTTGCACCTGTGCCTCATTTCCCTTGAATGTATTTAAACCCTTAGTGTTCCTCAGTTCTTTGCTCTGTGTTTGTATGTTAGCACCCAGCCCCAGCCATGCTGTGAACTTTTGTTTCTCTAGTTTGATTTTCTTGAGGTACTCTGGTTTTGTTCTTGTTTATTTTTGATTATTCTTTTGAGGTTTGTTTTTTCCCTGCTGTTCTTACCACTTTGTGGATTTTCCTTGTGTCTTGGAGGATATACATTTTTTCTCTTTGAATTACTTTTGACGTTGTGGATTTATATTTTTGCCTGAAGAACTTTTCCTTTTTTCTTTATTAAATCACCGTCTGTGTCATCTTCTGGGTTCTGCCAACTATTAGTGGCTCAGTTTACTAAGTGACTGTTTCTCACACCGGAGACCCGAGTTCGTAACCGGGTCCTGACAGAAACACAGAGCCAACAAAATGAACCAAGAGGCAGCCAGTACCCAGGACCTTTTTTCCATGCTGTCCCACCACGAGGGGACTGTCCAACGCCACGAAGCTGCTCTGGTTCAGCAAGAGGCCTTAATGGCTAGACATTCTCAACTTCTGTCGGAGATGCTGACTTCCATAAAGCAGATATCTGATCGACTTTCCCCGGCAACCGCTCCTGCCCCAGTACATCAGATTCAAGTGCCCGTGGCAGTTAACCCCCTGGCTGAACCTCGTCTGCCGCCTCCCCAACGGTTCTCAGGTGATCCGAGTGCTTGTAAGGGGTTTTTCACCCAATGTTCTCTCTCCTTCGAGCTGCAACTCTCGTCGTTTCCCACCGACCGGTCCAAGATCGCATATATCATCACCCTGCTGTCGGAAAAAGCCCTAGCCTGGGCTACTGCTGTGTGGGATGCCCAAAGTCCCTGCTGTGCCAGCTACTCTACCTTTGCTGAAGAATTCAAGCGAGTGTTTCAAGGTCCTACCAGCGGCCCTGACTCAGCAAAACAGCTCCTGACTCTCCGCCAAGGTCGGAGCAACGTGACGGACTATGCCATCCAGTTCCGCACGGTGGCAGCAGCGAGTGGCTGGAACGACGAGGCGCTCACAGTGTGCTTTTTGAAGGGTCTTTCCGACACCATCCAAGATGAACTGGCCACTCGGGAACCACCGGACAACCTCGCGTCCCTGATCAAGTTGGCCTCGCGCATAGTCCAGCGTCTGAGAGAGAGAGATCTCAACCGTAGACCTCTCACCCTAGCTCCTATCGGTCCCAGCTCCGAGTCTCCACCTTTATCCTCGCTGGCTCCACCGGAACCCATGCAGATTGGACGCATGAGGGAGCGATGCATCTATATTGCGCCAAACCGGGCCATTTCTGCTCCACGTGTCCCGGGCTCCAGGGACACGTACTGTCCCGTGCAGGCCTGGGAGGACTGTAACGGGAAACATAACCTCCTCCCATCCATCCAACTCCTGCCTACTCATTCCAGTCACCCTTTCCTGGGACAACCACGAGCTTCCCCTTCAAGCCTTGGTAGACTCTGGAGCCGCAGGTAACTTCATGGATGGTGTCTGGGCGAAGGAGAATGGCGTTCCCTCTGAACCTCTAAGTGACCCCATGAGGGTTACTACGTTGGATGGAAGTCCTTTGGGATCTGGACTTGTCACTCGTGTCACTACCCCCTTCCCAACACCAGGAAGTGATGAACTTTCATCTGATCTCCTGTTCCGAGTTCCCTCTCATCCTTGGATACCCCTGGCTTCACAGCCATAACCCTCACATCGACTGGTCTGTGGGCACTATCAAGCAGTGGGGTCCTACGTGCCAAGCCACTTGTATCTTCCCGAGTTCCCCGAGTTCTCCTCCCGAGTCTCTAGAATCCATCGACCTGTCCCGAGTTCCCGAGTGTTACCATGACCTCAAACCGGTATTTAGCAAACAGAGGGCCACCATGCTACCACCCCATAGACCTTACGATTGCCCCATCGACCTGTTTCCAGGCACCTGCCCCCCCCCAGGGGTCAGATCTTTTCCCTATCTCCTTCCGAACGAGCTGCTATGGATACCTACATCAAGGACGCTCTGGCAGCAGGCCTCATGCGTCCATCCACCTCGCCGGCGGGAGCAGGGATTTTCTTTGTGGCCAAAAAAGACGGTGGATTACGTCCTTGCATCGACTACCGGGGACTCAATGCCATAACCGTTCGTAACCGCTACCCGCTACCCCTTATGGCCACAGCCTTTGAGCTGCTCCAGGAAGCAGTTGTCTTCACTAAGCTTGACCTGCGGAACGCATACCATCTTGTGCGGATCAGACCCGGTGACGAGTGGAAGACCGCTTTCAGCACGCCTACTGGTCACTATGAATACTTGGTGATGCCCTTCGGCCTGACAAACGCCCCGGCTGTGTTCCAAGCGCTCATTAACGATGTGCTTAGGGATATGCTTAACATCTTCGTGTTCGTTTACTTGGATGACATCTTCATCTTTTCGAGCTCCCTTCAAGAACACACTAATTATGTCAGACAAATACTCAAACGCCTACTAGACAGCCATTTGTACGTTAAGCCGGAAAAATGTGAATTTCATTCCTCCCGAGTACAATTCCTGGGATTTGTAGTGGAACCCGGTCGAGTCCAGATGGACCCCAGGAAGGTAGGGGCGGTAGCAGATTGGCCCACCCCCAAGTCCGTTAAGGAAGTTCAGCGTTTCCTGAGCTTCACAAACTTTTACCGCAAGTTCATCAAGAACTTCAGCTTAGTGGCAGCCCCTCTCTCAGCTTTAACCAAGGGTGGCAACGCAAGGTTTCTGTGGGGAAAAGAAGCTGAGACGGCCTTCCAAGGACTCAAGCAACGCATCCTCTCTGCTCCCATCCTGACACTACCGACTGTGGATGAACCTTTTGTGGTGGAGGTAGACGCATCAGAGGTTGGTGTTGGCGCTGTCCTGTCTCAGAGGGGTGAAGACAAGAAGCTTCACCCTTGCGCTTTCTTCTCTCACCGGCTTACCCCAGCCGAGAGGAACTACGATGTGGGGGATTGTGAACTCCTAGCGGTTAAGATGGCATTGAAGGAATGGAGACACTGGCTCGAGGGGGCTTCTCAACCGTTTCAAGTTCTTACGGACCACAAAAATCTGGAGTATACCCAGCAGGCGAAGCGGTTGAACTCCAGACAAGCTCGATGGTCTCTTTTCTTCAATCGATTCCAGTTTATCCTCACCTATAGACCCGGGTCGAAGAATCTCAAACCGGACGCCTTGTCACGAGTCTATGCCATTCGAGCCATTCGAGAAGATACTGACATGCCTGCCCTTCCTGCCGCTAAGATCATGGCTCCGATCTCGTGGCAAGTTGAGGATACCGTGAAACGAGCTCAAGCCATCGAACCGGGTCTTAAAGGCGGTCCTGCCAATCGGTTGTTTGTTCCCAAGGCAGCGAGGACCCAGGTCCTTCTGTGGGGGCACTCCTCTCGCATCACCTGTCACCCGGGCGTAGGTCGCACCTTGGAGTTCATCCAGGGAAAGTTCTGGTGGCCCACCATAAAAGAAGACGTTGCCACTTTCGTCAAGGCCTGTCCCGTGTGCTGCCAGGGAAAATCGCCTCACCTCCGCCTTCAAGGACTCCTTTACCCTTTATCTATTGGCTATGCCCCTCCATTGTTCCCGGACCAGGAGGCAGAAGTCAGAGTGCCTTCAGCCTTGAGGTTCATCAGACGCTGTCGGCTTACGTGGAAGAAGACCCGTCTTAATCTTCTGCGTTCCTCACAGCGGTACCAACGACAAGCCAATAGAAGTTGCCGTCCCGGGCCTACACTGCGCCTCGTCCAGAGAGTCTGGCTCTCAACTAAGAACTTACCGCTATGGGTGGAGTCTCGCAAGCTGTCCCAGAAATACATTGGTCCCTTTAAGGTTGCCAGGAGAGTGAATCCCGTTACTTATCGCCTGCACTTACCCAGATCCCATAAGATTAATTTCATTTCTTTATTAAAACCTGTTGTTTTTCCTCCCCTTATCCCGGCAGGCAGACCTCCCCCTAAACCCGTGTCATCGCAGGCCAGTCGGCTTATACCGTCCATCGGATACTGGATTCCCACCGGGTGCAGCGGTCCTGGCAGTATCTGGTGGACTGGGAAGGCTACGGTCCTGAGGAGCGCTCCTAGGTTCCTGCCAAAGACATACTGGACCCTGACCTCATTCGTCAGTTCAGGGTCCTCCACCCTGAGAAGGCTGGTAGGAACGTCAGGAGCCGTTCCTAGGGGGGGGATTCTGTCAGGATTTGGCCAGGATTGTTCAGGTTTTGGTCACTAGATGCCCCCATTGTGCTTTTTTGACCCTTTTGTTTTTCCCTTGTTCTAGTTATTAGTTGCACCTGTGCCTCATTTCCCTTGAATGTATTTAAACCCTTAGTGTTCCTCAGTTCTTTGCTCTGTGTTTGTATGTTAGCACCCAGCCCCAGCCATGCTGTGAACTTTTGTTTCTCTAGTTGGATTTTCTTGAGGTACTCTGGTTTTGTTCTTGTTTATTTTTGATTATTCTTTTGAGGTTTGTTTTTTTTCCCTGCTGTTCTTACCACTTTGTGGATTTTCCTTGTGTCTTGGAGGATATACATTTTTTCTCTTGAAATTACTTTTGATGTTGTGGATTTATATTTTTGCCTGAAGATCTTTTCCTTTTTTCTTTATTAAATCACCGTCTCTAGTACTGCTGTGTCTGCCTCATCTTCTGGGTTCTGCCGACTATTAGTGGCTCAGTTTACTAAGTGACTGTTTCTCACACCGGAGACCCGAGTTCGTAACCGGGTCCTGACACCCATGGTGTTTATACTTGCTTACTATTGATTGTACAGATGAGCGTGGTACCTTCAGGCATTTGGAAATTGCCCCCAAGGATGAACCAGACTTGTAGAGGGGTAAAAAAAAGATTCTGAGGTCTTGGTTGATTTATTTTGATTTTCCCATGATGTCAAGCAACTGAGTTTGAAGGTAGGCCTTGAAATACATCCACAGGTACACCTCCAATTGACTCAAATTATGTCAATTAGCTTACCAGAAGCTTCTAAAGCCATGACATCATTTTCTGGAATTTTCCAAGCTGTTTAAAGGCACAGTCAACTTAGTGTATGTAAACTTCTGACCCACTGGAATTGTGATACAGTGAATTATAAGTGAAATAATCTGTCTAAACAATTGTTGGAAAAATGACTTGTGTCATGCACAAAGTAGATGTCCTAACCGACTAACCAAAATTAGAGTTTGTTAACAAGAAATTTGTGGAGTCGGTTGAAAAATGAGTTTTAATGACTCCAACCTAAGTGTATGTAAACTTCCTACTGTTTGCCATCTACTGGTCATGAAGAGGAATATAGGTTTCATGCTGTCTGGAAGTGGGACACACTCTTCACTCCACTTCGATAAAACGTGATTTTCGTAGTAGGTTAGGAGAGCATTTTCGCTAACCCTTTTCCTAACCTTAAAACCTCAGACTCCTAACCTGCAGTGTAAGTTTTCCTTACAAAACATTGACAAGCTGGAGTATACAAGACGTTCTCAGTTCTACATCTGAGATGGTTCACTCACAACAATGCAATGGTGCTTTCAGACTTGACCTCAACCTGACCAAGTACACACATAAAGGTTGGTGTCGCTATAGCCTACTATTTGGACCCCCATCTGACACTATCCAAAACACATGGAATAAACTGAAAACAAATGTGACTTGAACTGCTATCACTGACAATAATGAGCAAGCAAGCGTGAGACAAGCAGCAGCCGTTTGCTACAATTAAACAAACACCTACCTCTTTTCCAGGCATACCTGTACCACAGTATATTGAGATAAACGTTTGTTATTGACCAAATACTTATTTTCCACCATAATTTGCAAATAAATTCATAAGAAATCCTACAATGTGATTTTCTGGATTTTTTTTCTCATTTTGTCTGTCATAGTTGAAGTGTACCTATGATGAAAATTACAGGCCTCTCATATTTTTAAGTGGGAGAACTTGCACAATTGGTGGCTGACTAAATACTTTTTTGCCCCACCGTATGTGGTCATTTTATGGGGCTCTGAATAATATGGACTGTTACTGGACTTTCACTGAGGTCAAATAGCTTAAAGTGTGTTACTTGGACACTATACAGTACAAATATAGCACTGTGTGTCAGATTGTGTGTCGATAAAACCAGGGTCCAGTCTACTCACTAGAATCCCTATAATACTAAACAGGTGAGTTTGAACAAAAAGCTAGGTCAAAGGAAGCTTTATGTTGCCATTTGTACAGAGACACATATCAGCACCATGGACAGCTACCATTTTAGAATGTTATGTTGTCACTGCAATCTCCAAATATGTGGCTTAAAAGCATATTAATCAAATCAAATTACATTTTAATTGTCACATGCGCCGAATACACAGGTGTAGACCTTTCAGGGAAATGCTTACTTACAAGCCCTTAAAACTTCTTATGGCTTGGGGGCAGTATTGAGTAGCTTGGATGAATAAGTTGCCCAAAGTAAACGGCCTGCTCCTCCGTCTCAATTGCTAATATATGCATATTATTATTAGTATTGGATAGAAAACACTCAAGTTTCTAAAACTGTTTGAATGATGTCTGTGAGTATAACAGAACTCATATGGCAGGAACAATTCTGAGGAGAAATCAAAATAGGAAGTGAGAAATCTGAGCTTGGTATGTATTCACCAAGGTCCCCATTGAAACCCCCTTGATATATTAATGATGTTGCACTTCCTAGGGCTTCCACTCGATGTCAACTGTCTATAGAAATGTGAATGAGACTTCTACTGTGTTGTGGGACTGAATAAGAGCAGAATCTATCAGTCAGCCATTTTCTGATCACTCGCATTCCCACTTGTGTTCCATTGCTCATCAAGACACAAAGGAATACTCCGGTTGGAACTTTTATTGAAGCTATATGTTAAAAACATCCTAATGATTCATTCTGTACTCAGTTTGAAATGTTTCTTCGACCTGTAATATAACTTTTTGAAGTTTTGTCCGACGTAACGCTGACCAGAATGAGCGTCTGGGTATGTATACCAAACGCGCTAACAAATGGAGGTTTTTGGACATAAACAACGGACATTATCGAACAAAACAAACATTTATTGTGGACCTGGGATTCCTGGAGTGCTTTCTGATGAAGATCATCAAAGGTAAGGGAATATTTATCATGTAATTTCTTGTTTATGTTGACGCCAACATGGCGGCAATTGTGACTATTTCTTCTGAGCGCCGTCTCAGATTATTATTTGCTTATTCCGTAATGTTTTTTTGAATTCAGACACAGCGGTTGCATTAAGGACAGGTATATCTATAATTCCATGTGTATAACTTGTATTATCATCTACATTTATGATGAGTATTTCTGTTTGAATGATGTGGCTATGCAAAATCACTGGATGTTTTTGGAACTAGTGAATGTAACGCGCCAATGTAAACTCATATTTTGATAAATATGAAGTCCTATGAGTGTTATCTGGTGAAGATCATCAAAGGTTAGTGATTGATTTTATCTCTATTTGTGCTTTTGTGACTCCTCTTTGGCTGGGAATATGGCTGTTTTTATTGTGGTTTGGTGGTCACCTAACATAATTGTTTGTGGTGCTTTCGCCGTAAAGCCTATTTGAAATCGGACACTGTGGTGTCAACAAGACTACCTTTAAAACGGTATAAGATACATGTATGTTTGAGGACTTTTAATTATGAGATTTTTGATGTTTTAAATTTGGCTGTTTTCATATCATCCCGTTAAAGGGATTGCTGCCATAAGAAGTTTTTAACTACCTAAAAAAAGAAATAAAAGTAACAAATAATTAAAGAGCAGCAGAAAAATAACAATAGCGAGGCCATATAGAGGGGGTACTGGTGCAAGAGTCAATGTGGGGGGAAACTGGTAAGACAAGGTAATTGAGGTAATATGTACATGTAGGTAGAGTTGTTAATTAAAGTGACTATGCATAGATAATAACAGAGAGTAGCAGCAGAGTAACAGAGGGGGGACGGGGCAATGCAAATAGTCTGGGTAGCTATTTGATTAGATGTTCAGGAGTCTTATGGCTTGGGAGTAGAACCTGTTTAGAAGCCGCTTGGACCTAGACTTGGCGCTCCGTACTGCTTGTCTTGCGGTAGCAGAGAGAACAGTGTATGACTAGGGTGGCAGGAGTCTTTGACAGTTTTTAGGGCCTTCCTCTGACACAGCCAGTTATAGAGGTCCTGAATGGAAAGAAGCTTGGCCTCAGTGATGTACTGGGTCTTATGCACTACCCTCCGTAGTGTTTTGCGGTCAGAGACTGAGCAGTTACCATACCAGGCAGTGATGCAACCCGTCAAAATGTTATTGATGGTGCAGCTGTAGAACCTTTTGATGACATTACCGAAGTCGAGGATCGGTAGGATAGTCAGTTTTACTGGGTAAGTTTGGCGGCGTGAGTGAAGGAGGCTTTTTTGCGAAATAGAAAGCCGACTCTAGATTTGATGTTGGCTTGGAGATGATTGATATGAGTCTGTAAGGAGGGTTTACAGTCTAGCCAGACACCTAGGTATTTATAGATGTCCACATATTCTAGGTCGGAACCATCAAGGGTGTTGATGCTAGCCGGGCGAGCAGGTGCAGGCAGCGAACGGTTGAAAAGCATGCATTTGGTTTTACTAGCATTTAAGAGCAGTTGGAGGCCACGGAAGGAGTGTTGTATGGCATTGAAGCCCGTTAGGAGGTTAGATAGCACAATGTCCAAGGAAGGGCCAGAAGTATACAGAATGGTGTTGTCTGCGTAGAGGTGGATCAGGGAATCGCCCGCAGCAAGAGCAACATCATTGATATATACAGAGACGAGTCGGCCCGAGAATTGAACCCTGTGGTACCCCCATAGAGACTGCCAGAGGACCGGACAACATGCCCTCCGATTTGACACACTGAACTCTGCAAAGTAGTTGGTGAACCAGGCAAATCAGTCATTAGAAAAACCGAGGCTACTGAATCTGCCAATAAGAATATGGTGATTGACGGAGTCGAAAGCCTTGGCCAGGTCGATGAAGACAGCTGCACAGTACTGTCTTTTATCGATGGCGGTTATGGTATCGTTTAGTACCTTGAGCGTGGCTGAGGTGCACCCGTGACCGGCTCGGAAACCGGATTGCACAGCGGAGAAGGTACGGTGGGATTCGAGATGGTCAGTGATGTGTTTGTTAACTTGGCTTTCGAAGACCTTAGATAGACAGGGCAGGATGGATATAGGTCTGTAACAGTTTGGGTTCAAGGTGTCTCCCCCTTTGAAGAGGGGGATGACCGCGGCAGCTTTACAATCCTTGGGGATCTCAGACGATACGAAAGAGAGGTTGAACAGGCTGGTAATAGGGGTTGCGGCGGATATTTTCAGAAATAGAGGGTCCAGATTGTCAAGCCCAGCTGATTTGTATGGGTCCAGGTTTTGCAGCTCTTTAAGTGGTAGGCCTTGCACCACGCGGTCAGGTCTCTGACCTCCTCCCTATTGTCTGTCTTGTCGGTGATCAGGCCTACCACTGTTGTGTCATCGGCAAACTTAATGATGGTGTTGGATTCGTGCCTGGCTGTGCAGTCATGAGTGAATAGGGAGTACAGGAGGGGACTGAGCATGCACCCTGAGGGGCCCCCGAGTTGACGATCAACGTGGTGGATGTGTTGTTACCTACCCTCACCACCTGAGGCTGGCCTGTCAGGAAGTCCAGGATCCAGTTGCAGAGGTAGGTATTTAGTCCCAGGGTCCTTAGCTTAGTGATAAGCTTTGAGGGCACTATAGTGTTGAGCGCTGAGCTGTAGTCAATGAATAACATTCTCACATAGATGTTCCTTTTGTCCAGGTGTGAAAGGGCAGTATGGAGTGCAATAGAGATTGCAACATCTGTAGATCTGTTGAGGTGGTATGCAAATAGGAGTGGGTCTAGTGTTTCTGGGATAATGATGTTGATATGAGCCATTTCCAGCCTTTCAAATCACTTCATGGCTACAGACGTGAGTGCTACAAGTCGGTAGTCATTTAGGCAGGTTTCCTTAGTATTCTTGTGCACAGGGACTATGGTGGTCTGCTTAAGCATGTCGGTATTACAGACTCAAACAGCGAGAGGTTGAAAATGTGAGTGAAGACACATGCCAGTTGGTCAGCGCATGCTCTGAGTGCACATCCTGGTAGCCGGTGAAGTACGATTTGATCTTAGCCCTGTATTGATGCCTTGCCTGTTTGATGGTTCGTCGGAGGGCATAGTGGGATTTCTTATACACTTCTCCTTTGAAAGCGGCAGCTCTACCCTTTAGCTCAGTGCGGATGTTGCCTGTGATCCATGGCTTCTAGTTGTGGTATGTACGTACAGTCACTGTGGGGACGATGTCATCGATGCACTTATTGATGAAGCAAGTGACTGATGTGGTGTACTCCTCAATGCCATTAGAAGAATCCCGGAACATATTTCAGTCTGTGCAATCAAAACAGTCCTGTAGCTTAGTATCTGCTTCATCTGACCACTTTTTTATTGTCGGAGTTACTAGTGCTTCATGCTTTAATTTTTGCTTGTAAGAAGGAATCAGGAGGGTGGAATTATGGTCAGATTTGCCAAATGGAGGGCAGGGGAGAGCTTTGTACACATATCTGTGTGTGTAGTAAAGGTAGTCTACAGTTTTTTTCCCCTCTGGTTGCACATTTAACATGCTGGTAGAAATTAGGTAAAATGGTATTCAGTTTCACTGCATTAAAGTCCCCACCCACTAGGAGTGTTGTCCTGTTTGCTTATGGCCATGTACAGCTCACGGTCTTAGTGCCAGCATCGGTTTGTGGTGGTAAATAGGCAGCTACGAAGAATGTAGATTAAAAACTCTTTCGGGAGATAGTGTGGTCTACAGCTCATCATGAGATACTCTGCCTCAGGCGAGCAATACCTCAATACTTCCTTAGATATCATGCACTAGCTAGCTGTTGTTTACAAATATACATAGACCGCCACCCCTTGTCTTACCAGAGGCTGCTATTCTATCCTGCCGTTACAGTGTATAACCCGCCAGCTGTATGTTATTCATGTCATCGTTCAGCCACTACTCTGTGAAAAATAAGATATTACAGTTTTTAATGTCCCGTTGGTAGAATATGCATGCTTTTAGTTCGTCCATTTTATTATGCAGCAAGAAGTTTATCTTTAAAATGGTGTGTAATACTTGTATGTTTAAAGAATTGTAATTATGAGATTGCTGTTGTTTGTATTTGGTGCCCTGCAATTTCACTGGCTGTAGGCCAGGTGTTCCGCCAGCGGAACCCCCTTCCCAGAAAGGTTAAAAGGTTCCTTTGTCTATGCTCGGATAGTGGCACAAACTTCATCGGAGCCTGCAAAGAGCTATAGATCAGAACAGATAACTCTTCAACACCAAGGATGCACACTCCAAATCACCTGGTTGTGACAAACTTGGCAACAACCATGCCGACAGCATGGCGAAATCTGGTTCAATTCACGGCACCCCTTGGGTGTTCGATGCTCGAGACAAAAAAAACACTGAGGAAGCCATGGTGTCTGCGGTAACGCGTAGCCATGTAGCACTGCGGGAAATGTCTTTGCACAAACATAATGTGTTGCAAACTAATTAATTTCTGAATGGTGACCTGGTAGCAATACAACACCAAGATGAGTCCCTCGCCACTTTGATGGCTTTCCTGTCTGATCCTGTCAATCACCCGAACTGTGTCCGAACTGGCGTTGGCAGGTTCACACAACCTGCATTCGCTGTACGCAACTAAACAGGACCTCACACTTGTAAAAGACCTACTGGTTTATGTTTCAGAAACCGACACCACACCAAGGTGGGTGGTTCCTAAAACACAGACAACAAGCCATGTGGAGGCCATAGGGGTGTCAAGGCTACATGTGAAACATTGCGACAGGTGGCCCACTGGCCTCACATGGAACAAGACGTGGCACAATACGTGAGGGGGTGTCTAGTTTGCTGCCAGTTTCAACCCTCCAAGCCACTTCACAGAGCACCCCTGCAACGCACGGGTGTCTTACCCCTGGAGCTCGATCCAGATCGACTGTGTCGACCCAGTTGCCAGGTTGGCAGAGGCCACAAATATCTCCTCACAGTGACTTGCACATTCACAAAGTGGGTGGAGTGCCTGCCCGCAACATATGACACAGTGGAAACCACCTTCGTTCTTTTGCTCAACCAAGTTTTCAGTCGTTTCGGACTGCCAGGGGAAACCGTGGACAGCGACAGAGGAACCCACTTTTCGGCAGCGGTAATGACCGAACTGTGGATACTCCTGGGAGTCAAAGCTAAACTCCACATCGCGTACCACCATAGGAGCTCCGGCAGGGTAGAAAAGAGCAACCAAACAATTGTCAGAATCCTGAGGAAATATGTGGCAACCAACCACAAAGATTGGGACCTCAAAATCCCATTGGTACTGATGGAGATCAGAGCAACGCGCAACAGGTCTAAGGGAATAACACCCTTCAAGATGATGACGGGCCGGCAAATGACACTTCCACTGCATCTCCTGTACCAACCGCCGCCGCCACTGCCTACACGGCTCATCACTACTTGACAGACTTGCGTAACCATCTCCAGACTACCTTCGCATACGCTGAAGGAAAGTTGGAAAGTCGTGCAGAAGGTGACGAGACCTATTACAACAAAAAGGCCTCACACCAGGTGTTCGAGCTCGGGGATAAGGTGTGGTACTACATATACGCCAAACTGGCGGGCGTCGCAACAAAGCTCCTGCCCCACTGGACGGGCAACACGAGATCGTGGTGAAGCTGTCACCTGTAGTTTATCAGATCAGAATCAGCAAAGGTCGACAAAATGCCACGTTAAAGTGGGTCCACAGGAACCAAATCAAATTGTACACTCCCCCTATGGGAATAGAAGGGGTGCTAGCCAGGATTTTGGCCCGACAATACCCACGTAAAAATTGCCCCACCCCCAGTTGTGGCTTATCAGGAAAACAAAACAGATTTCTATATCACCCCTAACCTAATGTGTACTCTAACCAAAGAGGTCCACTACCTCTGTCCTAAGAAAAACGATCGTCAGAGCGTCTTTGTGGTCTTAAGCCTATCACCAGCGAAGAACGCTGTAGAGCCAAACTAACAGCAAGAGATGGTGCCACACAAGTGGAGGGGGTAGGGAACCGATGGTTGGTCAACACACTGTTCGCGTCTGCCCCTATGACTTACCAACGCCATGACTCAACCACCCAACTGAACCTCCCCAACCAGAGTGTTTTTGTTAAGGTACCAGAGAGGACGATTATCCACATAGACGAACTCGCTCAATAACAACTTCCCAACCACATGATAAACGCAGAGATTGAAATGCCAGCTGCTTTTGCTAAGCGTTCCCTTGAGCTACCACGAGCTATTCAAAACAAATCCAGTATGAAGGACCAATGACTGTTGATCTTAGCGTACTGGATGAGGCACTTTTAGTTGACCCAACTGAATACCGACCAAAAGATTGGTCTGTCGCCTGCTCTTGGACGGTATCCTGACTGTTAGCCTGATCCTTGGTCTGATCCTTGGCCCTTGGCGTGTATACCTATTATGTACACAGGCGCACACGTGCAATGGAAGACCTAATGAGGTCTTATACTATGATTTTTAAGCTCTGGCCATCAGGGGCCATTTTTCCAAGTGCCTTAACTACCCACCTTCAAGTAGGATCCCCCTAGATATGACATTAGAGACAATGCCATGATAGAGACCTTGGACATATATATAACATAGTCCAAATTAGATGATTAAGGTGTGGTAGATATATTTTGTATACAGTATCTTCTATTTAGGTTTTTATTCCATTTTTATTTTATTTCCTTCGACACTTAGGAAGTGATAGAGCCATAAACAAGTTCCCCACACAACCACCAGTTAGAGCCACAATGCCGCTCGAGGAAATGTAATGATGTATTGCCTGAGTGTTGTGCGTTATTAACGTCTGCCCTAGTTACTGCCTAGATCCACTAGGATCAACTGGACGACGGGCCGGAACAAAGAGCCACTGCCGGACCTCCCAGGTCCATTCTGGTGGTAATCTGCAGCTTGCAGAAATCCTACCATTGTAAACCAACAGGGGGGGGGGCTGCTATGATGATCCACAAACCATTATGGTGGGTTGCAACATGCAGAATCCTTCCAAGTTGAATCTCCCAGAGGGAGGCCTACACATTTTTTATTTTATAAAATGCACTGAAACCAAAATAACGGGTAGCACCATAGAAAGAAGCTGGCTTGATGAAAACAATGTCCATTTTGTCTGTTCTCTTTGGTCACAATGTCATTTTTTTAGATAAACAGCTCATTTTTGAATGGTGGAGTGTTGGGCCATCGACTCATTGATGAATGACGATGATGAGCGATCGGCAAAGGCAGTCTGTAATCTGCTGGCATCACGGTACAACAGCAACATCGCTCTAATCACAGTCAGAAGACAGTTGAAGAAACGTGGACTTATGGAAAGGCTCGGGTAGGATTTTTTTTTTATATATGTTTTATATATATATATAAAATTATCAGAACATTAACCATGTGTGTTCGCTTATTTTGTACTGTTCTGTAGTTTTGACACAATGATTCGTCTGACAAAGAACTTCGCGTCCTGCTTGAGCAATTTGCTCAAAATTGCTACAGAAAAAAATGAAGAAGATCAAGCAAGCAAGATCAAGTCCTAAGCATCCACTCAAACTTCATGTGTCGGGAGCAATTTCTCGCCAGGGACCAAGCCCATATTTGATTTTTGATGATAAATTGGAATATTTACAAAGCAAAGGGTACATGAAATATTGTAGCCTACACAACACTGACTGTTATGTGTTCCACAATAATTCACTCTTGCTTCCTTTTTCAGGTACCACGGCTTGAGATTTCTTTGAGGGAGAAATCATCAAGAGATATGCTGGACCCGATATCAGAGAGGTGTTTGTGGGACCACATTTCTTTCAAGGTACGATTAAAGCAATATTTTGTTACATTTAGGCCTATTTACATGTTAGGCTAAATGTATTTTGTTTCTTCTCCAAATGCAGACAATGACACAACACACACTGCTTACCTGGGTTTGCATTGCAAATGAGGGCATAAACTGGGTCAAGACGCTAGCAGAGTAAGTAGACCTTTATGTAGTAAAATAAAGGTTAAACAAAAATAAATAAAATACCTACAACACCTTTGGTAGGCCTACAGTATATCTAAAAATATGTTTTTAATCTCTACATGTAGGTCTCCTGATTTAAACCGATCAAACTGTTTTGGCATCAACTGAAAACATTAATCTGTAACACTGCCAAGATGAACTGGTCAAGGCCATCAAGATGTTTTGGCTAGAGAAATTGATGATACAACTATGCAACAATTACATTGATAATCTCAGCAAGGTTTTACCTGTGGTTGTGGAGCTGGTTGGAAGTGCGACTAAAATGTAGTTTAAATAAACATCTGCATTGGAATGTCTTTTTTCTCATTATTTTATTAACGAAAGTGTAAAGATGTTGATGAAGAAATACTGTACTGCTGTTTTGAGTTAGAAATGTAATGCTTTAGAGTACTTGAGCATCAAATACATTGCACATTTAGGGATTCTCACAACAGTAGCCAGGCTATAAAAAGTATATTGTCCTGCTAATAAGAAACATTTGCATGATGGGCTAAACCTGCTACAGTACTACAGTAAACTTGTGAAAAACAAGTGTTTGAAAACCTGTTTTCAAATTGCCTCCAGCTGTCCATCAATACTGTAAATAAAAACACAGCATCTTGTTTACATTCTTTATTGTATCCACAATGTCACAAATAATTGGTATCTACCTTTCCAATTACTTTTAGAGTTTGGGATTTACAAATGTGCACTTTTCATTATTATTTACATTGTTTTAGTTTTAACGTGCATACTTTTTTTCTTTAAATTATTGTTTTATTATGTAGGATGCTACATTTTGGACCAGCCTAATAAAAAAATTCCTACTTCGTATTAGGCTGTTAACTGGCTGAGGTAGGCAATGAGGCTTAAGTTATTTTATATAGGTCTAGGCTCTGAAGAAATAAACTTCAATTAAGTCCTCTTGTTGTTTGTAAAGTCAAATTAAAATGAAGATTATTGCTGAAATGAATTGCTCGACTAGTGTAGGTTTTCTCCATCTGTTGGTGTGCAACACCTGCAGAACAAGTTAGCTATATTTTCAGCACCAGCCACTGTTCACCTGCTATTGATTGCACTGCGGTTGCAGCCAGTTGTTTTTTAAATTCAACCTTTTTTAAGGTATGTCAGGTAAGAACAAACTTTTTTTTACAATGACGCCCTACCCGGCCAAACCCGAATGACGCTGGGCCAATTGTGCGTCGCCCTATGGCACTCCCAATCGCGGTCGAATGTGATACAGCCTGTATTCGAACTAGGGACTGTAGTAAAGCCTCTTGCACTGAGATGCATTGCCTTAAACCGCCGCGCCACTTGGGAGCCATGACCAATATACATTGCTCAAAAAAATAAAGGGAACACTAAAATAACACATCCTAGATCTGAAGGAATTAAATATTCTTATTAAATACTTTTTTCTTTACATAGTTGAATGTGCTGACAACAAAATCACACAAAAATTATCAATGGAAATCAAATTTATCAACCCATGGAGGTCTGGATTTGGAGTCACACTCAAAATGAAAGTGGAAAACAACACTATAGGCTGATCCAACTTAAAATAAGTCTAAATGAGGCTCAGTAGTGTGTGTGGCCTCCACGTGCCTGTATGACCTCCCTACAACGCCTGGGCATGCTCCTGATGAGGTAGCGGATGGTCTCCTGAGGGATATCCTCCCAGAACTGGACTAAAGCATCCGCCAACTCCTGGACAGTCTGTGGTGCAACGTGGCGTTGGTGGATGGAGTGAGACATGATGTCCCAGATGTGCTCAATTGGATTCAGGTCTGTGGAACGGGCGGGCCAGTCCATAGCATCAATGCCTTCCTCTTGCAGGAACTGCTGACACACTCCAGGCACATCAGGTCTAGCATTGTCTTGCATTAGGAGAAACCCAGGGCCAACCGCACCAGCATATGGTCTCACAATGGGTCTGAGGATCTCATCTCGGTACCTAATAGCAGTCAGGCTACCTCTGGCGAGCACATGGAGGGCTGTGCAGCCCCCCAAAGAAATGCCAACCCACACCATGACTGACCCACCGCCAAACCGGTCATGCTAGAGGATGTTGCAGGCAGCAGAACATTCTCCACGGCGTCTCCAGACTCTGTCACGTCTGCCACATGTGCTCAGTGTGAACCTGATTTTATCTGTGAAGAGCACAGGGCGCCAGTGGCGAATTTGCCATTCTTGGTGTTCTCTGGCAAATGCCAAACGTCCTGCACGGTGTTGGGCTGTAAGCACAACCCCCACCTGTGGACGTCGGGCCCTCATACCACCCTCATGGAGTCTGTTTCTGACCGTTTGAGCAGACACATGCACATTTGTGGCCTGCTGGAGGTCATTTTGCAGGGCTCTGGCAGTGCTCCTCCTGCTCCTCCTTGCACAAAGGCTGAGGTAGCGGTCCTGCTGCTGGGTTGTTGCCCTCCTACGGCCTCCTCCACGTCTCCTGATGTACTGGCCTGTCTCCTGGTAGCGCCTCCATGCTCTGGACACTACGCTGACAGACACAGCAAACCTTCTTGCCACAGCTCGCATTGATGGAACTGAGAAGTGGTCTGTGGTCACCACCTGCAGAACCACTCCTTTATTGGGTGTGTCTTGCTAATTGCCTATAATTTCCACCTGTTGTCTTTTGATTTCACAGAAGTGTGATTGACTTGGAGTTACATTGTGTTGTTTAAGTGTTCCCTTTATATTTTTGAGCAGTGTATATACAGTGCCTTGCGAAAGTATTCGGCCCCCTTGAACTCTGCAACCTTTTGCCACATTTCAGGCTTCAAACATAAAGATATAAAACTGTATTTTTTTGTGAAGAATCAACAACAAGTGGGACACAATCATGAAGTGGAACGACACTTATTGGATATTTCAAACTTTTTTAACAAATCAAAAACTGAAAAATTGGGCGTGCAAAATGATTCAGCCCCTTTACTTTCAGTGCAGCAAACTCTCTCCAGAAGTTCAGTGAGGATATCTGAATGATCCAATGTTGACCTAAATGACTAATGATGATAAATACAATCCACCTGTGTGTAATCAAGTCTCCGTATAAATGCACCTGCACTGTGATAGTCTCAGAGGTCCGTTAAAAGCGCAGAGAGCATCATGAAGAACAAGGAACACACCAGGCAGGTCCGAGATACTGTTGTGAAGAAGTTTAAAGCCGGATTTGGATACAAAAAGATTTCCTAAGCTTTAAACATCCCAAGGAGCCCTGTGCAAGTTTGATAATATTGAAATGGAAGGCGTATCAGACCACTGCAAATCTACCAAGACCTGGCCGTCCCTCTAAACTTTCAGCTCATACAAGGAGAAGACTGATCAGAGATGCAGCCAAGAGGCCGATGATCACTCTGGATGAACTGCAGAGATCTACAGCTGAGGTGGGAGACTCTGTCCATAGGACAACAATCAGTCGTATATTGCACAAATCTGGCCTTTATGGAAGAGTGGCAAGAAGAAAGCCATTTCTTAAAGATATCCATAAAAAGTGTTGTTTAAATTTTGCCACAAGCCACCTGGGAGACACACCAAACATGTGGAAGAATGTGCTCTGGTCAGATGAAACCAAAATTGAACTTTTTGGCAACAATGCAAAACGTTATGTTTGGCGTAAAAGCAACACAGCTGAACACACCATCCCCACTGTCAAACATGGTGGTGGCAGCATCATAGTTTGGGCCTGCTTTTCTTCAGCAGGGACAGGGAAGATGGTTAAAACTGATGGGAAGATGGATGGAGCCAAATACAGGACCATTCTGGAAGAAAACCTGATGGAGTCTGCAAAAGACCTGAGACTGGGACGGAGATTTGTCTTCCAACAAGACAATGATCCAAAACATAAAGCAAAATCTACAATGGAATGGTTCAAAAATAAACATTTCCAGGTGTTAGAATGGCCAAGTCAAAGTCCAGACCTGAATCCAATCGAGAATCTGTGGAAAGAACTGAAAACTGCTGTTCACAAATGCTCTCCATCCAACCTCACTGAGCTCGAGCTGTTTTGCAAGGAGGAATGGGAAAAAATGTCAGTCTCTCGATGTGCAAAACTGATAGACATACCCCAAGCGACTTACAGCTGTAATCGCAGCAAAAGGTGGCGCTACAAAGTATTAACTTAAGGGGGCTGAATAATTTTGCACGCCCAATTTTTCAGTTTTTGATTTGTTAAAAAAGTTTGAAATATCCAATAAATGTCGTTCCACTTCATGATTGTGTCCCACTTGTTGTTGATTCTTCACAAAAAAATACAGTTTTATATCTTTATGTTTGAAGCCTGAAATGTGGCAAAAGGTCTCAAAGTTCAAGGGGGCCGAATACTTTCGCAAGGCACTGTATATATATATATATATATATATATATATGTATATACTGTATATATATTTTTTTCTCCGAACATTCAACGTGTGTAGGCAGATGTGGAAAGGAAGATACAAATGATTTGTTGCAAGTTGGGGAGGGGGGTGTTCACACCTAGCTCGAGTGAAAATCGTCATTGGAACCACTCAATGTGATTGGTCAAATAAAAATATTGGGACCTAAATGCATAATGAGTGCCCTAACTCCCCCTTGCGATGGTCTGGAGGAATGAAGCAGTGACGCTGGGAACCTCTGAGTCGCTCAATGTAAGCTCACAACTTTTAAAGGAGGAACCACTGTATATAGGGCAGTAGCCTCTAAGGTGCAGGGTTGAGTAACCGGGTGGTAGCTGGCTAGTGATGGCTATTTAACAGTCTGATGGCCTTGAGATAGAATCTGTTTTTCAGTCTCTCGGTCCCAGCTTTGATGCACCTGTACTGACCTCGCCTTCTGGATGGTAAGGAGGTGAACAGGCAGTGGCTCGGGTGGTTGATGCCCTTGATTATCTTTTTGACCTTCCTGTGACATCGGGTGCTGTGGGTGTCCAGGAGGGCAGGCAGAGTGCCCCAAGTGAAGCTTTGGGCAGAACTTACCACCCTCTGGAGAGCCCTGCGGTTGCGGGCAGTGCAGTTGCCATACCAGGCGGTGATACAGCCTGACAGGAAGCTCTCAATTGTGCATCTTTAAACGTTTGTGGCGGTAAGGGCCAAGACAAATTTCTTCAGCCTCCTGAGGTTGAAGAGATGCTTCTTCACAACACTGTCTGTGTGGGTTGACCATTTCAGATTGTCGGTGATGAGTACACCGAAGAACTTTTTACCTTTTCCACTGCGGTCCTGTCGATATGGATAGGGGAGTGCTTTCTCTGTAGTCTCCTGAAATCCACGATCAGCTCCTTCATTTTGTTGACGTTGAGGGAGAGGTTATTTTCCTGGCACTCCACCAGGTCCCTCACCTCCTCCCTGTAGGCTGTCTCATCATCGTTGGTAATCGGGCCTACATTCAAGGGTTTTACTTTATTTTTACTATTTTCTACATTGTAGAATAATAGTGAAGACATCAAAACTATGAAATAACACATATGGAATCATGTAGAAATCAAAAAAAAGTCTTAAACAAATCAAAATATATTTTAGATTCTTCAAAAAGCCACCCTTTGCCTTGATGACAGCTTTGCATACTCTTGGCACTCTCTCAATCAGCTTCATGAGGTAGTCACCTGGAATGCATTTCAATTAATGGGTGTGCCTTGTTAAAAGTTCATTTGTAGAATTTCTTTCCTTCTTAATGCATTTGAGCCAATCAGTTGTGTTGTGAAAAGGTAGGGGTGGTATACAGAAGATAGCCTTATTTGGTAAAAGTCCATATTATGGCAAGAACAGTTCAAACAAGCAAAGAGAAACGACAGTCCATCATTACTTCAGGACATGAAGGTCAGTCAATACGGAAAACTTAAAGAACTTTGAAAGTTTCTTCAAATGCAGTCGCAAAAACCATCAAGCGCTATGATGAAACTGGATCTCATGAGGCCCGCCACAGGAATGGAAGTTACCTCTGCTGCAGAGGGTAAGTTCATTGGAGTTACCAGCCTCTGAAATTGAGCTTGTCTGTCAATTGTTTTCACTCAGATTGTTCTGACAGGAAATAGCTCTCAATGGAAAGTTAGCTAATTAAAAGCTACAGTACCCAAATTCGCCACTAGATTTATTTATTTATTTATGTTACCTTTATTTAACCAGGTAGGCAAGTTGAGAACAAGTTCTCATTTACAATTGCGACCTGGCCAAGATAAAGCAAAGCAGTTCGACAGATACAACAACACAGAGTTACACATGGAGTAAAACAAACATACAGTCAATAATAAAGTATAAACAAGTCTATATACAATGTGAGCAAATGAGGTGAGAAGGGAGGTAAAGGCAAAAAAAGGCCTTGGTGGCAAGGTAAATACAATATAGCAAGTAAAACACTGGAATGGTAGTTTTGCAATGGAAGAATGTGCAAAGTAGAAATAAAAATAATGGGGTGCAAAGGAGCAAAATAAATAAATTAAATACAGTTGGGAAAGAGGTAGTTGATAGGGCTAAATTATAGGTGGGCTATGTACAGGTGCAGTAATCTGTGAGCTGCTCTGACAGTTGGTGCTTAAAGCTAGTGAGGGAGATAAGTGTTTCCAGTTTCAGAGATTTTTGTAGTTCGTTCCATTGGCAGCAGAGAACTGGAAAGAGAGGCGGCCAAAGAAAGAATTGGTTTTGGGGGTGACTAGAGAGATATACCTGCTGGAGCGTGTGCTACAGGTGGGAGATGCTATGGTGACCAGCGAGCTGAGATAAGGGGGGACTTTACCTAGCAGGGTCTTGTAGATGACATGGAGCCAGTGGGTTTGGCGACGAGTATGAAGCGAGGGCCAGCCAACGAGAGCGTACAGGTCGCAATGGTGGGTAGTATATGGGGCTTTGGTGACAAAACGGATTGCACTGTGATAGACTGCATCCAATTTGTTGAGTAGGGTATTGGAGGCTATTTTGTAAATTACATCGCCAAAGTCGAGGATTGGTAGGATGGTCAGTTTTACAAGGGTATGTTTGGCAGCATGAGTGAAGGATGCTTTGTTGCGAAATAGGAAGCCAATTCTAGATTTAACTTTGGATTGGAGATGTTTGATATGGGTCTGGAAGGAGAGTTTACAGTCTAACCAGACACCTAAGTATTTGTAGTTGTCCACGTATTCTAAGTCCGAGCCGTCCAGAGTAGTGATGTTGGACAGGCGGGTAGGTGCAGGTAGCGATCGGTTGAAGAGCATGCATTTAGTTTTACTTGTATTTAAGAGCAATTGGAGGCCACGGAAGGAGAGTTGTATGGCATTGAAGCTTGCCTGGAGGGTTGTTAACACAGTGTCCAAAGAAGGGCCGGAAGTATACAGAATGGTGTCGTCTGCGTAGAGGTGGATCAGAGACTCACCAGCAGCAAGAGCGACCTCATTGATGTATACAGAGAAGAGAGTCGGTCCAAGAATTGAACCCTGTGGCACCCCCATAGAGACTGCCAGAGGTCCGGACAACAGACCCTCCGATTTGACACACTGAACTCTATCAGAGAAGTAGTTGGTGAACCAGGCGAGGCAATCATTTGAGAAACCAAGGCTGTTGAGTCTGCCGATGAGGATGTGGTGATTGACAGAGTCGAAAGCCTTGGCCAGATCAATGAATACGGCTGCACAGTAATGTTTCTTATCGATGGCGGTTAAGATATCGTTTAGGACCTTGAGCGTGGCTGAGGTGCACCCATGACCAGCTCTGAAACCAGATTGCATAGCAGAGAAGGTATGGTGAGATTCAAAATGGTCGGTAATCTGTTTGTTGACTTGGCTTTCGAAGACCTTAGAAAGGCATGGTAGGATAGATATAGGTCTGTAGCAGTTTGGGTCAAGAGTGTCCCCCCCTTTGAAGAGGGGGATGACCGCAGCTGCTTTCCAATCTTTGGGAATCTCAGACGACACGAAAGAGAGGTTGAACAGGCTAGTAATAGGGGTGGCAACAATTTCGGCAGATAATTTTAGAAAGAAAGGGTCCAGATTGTCTAGCCCGGCTGATTTGTAGGGGTCCAGATTTTGCAGCTCTTTCAGAACATCAGCTGAATGGATTTGGGAGAAGGAGAAATGGGGAAGGCTTGGGCGAGTTGTTGTGGGGGGTGCAGTGCTGTTGACAGGGGTAGGAGTAGCCAGGTGGAAAGCATGGCCAGCAGTAGAAAAATGCTTATTGAAATTTTCAATTATGGTGGATTTATCAGTGGTGACAGTGTTTCCTATCTTCAGTGCAGTGGGCAGCTGGGAGGAGGTGTTCTTATTCTCCATGGACTTTACAGTGTCCCAGAACTTTTTTGAGTTAGTGTTGCAAGAAGCAAATTTCTGCTTGAAAAAGCTAGCCTTGGCTTTTCTAACTGCCTGTGTATAATGGTTTCTAGCTTCCCTGAACAGCTGCATATCACGGGGGCTGTTCGATGCTAATGCAGAACGCCATAGGATGTTTTTGTGTTGGTTAAAGGCAGTCAGGTCTGGGGAGAACCAAGGGCTATATCTGTTCCTGGTTCTAAATTTCTTGAATGGGGCATGTTTATTTAAGATGGTTAGGAAGGCATTTAAAAAAAATATCCAGGCATCCTCTACTGACGGGATGAGGTCAATATCCTTCCAGGATACCCCGGCCAGGTCGATTAGAAAGGCCTGCTCGCTGAAGTGTTTCAGGGAGCGTTTTACAGTGATGAGAGGAGGTCGTTTGACCGCTGACCCATTACGGATGCAGGCAATGAGGCAGTGATCGCTGAGATCTTGGTTGAAGACAGCAGAGGTGTATTTAGAGGGGAAGTTGGTTAGGATGATATCTATGAGGGTGCCCGTGTTTAAGGCTTTGGGGAGGTACCTGGTAGGTTCATTGATAATTTGTGTGAGATTGAGAGCATCAAGTTTAGATTGTAGGATGGCTGGGGTGTTAAGCATGTTCCAGTTTAGGTCGCCTAGCAGCACGAGCTCTGAAGATAGATGGGGGGCAATCAGTTCACATATGGTGTCCAGAGCACAGCTGGGGGCAGAGGGTGGTCTATAGCAGGCGGCAACGGTGAGAGACTTGTTTTTAGAGAGGTGGATTTTTAAAAGTAGAAGTTCAAATTGTTTGGGTACAGACCTGGATAGTAGGACAGAACTCTGCAGGCTATCTTTGCAGTAGATTGCAACACCGCCCCCTTTGGCAGTTCTATCTTGTCTGAAAATGTTGTAGTTTGGAATTAAAATGTCTGAATTTTTGGTGGTCTTCCTAAGCCAGGATTCAGACACAGCTAGAACATCCGGGTTGGCAGAGTGTGCTAAAGCAGTGAATAGAACAAACTTAGGGAGGAGGCTTCTAATGTTAACATGCATGAAACCAAGGCTATTACGGTTACAGAAGTCGTCAAAAGAGAGCGCCTGGGGAATAGGAGTGGAGCTAGGCACTGCAGGGCCTGGATTCACCTCTACATCGCCAGAGGAGCATAGGAGGAGTAGAATAAGGGTGCGACTAAAAGCAATAAGAATTGGTCGTCTAGAACGTCTGGAACAGAGAGTAAAAGGAGGTTTCTGGGGGCGATAAAATAGCATCAAGGTATAATGTACAGACAAAGGTAAGGTAGGATGTGAATACAGTGGAGGTAAACCTAGGTATTGAGTGATGAAGAGAGAGATATTGTCTCTAGAAACATCATTGAAACCAGGAGATGTCATTGCATGTGTGGGTGGTGGAACTAATAGGTTGGATAAGGTATAGTGAGCAGGACTAGAGGCACTACAGTGAAATAAGCCAATAAACACTAACCAGAACAGCAATGGACAAGACATATTGACATTAAGGAGAGGCATGCTTAGTCGAGTGATCAAAAGGGTCCAGTGAGTGGAGAGGTTGGTTGAGGCTCACGGCGATTTAGACAGCTAGCCGGGCCATCGGTTGCAAGCTAGCATAGGATGGAGTCTGTTGTTAGCCACCTCTTGCGTTCGGTCAGTAGATTAGTGGGGTTCCGTGTGGTAGAGGGGATTAATCTAAATCACACAACAACAACAAAAATAAGAACAATAGATATAGTTATAGAGGCCCGAGAAGAAAACATAATAATAAAAATAAATAAATTGTCCGATTGTCTATTCAGATAGCAGCCGGTAAGACAGCTAACGGTTAGCGGGCCGCAGATGGGCGTTCAGGTAACGTCGCGACAGAGGAGCCAGCCGGATCTCATTCAGGTAGATAACGTCGGCAGTCCAGTTGTGAAGGCCCGGTGGGGCTCCGCGTAGGCAGTGAAACGGGTCCGGATAGGTGACTGCAGCCCAGGAGTGAATGATGGAACACAGGAGTGATTGACGGAGCTGGCTAGCACCGGAACAATCGATGTTTGCTCCGGAATCGACGAAAGCCAACTGTCACACGGATAGCAGCTAGCTAGCTGTGAGATCCGGGTATGAATGTCCAGAGAGCAGTTGAAATCCAGGGACATGGAGAGAAAAATTGGTCCGGTATGTTCCGTTCCGAGCCGCGCTGCGCCGTACAAAACTGGCGATAGATTTTCGAGCTAAAGGATAGCTGATGACCACAAACCGTGGTTAGCTGAATACTAACGATTTGCCAGTAAAGAAGCTAACTAGCTTCTGGATTAGCTTCTGGGCTAGCTCCTGGCTAGCTTCTGGCTAGTTTCTGGCTAGCTTCTTGGAGGATTACAGATCTGAGGTAAATAATAATTTTTTATAAATATAAATTGGTGAGGCTGGTTGCAGGAGAGTGTTTAGAAGATGAGTTGATGGAAAATAAAAAATAAAATGTATGTGAAAAAAGTTGTAAATACATATATATACAGGACACGACAAGACGAGGACAAAAGACGTCTGAACTGCTATGCGATCTTGGAGAAGAGGAAGATGACAACATAGGACAGTATAATACTTTGTACAGAAGTACAGCTACCAGAATTGTAGACGTAGAAGCATGGTGGCTTGGAAAAACTCCTTAGAAAGGCAGGAACCTAGGAAGAAACCAAGAGGAACCAGGCTCTGAGGGGTGGCCAGTTCTCTTCTGGCTCTCCCGGATGGCGATTATAAGAGTACATGGTCATTTAAGGCCAGATTGTTCTTCAAACGTTCATAGATTACCAGCAGGGTCAAATAATAATCACAGTGGTTCTAGAGAGTGCAACCGGTCAGTACCTCAGGAGTAAATGTCAGTTGGCTTTTCATAGACGAGCAGCCTACATTTCATCCTGCATGTTATATTAATTCCAAAACAATACATTAATTGACTATTTTTGTGTTGAATATCAGTTGGAAAAACAAACTGCTTACCCTAGTGTGAAATAAAACGCCATTCCATACACGACCTTCATGCACTCTTGCCTTGCCAAATACAGATTAATAGCAGATTAGTTCAGAAGCCAACTGCTTCTAAGAGTGCTACAATTATGGTCCGTCATACCAGTATGACAGTGACACATTCGTACATTCAATTGTTAGTGACAAAAATGTGAAATTAAACAAAATGGTACAAACAGAGAATGTATATGAGGCTCAGGTTCAAAACCTCTTAAATGAGGAAGCGTCAACAACAGTATGCAACAATATGCAAAATGTACAAACTTTTGAGGATAAAGGACTTGCATCTGATTTTCATCCTTATGTAGCTATGAGTTCGTGTGAGGACGTGTCAGTGGTGCAGCTCAAATCTGACACCCAAGCTATTGGGAATGAATACTACCACTTAGAGATAAAACAGTTGTGGTAGAGGTATATTAGATCAGGAAATCGTATGCTCTATGAAAACTGAATCAGATAAGCAGTATGAAATAAGTGAGGATACACTGAAATGTGTTTTGGCAGATGAGGCAAATTTGAGGGTTCAGGCATAACACTCCAAGTAATGGTGTGTTTATATTGACTCGTGTTGAATGGGAGAGGGTACATTCATGAGAAAAATGGTAGGTAGTTCAAAAGGTTCTCATGGGTAAGCCTATTTGCAGAAAATATTAAAAAGTCCAATCCTTACTGTGTAGTACATTTTCGAAATCATACATTTTCAGTCGCTCAGAAAAGGATAGAAAAAAAACACCAGAAAGGGAGCAACTTGCATTGTCATTACATAAAACTGCCGCATATAAGGTGCACAGGGAATTAATAGCCAATGCCGACCGCCAATGTTTGGCTGCTCGGAACAGAGTGGCGTTAGAGAGATGTATCAGTGTTGAGAAATGTAAAATCTGAACAACGCACAAATAACTTTTGGGATTCTGATAATCAAGTCACTGCAATTACTGAAAGAAAAACCTAAGAATTGAACATCGGCACAAAGAATAGTTTTTCCTGTAAGCTGTTTTTGACCACAGTAAAAGTCCAGCAACACTCTGTATTATTCAATGCCCCATGAAATGACACCATATCTAGATTTTACAGACCCTACTGAGTACTCCCCACTTCTACATTGGCACAAAGAATAGTTGTTTCTATATACTCTACTCTAAGCCTGTGATTTGCATTGTGGCCAATGTAATGGGCGGAGTAAAAGTCCAGCAACACTCAGCATTATTCAAAGCCCCATGAAATGACACCATATACAGTGGCGTGAAAAAATATTTTCCCCCTTTCTGATTTTCTCTATTTTTGCATATTTCTGATACTGAATGTTATCTTCAACCAAAACCTAACATTAGATAAAGGGAACCTGAGTGAACAAATAACACACCAAATACATACTTATTCACAGCACTGTATATATTCTACAGGCCATACTGAGTATTACGTGGGGGGGGACGGGGACGGGACGGGACGGGGGGGACTTTTACTGCGGCACCTAGAATAGTTTTTGCACTATAAGCCAATATGTATTCCATATACAGTTATTCACATTGTGTCCAATGGAATGGGTGGAGTAAAAGGCCTCTGTATTATCCAGTGCGCCATGAAATGAAACTATATACACTGTGTGTACAAAACGTTAAGAACACTTGCTCTTTCCATGACATAGACTGACCAGGTGAAAAGCTATGATCCATTATGTGACTTGTTAAATCTGCTTCTATCAGTGGGACATGGATTGAGACATGGATTGTGTATGTTTTACCTTTATTTAACTAGGCAAGTCAGTTAAGAACAAATTCTTATTTTCAATGACGGCCTAGGAACAGTGGGTTAACTGCCTGTTCAGGGGCAGAACGACCTTGTCAGCTCAGGGGTTTGAACCTGCAACCTTCTGGATACTAGTTCAACGCTCTAACCACTAGGCTACCCTGCCACCATTCAGAGGAGGAATGGGAAAGGGTGAATGGGAAAGACAAAATATTGTCCAACACAATATTAAGAACACTTGCTCTTTCCATGACATAGACTGACCAGGTGAAAAGCTATGATCCATTATGTGACTTGTTAAATCTGCTTCTATCAGTGGGACATGGATTGAGACATGGATTGTGTATGTTTTACCTTTATTTAACTAGGCAAGTCAGTTAAGAACAAATGGGAAAGGGTGAATGGGAAAGACAAAATATTGTCCAACACAATATTAAGAACACTTGCTCTTTCCATGACATAGACTGACCAGGTGAAAAGCTATGATCCATTATGTGACTTGTTAAATCTGCTTCTATCAGTGGGACATGGATTGAGACATGGATTGTGTATGTTTTACCTTTATTTAACTAGGCAAGTCAGTTAAGAACAAATTCTTATTTTCAATGACGGCCTAGGAACAGTGGGTTAACTGCCTGTTCAGGGGCAGAACGACCTTGTCAGCTCAGAGGTTTGAACCTGCAACCTGGATACTAGTTCAACACTCTAACCACTAGGCTACCCTGCCACCATTCAGAGGAGGAATGGGAAAGGGTGAATGGGAAAGACAAAATATTGTCCAACACCCAAAGGACATCAAGCCAACTTTTAATTTATTTTTTATTTCACCTTAATTTAACCAGGTAGGCAAGTTGAGAACAAGTTCTCATTTACAATTGCGACTTGGCCAAGATAAAGCAAAGCAGTTCGACACATACAACAACACAGAGTTACACATGGACTAAAACAAACATACAGTTAATAATACAGTAGAAACAAGTCTATATACGATGTGAGAAAATGAGGTGAGATAAGGGAGGTAAAGGCAAAAAAAAGGCCATGGTGGCAAAGTAAATACAATATAGAAAGTAAAACACTAGAATGGTAGATTTGCAGTGGAAGAATGTGCAAAGTAGAAATAAAAACAATGGATTGCAAAGGAGCAAAATAAATAAATAAAATAAAATAAGTACAGTAGGGAAAGAGGTAGTTGTTTGGGCTAAATTTTAGGTGGGCTATGTACAGGTGCAGTAATCTGTGAGCTGCTCTGACAGCTGGTGCTTAAAGCTAGTGAGGGAGATAAGTGTTTCCAGTTTCAGAGATTTTTGTAGTTCGTTCCAGTCATTGGCAGCAGAGAACTGGAAGGAGAGGCGGCCAAAGAAAGAATTGGTTTTGGGGGTGACCAGAGAGATATACCTGCTGGAGCGCATGCTACAGGTGGGTGATGCTATGGTGACCAGCGAGCTGAGATAAGGGGGGACTTTACCTAGCAGGGTCTTGTAGATGACATGGAGCCAGTGGGTTTGGCGACGAGTATGAAGCGAGGGCCAGCCAACGAGAGCGTACAGGTCGCAATGGTGGGTAGTATATGGGGCTTTGGTGACAAAATGGATGGCACTGTGATAGACTGCATCCAATTTGTTGAGTAGGGTATTGGAGGCTGTTTTGTAAATGACATCGCCGAAGTCGAGGATTGGTAGAATGGTCAGTTTTATCAGGGTATGTTTGGCAGCATGAGTGAAGGATGCTTTGTTGCGAAATAGGAAGCCAATTCTAGATTTAACTTTGGATTGGAGATGTTTGATATGGGTCTGGAAGGAGAGTTTACAGTATAACCAGACACCTAGGTATTTGTAGTTGTCCACGTATTCTAAGTCAGAGCCGTCCAGAGTAGTGATGTTGGAAAGGCGGGCAGGTGCAGGCAGCGATCGGTTGAAGAGCATGCATTTAGTTTTACTTGTATTTAAGAGCAATTGAAGGCCACGGAAGGAGAGTTGTATGGCTTTGAAGCTTGCCTGGAGGGTTGTTAACAGTGTCCAAAGAAGGGCCAGAAGTATATAGAATGGTGTGGTCTGCGTAGAGGTGGATCAGAGACTCACCAGCAGCAAGAGCAACATCATTGATGTATACAGAGAAGAGAGTCGGTCCAAGAATTGAACCCTGTGGCACCCCCATAGAGACTGCCAGAGGTCCGGACAGCAGACCCTCCGATTTGATACACTGAAATCTATCAGAGAAGTAGTTGGTGAACCAGGCGAGGCAATCATTTGAGAAACCAAGGCTGTCGAGTCTGCCGATGAGGATGTGGTGATTGACAGAGTCGAAAGCCTTGGCCAGATCAATGAATATAGCTGCACAGTAATGTTTCTTATTGATGGCAGTTAAGATATCATTTAGGACCTTGAGCGTGGCTGAGGTGCACCCATGACCAGCTCTGAAACCAGATTGCATAGCAGAGAAGGTATGGTGAGATTCGAAATGGTCGATAATCTGTTTGTTGACTTGGCTTACGAAGACCTTAGAAAGGCAGGGTAAGATAGATATAGGTATGTAGCAGTTTGGGTCAAGAGTGTCCCCCCCTTTGAAGAGGGGGATTACCGCAGCTGCTTTCCAATCTTTGGGAATCTCAAACGACATGAAAAAGAGGTTGAACAGGCTAGTAATAGGGGTGGCAACAATTTCTGCAGATTATTTTAGAAAGAAAGGGTCCAGATTGTCTAGCCCGGCTGATTTGTAGGGGTCCATATTTTGCAGCTCTTTCAGAACATCAGCTTACTGGATTTGGTAGAAGGATAAATGGGGAAGGCTTGGGCGAGTTGCTGTGGGGGGTGCAGTGCTGTTGACCGGATTAGGAGTAGCCAGGTGGAAAGCATGGCCAGCCGTAGAAAAATGCTTATTGAAATTCTCAATTATAGTGAATTTATCAGTGGTGACAGTGTTGACAGTGTTTCCTATCTTCAGTGCAGTGGGCAGCTGGGAGGAGGTGTACTATTCTCCATGGACTTTACAGTGTCCCAGAACTTTTTTGAGTTAGGGTTGCAGGATGCAAATTTCTGCTTGAAAAAGCTAGCCTTGGCTTTTCTAACTGCCTGTGTATAATGGTTTCTAGCTTCCCTGAAAAGCTGCATATCACGGGGGCTGTTCGATGCTAATGCAGAACGCCATAGGATGTTTTTGTGTTGGTTAAGGGCAGTCAGGTCTGGGGAGAACCAAGGGCTATATCTGTTCCTGGTTCTACATTTCTTGAATGGGGCATGCTTATTTAAGATGGTTAGGAAGGATTTTTTTTAAATAACCAGGCATCCTCTACTGACGGGATGAGATCAATATCCTTCCAGGATGAGGCAGTGATCGCTGAGATCTTGGTTGAAGACAGCAGAGGTGTATTTAGAGGGCAAGTTGGTTAGGATGATATCTATGAGGGTGCCCGTGTTTACGGCTTTGGGGAGGTACCTGGTAGGTTCATTGATAATTTGTGTGAGATTGAGGGCATCAAGCTTAGATTGTAGGATGGCTGGGGTGTTAAGCATGTTCCAGTTTAGGTCGCCTAGCAGCACGAGCTCCGAAGATAGATGGGGGGCAATCAGTTCACATATGGTGTCCAGAGCACAGCTGGGGGCAGAGGGTGGTCTATAGCAGGCGGCAACGGTGAGAGACGTGTTTTTAGAGATGTGGATTTTTAAAAGTAGAAGTTCAAATTGTTTGGGGACAGACCTGGATAGTAGGACAGAACTCTGCAGGCTATCTTTGCAGTAGATTGCAACACCGCCCCCTTTGGCAGTTCTATCTTGTCTGAAAATGTTGTAGTTTGGGATGAAAATGTCAGAATTTTTGGTGATCTTCCTAAGCCAGGATTCAGACACAGCTAGAACATCCGGGTTGGCAGAGTGTGCTAAAGCAGTGAATTATACAAACTTAGGGAGGAGGCTTCTAATGTTAACATGCATGAAACCAAGGCTTTTACGGTTACAGAAGTCATCAAAAGAGAGCGCCTGGGGAATAGGAGTGGAGCTAGGCACTGCAGGGCCTGGATTCACCTCTACATCACCAGAGGAAAAGAGGAGGAGTAGGATAAGGGTACGACTAAAAGCAATGAGAATTGGTCGTCTAGAACGTCTGGAACAGAGAGTAAAAGGAGGTTTCTGAGGGCGATAAAATAGCTTCAAGATATAATGTACAGACAAAGGTATGGTAGGATGTGAATACAGTGGAGGTAAACCTAGGTATTGAGTGATGATGAGAGAGATATTGTCTCTAGAAACATCATTGAAACCAGGAGATGTCATCGCATGTGTGGGTGGTGGAACTAATAGGTTGGATAAGGTATAGTGAGCAGGACTAGAGGCTCTACAGTGAAATAAGCCAATAAACACTAACCAGAACAGCAATGGACAAGGCATATTGACATTAAGGAGAGGCATGCTTAGTCGAGTGATCAAAAGGGTCCAGTGAGTAGTGAGGTTGGTTGGGGTCACGGCGATTCAGACAGCTAGCCGGGCCATCGGTAGCAAGCTAGCATAGGATGGAGGTCTGTTTTTAGCCACCTTGTGCGTTTCCGTCGGTAGGATTAGTGGGGTTCTGTGTGCTAGAGGGGGATCAATCCAATTCGCAAAAAAAATACAAAATAAAAAAAAATAGATATAGTTATAGAGGCCCAAGAAAAATAGTCCGATAGGTCTATTCAGATAGCAGCCGATAAGACAGCTAACAATTAGCGGACCGCAGATTGGCATTCAGGTAACGTCGCGACGGAGGAGCCAGCTGGATAACTCCCTCGGGCAGATAACATCGGTAGTCCGATGTCCGGATAGGTGATTATAGCCCAGGAGTGACTGATGGAACTCTTTAGCTCGCTAGCTCCGGAATAATTGATGTTTGTTCCGGAATCGACATAAGCCGATAGTCACACGGCTAGCTGCGAGATCCAGGTATAAACTTAACACAACTGTGGAAAGCATTGGAGTCCACATGGGCCAGCATCCCTGTTGAACGCCTTTGACACCTTGTAGAGTCCATGCCCAGACGAATTGAGTCTGGTCTGAGGGCAAAAGGGTATGGAACGCTGTTTGGGTCTTTGCGTGTTAAAAAGATACACGTTAAATAACAATGCGTAAACTATATGCAAATGTTGGCCAATCCCAAATAAGGGGCATGTGAAACCAGCTATATGAAAAACATATAATTCATCATCACCAACAAACAACTAAGTCATGTCGGAAGCTTGAAAACAAGAGAGACCGCTTTTAAGTTTTGCCAGCCAAGTGCAACCACCTTTACCACCACCCCAGGAGGATCGGGGGTTCAAAGGTAGGATTAATTCTGGTAGGTTAGGTAATACCTGGCAAAAATCAGCATTAAGTGTGCAACTAAATGTTAGGAAGGTCTCCCTGTTTGGTATACTCAGTTTACATTCTACAGACTTTACTGAGGATTCCCTACAATACTTTTACTGCAGCACCTAGAATAGTTGTTGCTTTATAAACCAGCATTGGGGCATTTATTTGACCTTGGAAAATGTTTTAAAACCCAAATGTAATGCAAATGTCACTTAAATATGAACAAATATGAATCATTGTTCATGTTTCGACAATTATGTTTCATATATCATGAATAAATACAGGTTTATTGATATTTTTCCCACTGTTAGGTGGGGGACTTTTATTGAGAAAATGTTCGAAATTCTGTGACCCCGGACTTACTTTGTTAGTGTTGCTGACGAGCCGCTGATGGCTTCTTCCTCCCAACAAAGATGGCAGCTCCTTTAACCCTGCTTTTAATTGTAGCTGTAACAATAAGAGCAGTGTTATTTAGATCAAGTTTAGCTGAGCTAATACCAGAAAGAGTTGAGGTAGTATCTCCACTAAATGCCTGGAAAAGAGGTAGGCGTTTTATTGATTATCTTTGTAGGGAATTGCTGCTGTTTTGTCTTGCGCTTGCTTGTCAGTATGATGACCCCGCTCGGCTAGCTTGCTATGCAAACCTAGATAGGTGGTTGGACTGCACCACTAAAAGTGTTATTGAGAGTTCTAGTATTGGTAGTTTTAGTGATTCCACAAAGGAATATAGTAAAATACATGGGAAGCCAGAGAGTAATCAAAGCTAGTTAGCTGCCAATGCATGGTATTTGCAGTTACAGGCATTTCGCTACACCCGCAATAACGTCTGCTGAACACGTTTATGTGACCAATAACGTTTGATTTGATGCCTTCTGGAATGGCAATCAATGGAAGGCTAGCTAAAAAGCCAAGAAGCAAGGATGGGTAGCTACTGCAACAGTGATTCATGCATGTTTGCAGTATTTTCTAATACATGCTGCAATGTAAATTGCTGCTGTTCCCTTTATCTATTGGCTTTAACCTCAATATCCTGTAGAAACGGAATGACAGGGCGGTATATTAATTATTAACCAGACAGTACATTAGCTTGTGCAAGTCTAGCTGACTCAACTGTCGGAGTTTAGTCAGCTAGTGCAAGTCAAGCCTTATGATAGCTTATATAGATTTGGCTTTAATTTTGATATTGCACTCAAAATGTAAAATGTTCAGGACCAGTTTTTGGACTTAAAAGTACTAGCCCCAGCTATCATGGTTGAGAACAATGTGGACACAACAGGCTATACATTATTTTGGTTCCATAGGTTGATGATATTTTATGGTTTGTTATTTGTAGTTGTGGAAGGCCTGGCTCTCCTGGACCTGGGAGTATCTCCGTATGCAGGGGATGTGTTCCATGAGGTCAGTCCCCTCTCGATTCCATTAAACGAGTAACATTCTATCACAATGTGTTGCTTCATAAATTAATACATTCACAAAGTGGTATAATCATGATGTCATCTTATCTCTTTCAGACGCCCCTCATTATATATTTCTTTCACTTTGTTAGTGATTATGCAGAGATTGTGTTTATGGTGAGTGCAACCTTTAATAAATATACTTATTCAGTAATAACACTGTCTATTATGTCACTATACAATTTGATACCTGTATCAAATTGAGGGTCCAGTGTAATTTGATTGCTAGTTTTGCTCATAGACAATTAGCTGGAACATAAATAGATGCTACAGAGAAACCAGAATTTGAGTTTGATTCCCAAAGGTCAAATCCATCCATACATCCATCAATTGTGTTATCTTCCCTCTCTCAACCTGCCCCATAGATGGCAGATGCACTCACTGCGGTGGCACTATACCTAGCAGTGAAGGACTACAACAAGACTGTGGTAAGTGACAAATAATGCCAAAATAAATATAATGCCGATCATGATGATGTACAGTGTCATGGGATATTATGCATGTCTGCATGACCTAAAAATGTGCTTCAAGGTGCCTTGGGATTGGGTGTTAGACATTTCACTTGCATTATGGGTACAGGAACAACAAGCCTTGGTTTGTGACCTAATAAATACTGCTTACTAAAAGTATTTACTGTGCCTATTTGCTACATAGGCCTACTATTTTAGAACATAGGCTAAATGTTTGCTTAGCCGCCCCCGTATTTGGTTGTCAGCTGTTGTGACAAACACAGGGGTCTGATAAGTCGAGTCACTTCCTCAAGTGTGCAGTGAATTCAAACAACAGGAAATGCTGAAAGGAGTATCACGTCCTGGCTATATTTTGTCTTCTACTACAAAACACATTTTCACTTATCAAACAAACTTACTAAAGTTGAACGTGGCAGGAGTATTCCTTCACAGTCATTGTCTAGTCTTAACAGGGTGGGTGGTGTGGCGTCTTTTTGATGTTTCAAGATACCCTGGGATTGGGTGTCCGAGAGCATCAGATCAGTGACGCATTTTTGGTAAATTGTGACTGATCTACATATAATAGTGAGTAGTTATTTATGATGCAAAGAGATTTGTAGATCAGTCAGTCGGCAGTCGACTGCAATATTGAAGAATCCCAGAGACTTTTGACTTTGCTGTTTCATAATGGGTTCAGGAACAACACAGACTTGGTGTAGTGACACGGCTAGTGGGGTGTGTGTTTCTGCTCCAGTTCAGGAAACAGAAGTACGCCCTGGAGGCTGAGCGCTATCCTCTGGACTGCCTGGAGCTCATCCGCACCCCCAAAGAGATGTACTACATCCCTCTGAAAGTGGCCATGTTGTAAGTACCAGAGAAGGCACAGATCTAGGATCAGCTTACTTTCCCCAGTCTTAACCTTAACCATTAGAGGGGAAAACACAAAACTGACTAGATCAAAATCCAGGGTTAACTTCACCCTACTCCACCTGGCTCAACATAGTCAGCTTAAAGAACAGCTCTGTCAACATTCAATTACACCTTGACACCTATTGGTGTCTGCCAGTTTTGGTAAACAAAGTGTTTACAACTTAATGATGACCTTTAGTTTTCGCTCTCTCACTCTGCAGTTACTTGTTGAACCCTTTCACTATCCTCTCCTGTGTGGCAAAGTCAACCTGCGGGCTTAACAATGCAGTCATCGCACTCTTCATTCTCTGTACAGTAAAAGGTATGTGAACAGCAACAAATGACAAAATAAAAACTATTTTGGTGTGAACCAAACCATGTATTTGCTTGTCGTGTCAATAACTAAATTATTCTCTGATATTGAAGGAAGTTCCTTGATGAGTGCGATATTCTTGGCCTTGGCGACATACCAGTCAATCTACCCCCTCACACTATTTGCCCCGGCACTGCTATACCTACTACAGGTACGTTCGTATCACTCAGCTGAAAGACTCAAGTTTGCCTCACTTTTCACAACGTTTCCATCCAATTTGCGACAGGGATCAGTGGTCCCCAGGATAATGATACCTGCCCGACTGCAAAGTTTGGTGGAGGAGGAATAATGGTCTGGGGCTGTTTTTCTTGGTTCGGGCTAGGCCTCTTAGTTCCAGTGAAGGGAAATCTTAATGCTACAGCATACAATGACTTTCTGGATGATTCTATGCTTCCAATTTTGTGGCAACAGTTTTGTGGAAGGCCCTTTCCTGTTTCAGCATGACAATTTTTTAAGTGTATTTTTATTTTTTAGATTCAACCTTTTATTTAACTAGGCAAGTCAGTTAAGAACAAATTATTATTTACAGTGACGTTCTAGGAACAGTGGGTTAACTGCCTTGTTCATTTGCAGAACCACAGATTTTTAACTTGTCAGCTCGGGGATTCAATCTAGCAACCTTTTGGTTACTGGCCCAACGCTCTAACCACTAGGCTACCTGCCACCCCAAATGCCCCCATGCACAAAGAAAGGTCCATACAGAAATGGTTTGTTGAGATTGGTGTGGAATAACTTGAGCCCTGACCTCAACCCCATCAAACACCTTTGGGATGAATTGGAACGCCGACTGTGAGCCAGGCCTAATCGACCAAAATCAGTGCCGACCTCACTAATGCTCTAGTGGCTGAATGGAAGCAAGTCCCTGCAGCAGTGTTCCAACATCTAGTGGAAAGCCTTCCCAGAAGAGTGGAGGCTGTTATAGCAGCAAAGGGGGGACCAACTCCGTATTATTGCCCATGATTTTGGAATCAGATGTTCGACGAGCAGGTGTCCAAATACTTTTGGTCATGTAGTGTAGCATCGTGCGACTGCAAATTTACCTCGACGTGATGGTTAATCTTTGCCTGACGACTAAACTGAATTCTTCTGTCACTCTATGTTCGCTACATACTTCAGTTTGAGACTGCCACCCTTTAAGTTGTTTGTGGTGACGTCAAAATGAGGGGATTTGTACAAAATAAAGTAATCAGCGATTGTATCATCTCTAACCAATGACGCATTTTTAAAACACCGCTTTACTCACGGGTGTTTTGGCAATGGCCCAACCCATCATTTTCTGGGACCGGTCAGACCGGTTAGAACCTGTTCCACAGGTGTGGCGTATCGTTTGGCTTGCCAGGCAAGGTTATTCTATCAACAATTGTCCAATACATCGTTTCCACCGCAGTTTATAGCATAATTAGTTGTACCGACACAAAAATAACATTCTGTAGACATTTCTGAAATTATACAGAGTCTTCCTATTTCATCACAGCAGTTTTTTTTGTTTTTTTAATACACTATGACCTGCGGATTGAAACGTGGATAGTGATATGTGGTCAATCGCTATAGTCCAAAGTGGCTTCCTCCCCTTGTCGCCTTTCCTTTATATGCATAGACATGAGAACTTTCACCTGCCCAAGTACAGGCTGATTGGCATCCACAATATGGCTTCTAGCCTATGCTTTCAGTTCATTGCACTTGAAGGAGTCACAGAGATGTGGCCAGGTTGGACTATTGAGATGCACCCCTGGTGAACATTAAAAAATCTGTCCTATCCTTGTCCCGTCTACTTCATTGTACTGATCTGTAAGAACTGAACAGGTCACAGGCAGCCTAATAATGAGCTTCCACCTTTCAAGTCTTTTCCACATCAGTGCAAATTAAGGAGAGTAGAACATGAGTCTACGATCAGGTCTTCTGTGTCCATGTTACCTTATTCATTCTGATCTAGATAAAAGGAAAAACTGATCCTAAATCAGCCCTCCTACTCTGAGATGTTAGATACATTCTGCCTGTGATTTTTAAGCATTTGCAACATTAATTCTCTCCCTAATGTTTCTATCTTTCCCACAGAGGTTGTACATCCCAGTGAACTGGCAAAGATCCAGCTTCTGGCTCTTCACAACGCAGTACACCTTCATGTACCTGGGCAGCCTATGTGTCATGGTCTGTCTGTCCTTCTTCCTGCTCAGCTCCTGGGACTTCCTGTCTTCCGTCTATGGATTCATGTGAGTGACACCAGGGTTGGGGTCATTTCAATTCAAGAATTGACCGAATTGAAATGGGATTGACCCCAACCCTGATGGAAACGTTTACTAAGGGAGTTTTTTTCAGCTTGTTGTTGTAGACCTTAGCATACAATTACTGTTCATTTGTGCATTGAGGATTCACTAATCAGCGTAAATCTGTTATGAATAGGTGTCTTCGGAATATGATTGAGAGAATCTACAACTTTCCTTTATGTGTTCCCCCCAGCCTCTCCGTTCCAGACCTAACCCCCAACATAGGCCTCTTCTGGTACTTCTTTGCCGAGATGTTTGAGCACTTCCGCCTCTTCTTCATCTGCGTCTTTCAGATCAACGTGTTCTTCTACACCATTCCACTCTCCATCAAGCTAAAGTGAGTCCCTCTTCTCTTTAACTCACAGTATAGTGAGAATAAGGGAGTTGTTTTCGTGATTAAAAAGAGCACAGTTCTGTGGGGAGAAAATACAGTAAACCTCATTATAATCTGGCAGTCTGATTTTAATTTAAAAGATTTCTTCAATGTATGGCATTTCTCAGTTCAATAAACTAGTTAAATAATTGCTTCCTTATAATGCACATTGTTGAAGAAAAGTTTTAAATTAGATCACATGGCCCGATTGCAATTATTAGGTTTATGGTGTTTTTTTTGCACGGATGAAAATGTCACCCAAGTGTTTGGTCTCCTTTCTATGAAGTGGATATTATACCTCCACTTGTGTGGTAGTTAATAGTCAGGTTAATGAATTAGTAACCACAATGTAGATTACTTAGAATTATTAAACCTGATTGTGGTCATTGCAATTATGTCAAATGTATGTATTTGTTTGTTAACAAACAGTGTATTTGAGCTAACACCGCCCCACAGTCTACAATGGTTACGTAAGGTTACACAGTTGGACCTGTTTTGAGGCCTATTATAAGATTAACACAGTTGGGGTTTGTTTGCAAATCTTTACAGTTGCGTAAGCTTCAAGCTGTTTTATGTATCATGTTTATGTATCATGTTTGCCTACGTTGTGATCACCTTGCACCTGGATTGTTGCCGTGTAACAACAGAGGTACAACTTCTTCTACTCATCAAACCAAACTTTTCTGACCAGTCAAATCAGACCTAGAAAATATACTGGGAAAAAAAATCGCCACAACATGCAACAATTTCGAAGATTTTACTATACAGTTAATATAAGAAAATCACTCAATTGAAATAAATAAATTAGGCCCTAATCTATGGATTTCACATTGCTGGAAAACAGATAAGCATCTGTTGGTCACAGAAATGTTAAAAAAAAAAGTAGGGGCGTGGATCAGAAAATCAGGTAGTATCTGGTGTGACCACCATTTGCCTCATGCACCGCAATATCTCCTTTGCATAGAGTTGATCAGGCTGTTGATTGTGGCTTGTGGAATGTTGTTCCACTCCTCTTCAATGACTGCGCCAAGTTGCTGGATATTGGTGGGAACTGGAACACGCTGTCGTACACGTCGATCCAGAGCATTGCAAACATGCTCAATGGGTGACATGTCTGGTGAGTATGCAGGCCATGGAAGAACTGGGACATTTTCAGCTTCCAGGAATTGTGTACAGATCCCTTCGACATGGGGCCTTGCATTATCATGCTGAAACATGAGGTGATGGCAGCGGAAGAATGACAAAACAATGGGCTTCAGGGTCTCATCATGGTATCTCTGTGCATTCAAATTGCCATCGATAAAATGCTATTGTGTTCATTGCCAGTAGCTTATCTGCCCATACCATAACCCCACTGCCACCTCTGTTCACAACGTTGACATCAGCAAACCGCTCGCCCACACGACGCCGTACACGCTTTCTGCCATCTGCCTGGTACAGTTGAAACCAGGATTCATCCATGGAGAGCACACTTCTCCATTAAAGTCGTTTACGACGCCAAACTGCAATCAGATCAAGACCCTCGTGAGGACGATGAGCACGTAGATGAGCTGTCCTGAGACAGTTTCTGACAGTTTATGGAGAAATTATTCGGTTGTGCAAATCCACAGTTTCATCACCAGATCCCACTGTTGAAGAAACTGGATGTGGAGTTGCTGGGCTGGCGCGGTTAGACGTGGTCTGCAATGTGAGGCCGGTTGGACTTACTGCCAAATTCTCTTTAATGACGTTGGAGGCGGCTTATGGAAGAAACATTGAATTCTCTGGCAACAGCTCTCGTGGACATTCCTGCAGTCAGCGTACCAATTGCACACTCCCTCAACTTTTTAGTGTGGCCTTTTATTGTCCCCAGCACTAGGTGCACCTGTGTAATGATCAAGCTGTTTAATCAGCTTCTTGATATGCCACACGTGTCAGGTGGATGGATTATCTTGGTAATGGGGAAATGCTCATTTAATATGGATGTAAACAAATTTGTGCCCAACATTTTAGAGAAATAAGATTTTTATGCATATGGGACATTGCTGTAATCTTTTTTTCAGCTCATGAAACATGGGACCAACACTTCACATGTTGTGCTTTATATATTTATTTCAGTATACATTAATTTCCATTTCAGTGGATATAATTTCCATTGATGTTCCTGGGTATTATTATGTATATTATTATTGTTGAATATGGACTTGAGCCCATTTTAACCTGTTTATAATTGTATAATTAGCCTAGTGTTATGTGTTAGATGGAATGCTCTGTTTATTGTATTTGGGTAGAAGGAAAGTACAAAGGGAGCCTATCTCTGAGGGCAAGAATGATTCCATTAGGGTTGAATAGGAGCCATATGTCTGGAGTTAGAGCTGGTAGATCGTAAATTACCATTTTATATCTTTACTGTTTTATACCATTATATACTCCTAATAGGAATGAACTTTTATATATTATTAGGGATAGAAAGTAGTGTTAGGTGTAAGCTCTTTGTGTATAGTAATTATCTAGTGGACAGCGGTAGACTGCAATAATGTGTACTCCCCTAACTCGAGGCCTTTCTTGTCTGATAAGAAGACTTGAGAGGCGTTGAGGAGTATGAAGGTTCCGGACTCAAGCTTGGATGATAGCACCACCTGCCCAGCAACAGAGATTGATTGTTCATCCTTGAAACAAAAGGGGGGTCTAGTTGGGATGGGGGGCCAAGTGTGACGTTATAAACACAGTTGCTTGAGACTTTGTATGGTTTTCTTGCAGCTGCATAACCCAGTTTGGTGAATAGGTCTAGTCTGAGCTTTCTTTGGTATTCATCTTGATCATTGAACCAGAACATAGAACATAACAAACATCATGTATTAACGTATATTAATGCACATTCAATTTTATCTAAAGCGACTTACAGTAGTGCATGCATACATTTGGTATGGGTGGCCCCAGCATTGTTATAACAGCTATGCTCTACTGTGCCACACAGACCACATCTGTGTGTATATAATGTATCCTATCTAAACGAGTGACATCTATGCATCCTGTAGATGATTTTGTCTTAAAATTGCTGCCGTACAATAGTAACACTCTGCTGTCCTCTCTCTGTCCCAGGGAGCACCCGATCTTTCTGATCTTCATGCAGATTGCCATCATCTCCATCTTCAAGTCCTACCCCACCGTGGGCGACATCGCCCTCTACATGGCCTTCCTGCCTGCATGGAACCACCTATACAGATGTGAGTGGTTCCTTCCATAGAGATAGATAGAGGACTTATTTTTGTATCTGTGCCATTATAGTGTCTGAGACGGCATGGGCAGCGCCATTGAGGCTGTCTGCATTTTAAAGTAGTCAATTTTCTTCTTCACGATTGGTTGATCCCTCCTGATGACCTGTTTGGACATGATTCCAACAGAGTCACCAGGAGGGATCAGCCAATGAAGTTGGAAGTCCCACCCAGTTGACTACATTAAAATGGTGGAAGCCCTCAATGGAGCTGCCCATGCTAATATGGCCTTTGGCCGCTATCATTCTCTATGGTTCCTTCCCATGACCCTTGGGTTGTGTTCGATAGGGCACACAGTAGCAAACTGTTTTGCAACAGAAGATGAACAAAAGCATTACTTATTGGACAAGTTTAGATAGGACCTCCCCACTTTTCAAAGCGCTTTCTTCCTTTTTGTACCTACTGATCTCAAGGAGAGTTTTGTAAACATGTTTATTAGATCAAATCAAATGTTATTTGTCGTGCCGAATACAACAGGTACACAAATACAACAACCACACAGACCAGAGTGGGCTCTGGAAAGCAGATGATCAGGATGCCCTTAAGTTGGACCTGCTCTCTTTTAGCTTCATGTATTTCATGTGCTATTTTTATGATAGTTTTATTTGTATATATTTGTTTAACCTTTTAAACAAAAGGCGCTTGGCCTGATTTCAGAGGCTTTATTGTACTTTTTATTTTAAAGTAGTCAAATTTTTTGGGGGTGAAGATTCCCATGCTTAAAGGTTGAAGGGACTGCATCTTTGGAACATTTGCGTTTTTCTCATTCGTAGCACGTACTGAAGGAAATGGCTATTTCTTGGGTTTACAGATTTCACCATCTTTGTTTCAAAGGTTAAGCCATGCAAGTTTAAGTACACACGGCCAGTACAGTGAAACTGCGAATGTCTCATTAAATCAGTTATGGTTACAGTGAAATGCTTACTTCCATGCCCTAACCAACAATGCAGTTTTACTCGAGGTAATTGAGGTAATATGTACATGTAGGTGAAGTTATTAAAGTGACTAGGGGGGAGGGGGGGGGGGGGGCAATGCAAATAGTCTGGGTAGCCATTTGATCAGCTGTTCAGGAGTCTTATGGCTTGGGGTTAGAAACTGTTTAGAAGCCTCTTGGACCTAGACTTGGCGCTCCGTTACCGTTTGCCGTGCGGTAGCAGAGAGTATAGTCTATGGTTGGAGTCTTTGATTTGAGTCTTGATTTTTTTTAGGGCCTTCCTCTGACACCACCTGGTATAGAGGTCGGATGGCAGGAAGCTTGGCTCCAGTAATGTACTGGGCCGTACGCACTACCCTTGGTAAAGCCCCGCCTTATCTCAGCTCACAGGTCACCATAGCAACACCCACCCGTAGCTCACGCTCCAGCAGGTATATTTCACTGGTCATCCCCAAAGCCAATACCTCTTTTGGCCGCCTTTCCTTCCAGTTCTCTGCTGCCAATGACTGGAACAAATTGCAAAAATCACTGAAGCTGGAGACTTATATCTCCCTCACTAACTTTAAGCATCAGCTGTCAGAGCAGCTTACCGATCACTGTAACTGTACACAGCCCATCTGTAAATAGCCCATCCAACTACCTCAGCCCCATGTTATTTTTTGTTGTTGTTGCTGTTTTGCACCCCAGTATCTCTATTTGCACATCTATCACTCCAGTGTTAATGCTAAATTGTAATTATTTCGCCACTATGGCCTATTTATTGCCTTACCTCCCTAATCTTACTACATTTGCACACACTGTACATAGATTTTTCTATTGTTACTGACTGTACGTTTGTTTATCCCATGTGTAACTCTGTTTTTGTAGCACTGTAAATGAGAACATTGTAAATGAGAACTTGTTCTCAACTGGCCGACCTGGTTAAATAAAGGTGAAATAAAAATAAAAATAAAAACCATGTTGGTTTTACAGACTCAGACAGGGAGAGGTTGAAAATGTCAGTGAAGACACTTGCCAGTTGGTCAGCGCATGCTCGGTGTACACGTCCTGGTAATCCGTCTGGCCTTGTGGAGAGCGTGATCACACAGTTGTCCGGAACAGCTGATACTCTCATGCATGTTTCAGTCTTACTTGCCTCGAAGCAAGCATAGAAGTAATTTAGCTCATCTGGTAGGCTCGTGTCACTGGGCAGCTCTCGGCTGTGCTTCCCTTTGTAGTCTGTAATAGTTTGCAAGCCCTGCCACATCCGACGATCGTCGGTGCCGGTGTAGTACGATTCAATCTTAGATCTCTAATGATGCTTTGCCTGTTTGATGGTTCGTCGGAGGGCATAGCGGGATTTCTTATAAGCTTCCGGGTTAGAGTCCCGGCTGCTGTTCTATCCTGCCAATACAGTATAAAACCCGCCATCTGTATGATGTTCATGTCGTCGTTCAGCCACGACAGATGACGTTGGACATGGAGTGTGTGCTCCTTAACATTGTGAGTCCCTAATATTATAGTGCAGTAATCCTCAACCGCAGTACTGCAGGTTTTGTCCCAGCTGAGCAGTTTAACACCTGATTCATCTAATCGAGGTGTTGATGATCAGTTGAATTTACTACGCCACTACTTCAGTTTCCTCTTAACACACCCAAGTACAGAGAAGGTCCTACGCTTGGCCCCGACCCCTTCATTGTTTTCTGATGTAGAGGACCTGGATTGCAAGCCATGTTCTCTCTAAGCTGTGCGTGTGATCGCAGTAGCCCGAGACTGCCACACAGCTCCCCCGGCACTTTCACGTGGAGCGCAGAAGAAATATCAGCCCACAGAGAGAAGCACAAGATTGAACTTCACTCAACTTTTTAGAGTTTTCTCAGTCAGTCTGTTAGTTTCTCTGTTAATTTGTTATCAACATTTCCCTTTACTGTGGCAATTGTGATGGAATCAAAGCAATATTGGCCCATTTCTATGCCACATACCGAAACAAAGCAAACTATGCAAGAGATTTTGTTGTAGGCAGAACGCATCCGAGTATGAGTCTATTGGGCTTGACTCAGCCGTACACTACACAGACCGGTGCAGCATAACTAATTAGAGCTGCAGTAGGCCTATATGCAACTTGACCCTTGTCATATATGGATCTGTGCCATTTACTTTGAACTGGACTGTGTTTACAGCTGTGGTGATGATTAGATGTGCTTGTTTTGAGGTCAAAGCAAGAGCTGCATGTAGCTATGTGTGCACATTTTGTTAATTTCCTTTGCTAGTTAGTGAGATATTAGCCGAGTTAGATTATTTGTCGTCAGCAATGGGGGAGTGATTGTTTCCTACGATAATTATGTCTTTGAAAAAGTGAGTCAGGTGAAGAGGTTCTGGTAGGCCTACATTTTGGTCAAATGGCCACTGTAGCCTACTTGGCCACTGTTAAAACGGTGACTTAAAGTGGGTACAGCCTCTGTTCACAGTAAATGTGCACTGGAAGTTGCACAGAATTTTCACAACGTTCAAGTTTGCGCTCAGCAAGACCTGAAATTGGCTCATTGACAGAAATAAATTGAGTGAACATCTGGTTCTTACGGATCGGTAAACCTCCAAAGTGGTCTAGGATGGTGTTTCCCTATCTTGGTTCTGGCTATACTTTTTTTTGTTTTAGCGCTAACATACCTGAATCCATTAACATGTTATCTCAGTCGTTGAGTTTGGGGATTACCCCCCAAAAATGTTTTGTCAGAAAATAGAAAGTGACATTGTTTGAAAGGTAGAGTCCTTTTTGGAAATCAAACCAATTTTTATGTTTCTTATGGTCAATTCGGCAGTCTACAAATGATTTGTAATTATGTTCCGGACCCCTGACCATCCGCTCATGAAATAAATCGCCCTATGGTCAAATACTGTATGCAATGTAGGTCACCAAAAGTGCAAACATTTAGTATGCAGGGTCATTGTAAAGCAATGCATTTCCTTCTCCATCCACATGAACTTGTATGCATCCTCCACATGCGCCGTTGATCTAGCTCATCGTTTATAATAGGAAGAGTGAATGGGAAAAGACGATTTTTAAGTTTCCTCGTCTGTCATTCAAAAAAACAAACTCCATAACTTAACAGCCCTGATTGCCCTCATTTTAAGATGTTAGGCTTGAAAATCCATTCAGCCATTTTGTCACACTGACTCACTACCCAAACCAGACACAACTGGTTTCAAGTGGCCAAGAGACGTCATGTGACGGGGCTGTAGTGGAGCAGGTTGAGAGCTTCAAGTTCCTTTTTGTCCACATCACCAACAAACTCTCATGGCCCATACACTCCAAGACAGTTGTAAAGAGGGCACGAAAAAGCCTATTCTCCCTCAGGAGACTGAAAAGATTTGGCATGGGTCCTCCAGATCCTCAAAGTTCTATAGCTGCACCATCGAGTACCGGTACCGAAGCGCCAAGTCAACTAATCAAATGGCTACTCGGACTATTTGCATATTTTAATTTTATTTATCCTTTATTTAACTATGCAAGTCAGTTAAGAACAAATTCTCATTTACAATGACAGCCTACCCCGGCCAAACTACTAAACGGGACGATGCTGGTCCAATTGTGCGCCGCCCTATAGGACTCCCAATCACGGATAGTTGTTTTACAATCTGGAATCAAAGCAGGGTCTGTAGTGGCGCCTTAGACCACTGCGCCACTCGGGAGCCCATTGCATTGGCCCCCCACCCCCTCTTTTACGCTGCTGCTACTCTCTGTTTATTATCTATGCATAGTTACTTTACCTCTACCTACATGTACATATTACCTCAATTACCTTGACTAACCGGTGCCCCCGTACATTGACTCTGTACCAGAACCTCCTGTATATAGTCTCGCTATTGTTATTTTGTTGCTGCTCTTTAAGTATTTATTTTTCAACAACAACAAAAATATTTTGGGGGGACTTACCGCTTATTTTTTTAAACTGCATTGTTGTTTAAGGGATTGTAAGTAAGCATGTGACAAATATAATTTGATTTGATCTCTAACTAACATCTAGTGGACGAACTGGGAATCAGACAGGGGATATATTTACATCAGTGGATAGATAGACTTCAGATTTCTCCTTGTATCCAAGATGAAAAAATGACTGGGTTCCTATGGGAATTTCTTTAGACCGCCACCATTATGTAAAAAGGAGGAAAATATATATTTTCTTTTAAATCCTTTTAGAACACTAAATTACATTTTAGTCATTTAGCAGACTCTTATCCAGAGCGACTTACAGTTAGGGCATTCGTCTTAAGATAGCTAGGTGGATTAGGATCCCCACTTTATTTTAAGAATGTGAAATGTCAGAATAATAGAGAATGATTTATTTCAGCTTTTATTTATTTCGTCATTCCCAGTGGGTCAGGAGTTTACATACACTCAATTAGTATTTGGTAGCATTGCCTTTAAATTGTTTAACTTGGGTCAAATGTTTCGGGTAGCCTTCATTAAGCTTCCCACAATAAGTTGGGTGGATTTTGGCCCATTCTTCCTGAGCTGGTGTAACTGAGTCAGGTTTGTAGGCCTCCTTGCTCGCACAAGCTTTTTCAGTTCTGCCCACACATTTTCTATAGGATTGGGGTCAGGGCTTTGTGATGGCCACCCCAATATCTTGACTTTGTTGGCCTTAAGCCATTTTGCCACAACTTTGGAAGTATGCTTGGGGTCATTGTCCATTTGGAAGACCCATTTGCGACCAAGCTTTAACTTCCTGACTGATGTCTTCAGATGTTGCTTCAATATATCCACATAATATTCCATCCTCGTGATGCCATCTATTTTGTGAAGAGCACCAGTCCCTCCTGCAGCAAAGCACTCCCACAACATGATGCTGCCACCCCGTGCTTCACGGTTGGGATGGTGTTCTTCGGCTTGCAAGCGTCCCCCTTTTTCCTCCAAACATAACGATGGTCATTATGGCTAAACAGTTCTATTTTTGTTTCATCAGACCAGAGAACATTTCTCCTAAAGTACGATCTTTGTCCCCATGTGCAGTTGCAAACCTGAGTATGGCTTTTTTATGGTGATTTTGGAGCAGTGGCTTCTTCCTTGCTGAGCGGCATTTCAGGATATATCGATATAGGACTCGTTTTACTGTGGATATAGATACTTTTGTACCTGTTTCCCCCAGGATCTTCACATGGTGCTTTGCTGTTCTGGGATTGATTTGCACTTTTCGCAACAACGTACGTTCATCTCTAGAAGACAGAACGTCATCTTCTTCCTGAGCAGTATGACGGCTGCGTGGTCCCATGGTGTTTATACTTGCGTACTATTGTTTGTACAGATGAACGTGGTACCTTCAGGCATTTGGAAATTGCTCCCAAGGATGAACCAGACTTGTGGAGGTCTACAAAAAAACAATTCTGAGGTCTTCGCTGATTTTCTTTTGATTTGTCCATGATGTCAAGCAAAGAGGCACTGAGTTTGCCTTGAAATACATCCACAGGTACACCTCCAATTGACTCAAATTATGTCAATTAGCCCATCAGAAGCTTCTAAAGCCATGACATAATTTTCTGGAATTTTCCAAGCTGTTTAACGGCACAGTCAACTGAATGTATGTAAACTTCTGACTCACTAGAATTGTGAAACCGTGAATTATAAGTGAAATCTGTCTGTAAACAATTGTTGGAAAAATGACTTGTGTCATGCACAAAGTAGATGTCCTAACCGACTTGCCAAAACTATAGTTTGTTAACCTGTTTGGGGTAGGGGGCAGCATTTTCACTCTTGGATAAATAGCGTGCCCAAACTGAACTGCCTCTTACTTTGTCACACATCCTAATATATGCATATTATTATTAGTACTGGATAGAAAACACTCTGAAGTTTCTAAAACTGTTTGAATCATGTCTGAGTATAACATAACTACAACAATATATATTTTTTACTGTTAATATAAAGAAATCAGTCATTTTAAATTAATTCATAAGGCCTATGGAACTATGGATTTCACATGACTGGGAATATAGATCTGTTGGTCACAGATGCCTTTTTTTTTTTAAAGTAGGGACGAGGATCAAAAAAACAGTCGGTATCTGGTGTGATCACCATTTTCCTCATGCAGAGCGAAACATCTTCTTTACATAGAGTTGATGAGGTGGAATGTTGTCCCACTACTCTGGAACACGCTGTCATGCACGTCGATCCAGAGCATCCCAAACATGCTCAATGGGTAACATGTCTGGTGAGTATGTAGGCCATGGAAGAACTGGGACATTTTCAGCTTCCAGGAATTGTGTACAGATTCCTGCAACAAGGGGACGTGCATTATCATACTGAAACATGAAGTTATGGCGGCGGATGAATGGCACAACAATGGGCATAAGGATCTTGTCACAGTATCTCTGTATTCAAATTGGCAACAATAAAATGCAATTGTGTTCGTTGTCAGTAACATATGCCCATATGTGGCTGGTCTCGGACGATCCCACAGGTGAAGAAGCCGGATGTGGAGTTCCTGGGCTGGCGTGGTTACACGTGGTTGTGAGGCTGGTTGGACGTGCTGCCAAATTCTCTAAAACGACGTTGGTGGAGAAATTAACATTACATTTTATGGCAACCGCTCTGGTGGACATTCCTGCTGTAAGCATGCCAATTGCACACTCCCTCAACTTTAGACATATGTGGCATTGTGTTGTGTTGACAATAATGCACATTTTAGAGACCCCCTTTCTGGGGTCTTTTTATTTCAGCTCATGAAACATGGGACCATGTTGTGTTTGTCTTTTTGTTCAGTATAGTACACTGAGTGTACAAAACATTAAGAACACCTGCACTTCCCGTGAGACTGACCAGGTGAAAGCTATGGTCCCTTATTGATGTCACTTGTTAAATCCACTTCAATCAGTGAAGATGAAGGGGAGGAGACGGGTTAAAGAAGGGTTTTTAAGCCTTGAGACAATTGAGACATGGATTGTGTATGTGTGCCATTCAGAGTGTGAATGGGCAAGACAAAATATTTAAGTGCCTTTTGAACGGTTTGTCAAGAACTGCAAAGCTCCTGGGTTTTTCACACTACAGTTTCCCGTGTGTCTCGGAATGGTTCACAACCCAAAGGAAATCCAGCCAACTTGACACAACTGTGGGAAGCATTGCTTTCGACACCTTGTAGACTCTATGCCCCAACGAATTGAGGCTGTTCTGACTGCAGGGGGGGTGCAACGCAATATTAGGAAGGTGTTCTTAATGTTTTGTACACTGTATATTGTCCATTTATTTGATGTATTTGTTTTCCTTGTCTCTTCCAGTCTTGAGAAATATATTTCTGGTGTCGGTTGTGTTGTTGGCTTGCTCCGCCTTGTTCCCCGTCCTCTGGCACCTCTGGATCTACGCTGGCAGCGCCAACTCCAACTTCTACTACGCCATCACACTGCTCTTCAATGTGGCACAGGTGAGTGGGCTGGCATAGGCAGCAAAGGGTAAGTTAGCAAAAGGGACAGGCAACTTTAGTGTATTTTTCTGCTAATCCTAGGGCAGGGATCATCAACTAGATTCAGCCGCAGGCCATTTTTTTTCTTGAGCGGATGGTCGGAGGGCCGAAACATAATTACAAATAATTTGTAGACTGCAAATTGACCGCATGAAACCGAAACAGATATGTTTGACTAAAACATAATCATGTCAAACCTTGCTTACATTTGTATACAATCACGTGTCTCTCTCTTATATGTGGGAATAGAAACAGATTTCTAAAATTAAAATATTTCCTGGTGTTTTTAAAGTCTTATGTCCAACAATAAAACTATTTTTTGCTCATCTTTGGGGGCCAAATAAAACTGCCCTTGGGCCAAATTTGGCGCACGGGCCATCAGTTGGGTATGGCCAAGTCTTTTTCCTTGGGATTGAAATGCTAGTAGTATCATATTTAACATTGTTGGTCTTCAGCTAGGGTATGTTAACTGCCACAGCCTGCTATACCCAAATGGCACCCCTGGGGCATCTCACCAAGATCAGTGATACAGTGAGTCTGGCTACGGACCAGAATTTGTCAAGTTTGTATGTAAAAGAGGCTTATGATGTCACCTATAATGAATAGTGGAGGCAGTAAAACAAGTAGACTTATTGGGGGACCTTCCCAAACTCACAGATAGACATTCTAAATAAACGGCAGCCACTTTGCCGTTTGACAACCGCAGATATCTTTTCCTTCAGTGTCAGCTAACACTCACAAATCCCTTGTCTGGAGTTGAAATCATGGTAATACAGAGCGAAGACTTAGTTACAGAGGGGACCGGAATGCAGGACTGTTTGTCCTCTGCCATGTCCTTCACTAATTCATCTGCTCTGGAACATTCTGTAGAAACCAAGGTTTTGGGTTACCTGTCAGAGTATGACTATGATATCACTGTCTAACCATGTTTAATGGAGAGGCCGGTAAACTGGGTGTAAGACGCTTTGGGATAAAATAGCTCATTTTAGTCCATTGAGACTTTTCTTCCTGGTCTTCTCAGCTAAGGACATAAGCAGGATCCGCAAAGACTGAACAAACACTCTATTTTCATGTCCGGAGCAGAAAATGACAATAATGGTGTCTTGGGGAGTCATTCGTAATTTGACGGTGTTGGTTCGAACAAAACAAGGCACTTCTTAGGTTCACACACAACTCTGGCCATTTGGACTATTATGGAAGGATTCCCAGATGAAGCCTGTTCAGAGACTTCCCAGTCTGATCAATTATACACTTGAGCAGACTATTTATAAAAACGGATCTGTCAAAATATGTTGTTTTCGTAGTTGTGAGTAAACCTGCCTGTCAGTTTTGAGAGAAACAATCTGAGATCAACCTGGTCAGTTTTGCTAGCTGACCGCTTTGGCTGACATATATTTCAAATTTCTCTGATAGTATGCAGGTTGACTTTGCCTGAGATTACATCATTTCAAAGGAGAAGGCCTAACCATTCCACACATGGTTTGGAGATGCTCCCAGAATTTTTATGTTGCAATGTTTAAAATTTACAGGTTATATAAGATGAAATATATAATATACAGTGGGGCAAAATGTATTTAGTCAGCCACCAATTGTGCAAGTTCTCCCACTTAAAAATATGAGAGAGGCCTGTAATTTTCATCATAGGTACACTTCAACTATGACAGACAAAATGTCAGACGTGTCCCCCTGCTTAAGCCAGTACATGTCCAGGCCCGCCTGAAGTTTGCTAGAGAGCATTTGGATGATCCAGAAGAAGATTGGGAGGATGTCATATGGTCAGATGAAACCAAAATATAACTTTTTGGTAAAAACTCAACACGTCGTGTTTGGAGGACAAAGAATGCTGAGTTGCATCCAAAGAACACCATACCTACTGTGAAGCATGGGGGTGGAAACATCATGCTTTTGGGCTGTTTTTCTGCAAAGGGACCAGGACGACTGATCCGTGTAAAGGAAAGAATGAATGGGGCCATGTATCGTGAGATTTTGAGTGAAAACCTCCTTCCATCAGCAAGGGCATTGAAGATGAAACGTGGCTGGGTCTTTCAGCATGACAATGATCCCAAACACACCGCCCGGGCAACGAAGGAGTGGCTTCGTAAGAAGCATTTCAAGGTCCTGGAGTGGCCTAGCCAGTCTCCAGATCTCAACCCCATAGAAAATCTTTGGAGGGAGTTGAAAGTCCGTGTTGCCCAGCAACAGCCCCAAAACATCACTGCTCTAGAGGAGATCTGCATGGAGGAATGGGCCAAAATACCAGCAACAGTGTGTGAAAACCTTGTGAATACTTACAGAAAACGTTTAACCTGTCATTGCCAACAGAGGGTATATAACAAAGTATTGAGATAAACTTTTGTTATTGACCAAATACTTATTTTCCACCATAATTTGCACATAAATTCATTAAAAATCCTACAATGTGATTTTCTGGATTTTTTTTTTCTCATTTTGTCTGTCATAGTTGAAGTATACCTATGATGAAAATTACAGACCTCTCTAATCTTTTTAAGTGGGAGAACCTGCACAATTGGTGGCTGACTAAATACTTTTTTGCCCCACTGTAGCTTGTAGCTATGAAATCAGTTTGATGGGAGTACAGTACCTGTAACTGTTGAAATTCAACTAATCACAGATGGATATTACTTTGTTTCTTCTCAGATCTTGCTGGTGTCGGACTACTTCTATGCGTACCTGCGGCGAGAGCACCACCTGACCCATGGCTTGTACCTGAAGAGGAAAGACGGCAGCGAGGCCACTCTGGTTCTCAAGTAGACGTCAAACTCTCACACGCACGCAGGCAGGGATGGGACATGGGTGACAGACCCATACCTGACTGTCAGTGACACTGAACATTACCCCACCCTTTGAGTTCTTATTTCTGAGGTCTTACGTTTAAGCAAACATCTACCCACCCAACCAACCAACCAACCACCTGCCACCCCCATAGACCAAAGCCATAGTGTATCTGAAGTTACTTCTGGTACAGAAATTATGGATGGAGCAGACATGGAGTTGAAGAGGGTGGGATGGAAGATGGATGCCTTTTGCTCTTTCCATGCTCTGTCGCTCCAGTGAGTAGGTGACAAATCTTGTTGTGGCGGGTAGGTGATGATGTTGCTTGTCCTTTTCTTTTGCTTAATTTGGTCATAGTTTTTTTCCTGGATTTCCTTTCTTATGCTTTTAGGAATTGCTGTCACTCATTGAAAACAAGCATATGACTTGAGAGATGTGAGCCTTTGGGTACTTGGAGCACACAGGAACCAGACAGTTCTGCATTTAGGCTGTTTACCAGCAGAGGGTGTTGCTTGAACATGAAAAACACAGGGGCTTGTCAGTCAATCTAGGGTTTACTGGAAGAAACAGCCTCCACATCTGGGTCGTGTTCATTAGGGCGCGCAACTGAAAATGTGTAAAACATATAATGCATTTCTTATTGTCCAAGTAGTTCACCTGTTCCATTATGTTGTCTTCTTGTTTAGTGCCTAATGAACAAAACCCTTTATTTTGTGTTTTACTAATACACTTAACACTTTGTCCTACAAAAACTGTGTACAACATGTTGGTAAGTTGGCACTCTTCTCTCAATGGATATCTGATGGGCCTAACTACTGCATTGTCACTATTTGCAATACTATAGTAAAAATATATCGGGATAAGACACCTGTTTACTGGAGTGTTATCTGAGAAAAATGTACTCTGATAACCCTCTACCCAGTGAAAATTAGATATGATCTGGATTCCTCACTATCTGAACTCTCGTTGAACACTCTGCTTGTTGAATGTGATCCAGCATGAATGTTCATGTATGCCATTTTTATGTGTACATATACAGTATTTATTTGACAGCACTAATTTTGTTCAACATTTTTCTTCTATAATTTTATAATTGTTTTGATATGTTTCTGTATTTGTTTTTTCTTCATGATATTAAAGACCAGGGTGATTTTAAAACGCATCATGTTCCATTTGTTGAATGAGTGGCTATGAATGATGACTAGATTACAGGCTTTTGAGTTTTTTTTTGTTTGGAAGCATACAGTGCAGCACACTGGAAACCTGTTCTGGAGTAACCTACTGGATCACCCATTTGAATCCATAGCAGTAGATGACTTCAGCTGATCAATTAAGAGCCGACCTTCTGGTCAATCCTTAGCCCCTGCAGGCCCTCCCTTCTCAAATGTTCCAGACCCTCTGTCTATGGTTGAATCCAAATCACCCCCTTCCCTTGGCTCTCCATTTGCGCTTTCATGCTCACCTGCGCCATTTGCACAAGTGTCCCAAAGCTGAGGGAGTGAAAATTCTCAAGGGTGTAGGGGCTGATTAGACCATCAGCCACTTCGACCAAGGCTGCAGGCTTCAGAGCGAAGGGATATCCCGAATTTGCACAATTTCTTACAAAATCATGGAGATGCGTGCCTGATTATATTCTACATGCATTTGTTTGTCTGATTTCGTGACTTGACACATAACAGATGAAATACCTCCCAAATCAAACATTTAACTGTTACTGAGGTTTAAATTATAAAGCGGCATGGGGAATTTGTTAATCTGAATTTCATTGTTTTATTATTTAAAAGTGGAACATGAATTGCATCACTCAAGTCAGGAGTGTGTTCCGAAGTTGATGGGTTTATTGATCCCCTCGCCACTCTTCGGAAATCACCCTCGGTTTCTTCAGCAACACGTGACGACGGTGCAGTTGGAAACTTTTCGGACCCCTAGACTTTTTCAACATTTTGCTACGTTACAGCCTTATTCTAAAATTGATTCAATAGTTTTTTTCCCCCCTCATCAATCTACACACAATACCCCATAATGACAAAGCAAAAACAGTTTTATTTTGTATTCAAAATAAACATGAAATATCACATTTACAGTGCCTTGCGAAAGTATTCGGCCCCCTTGAACTTTGCGACCTTTTGCCACATTTCAGGCTTCAAACATGAACATATAACTGTATTTTTTTGTGAAGAATCAACAAGTGGGACACAATCATGAAGTGGAACGACATTTATTGGATATTTCAAACTTTTTTTAACAAATCAAAAACTGAAAAATTGGGCGTGCAAAATTATTCAGCCCCCTTAAGTTAATACTTTGTAGCGCCACCTTTTGCTGCGATTACAGCTGTAAGTCGCTTGGGGTATGTCTCTATCAGTTTTGCACATCGAGAGACTGACATTTTTTCCCATTCCTCCTTGCAAAACAGCTCAAGCTCAGTGAGGTTGGATGGAGAGCATTTGTGAACAGCAGTTTTCAGTTCTTTCCACAGATTCTCGATTGGATTCAGGTCTGGACTTTGACTTGGCCATTCTAACACCTGGATATGTTTATTTTTGAACCATTCCATTGTAGATTTTGCTTTATGTTTTGGATCATTGTCTTGTTGGAAGACAAATCTCCGTCCCAGTCTCAGGTCTTTTGCAGACTCCATCAGGTTTTCTTCCAGAATGGTCCTGTATTTGGCGCCATCCATCTTCCCATCAATTTGAACCATCTTCCCTGTCCCTGCTGAAGAAAAGCAGGCCCAAACCATGATGCTGCCACCACCATGTTTAACAGTGGGGATGGTGTGTTCAGCTGTGTTGCTTTTACGCCAAACATAACGTTTTACATTGTTGCCAAAAAGTTCAATTTTGGTTTCATCTGACCAGAGCACCTTCTTCCACATGTTTGGTGTGTCTCCCAGGTGGCTTGTGGCAAACTTTAAACAACACTTTTTATGGATATCTTTAAGAAATGGCTTTCTTCTTGCCACTCTTCCATAAAGGCCAGATTTGTGCAATATACGACTGATTGTTGTCTTATGGACAGAGTCTCCCACCTCAGCTGTAGATCTCTGCAGTTCATCCAGAGTGATCATGGGCCTCTTGGCTGCATCTCTGATCAGTCTTCTCCTTATATGAGCTGAAAGTTTAGAGGGACGGCCAGGTCTTGGTAGATTTGCAGTGGTCTGATACTCCTTCCATTTCAATATTATGTCTTGCACAGTGCTCCTTGGGATGTTTAAGGCTTGGGAAATCTTTTTGTATCCAAATCCAGCTTTAAACTTCTTCACAACAGTATCTCGGACCTGCCTGGTGTGTTCCTTGTTCTTCATGATGCTCTCTGCGCTTTTAACAGACCTCTGAGACTATCACAGTGCAGGTGCATTTATACGGAGACTTGATTACACACAGGTGGATTGTATTTATCATCATTAGTCATTTAGGTCAACATTGGATCATTCAGAGATCCTCACTGAACTTCTGGAGAGAGTTTGCTGCACTGAAAGTAAAGGGGCTGAATAATTTTGCACACCCAATTTTTCAGTTTTTGATTTGTTAAAAAGGTTTGAAATATCCAATAAATGTCGTTCCACTTCATGATTGTGTCCCACTTGTTGTTGATTCTTCACAAAAAAATACAGTTTTATATCTTTATGTTTGAAGCCTGAAATGTGGCAAAAGGTCGCAAAGTTCAAGGGGGCCGAATACTTTCGCAAGGCACTGTAAGTATTCAGACCCTTTGCTATGAGACTCAAAACCTAGACGACGCTGGGCCAATTGTGTGCCACCCTATGGGACTCCCAATTACGGCCAGTTGTGATACAACCTAGATTCGAACCAGGGTGTCTGTAATGACACCTCTAGCACTGAGATGCAGTGCCTTAGACTGCTGCGCCACTCGGGAGCCCAAACATGGCAACCGTCTTGGACCTGCTGGAGCAACAGTCCCGGTCCACGTACATGAGCTGGGGGGGAGGGGGGCTGGTATCCCAGCGAGTCGGTACCGCTTCATAAGGCCGGCCGCCGTGGCTAGTAGGCCCTCGCCCTCACCAGCAGTGAGGACACAGTTGAGGGCATGCCTGTGTTCATTCTCCACAATTTGTGGCCCAAGCACCCGTGTCCGAAGCGTAACCAGCGAGCTTCTTGGTCACCTGTAAAGAGCGAGAGCGTCAGTGGGTTGCAGAGGGATGAAAGTATGGTATACTTTCAAATGGTGTGACAAGTGTTACCATCTTCTTGGAGTCCATCTTTAAGATGGACCAAAAGACAGAGGTGACCCTGGCCTTCACCTTGTCAAGCCACAAAAGCACATCCATGCTGTACACGGTCAGCAGCCAGACGGGTGAGGGCACCACTGGCATTTCTGGTAGTGGTGGGAACTGTGGCCGGATGGCGCACGAGGCAAGGAAGTGCTTGCACTCGCCGCGGTACTGTTTAGACCGCCGCATCCAGGCTTCGCTGTGTCCCTCACACAGCTTGGTGTATAGCTGAGTGACAATGTTCCCCAAAGTGCACTCCCTCAGCATTCCCACAACCGCCAGGTCACAGGAACACCTGGAGAGAGGGGCAGTGAGAAAAGGGTGAGGGACATTTAGTCTACTCAATTGTACTGTACTACTACTACAACAAAGAACAAAAACTACTACAATTCATTCTAATTGTGTTTATGAACACTGAAAATAAAAATTTAAATTGCATTTCCACACTTACCTGTAGTTCAGAATCAGCCCACCACGTTCTTCTTACACCGAGGGCACTCCAGGTACTCAGTGGCCAGGAGATACCAATCCTTGATGTCCGAGACCCTCCGGATAGTCTTGTACAGCACAGCCTTGGTGAGGGTGGTTGAATGCCCACATACAAACGGGCATCCAGAGGAACAGCGTACATGCAAAGAAGGGGTCGGGTGATGCGGATGGCTGATTGTAGACCGGCCGGGGTTGGGGAGGGTACCACCATGGACGCAAGTCTGTGATGAAATTGGGACCTGCTCCTGGTAAACAGCTTCCTGCCAATCCATCGCTGCTGCTCCTTGTTGAGAGTTTCCCGCCAGCTCTCTGGAAGCAGCAGCTACATTTAAGAGAGAGGAGTTAAAGAAAGAGTTAAAATTACTAGAATTGGAAGATTAACTTTCCAGTTCGACCCAATATAAATATCCAATTACTATTTATTTATTTTTTATTCACCTCAGCACTTTCTTGGACAGGCCTTGGAGGCAGGAAGGACAGCCGGGGCACATCCTCCTCTTCTTCTCTTTGCCCCAAGGACAGGAGCCTGGGATGAATTCAGGTGGGCCTGGTCCAGGACGGCAAGGGGTGGGTCCTGGGGGGCACGGGATGGGTCATCAGCCGGACGGGAGGCAGGAGGCAATGGTGGAGGGACCTGTACGTTCAAGGCTTCATACATAATTGTTGGTAAAATTATGATTAAATGACTGAACAAATCATTTTAAATGGAACTGTAACTAAGTAAACTTATACTCTGTTTTATTATATCTGATTAACAATATGAGTTCATACGATGGGATTGTGTGACACGGACAAGGAGTAATTAAAGTTAATGAACACCATTACAACTAGGAAGAAACTAATGGGTTGTGGACTGTGTAAACACATAAGGTCGTTAACCTATGGTTGAACCTACATAAACTTAGCTCTGGGGTTTTTAGATAAGACAGTGAGTGCATTCCTAGGTTTTCTGTTAATTAGAAATGTCAGCTCAGTGGTGATCGATAATGTTGAGGGGTCAAAAGTTACCTGGGAGTGTGTTAGTAAGTTAGAATTAACTTTTCACCTCACTTTGTCCCGGTCGAGAGGAGGGGATTCTGTTAAAACAATGAAATGACGTCATGATTTGTATATAAACTGTTGCTCGTGGTAAAGTGGGAGCACGCTCCGAGAATAGATTCTGTTACCTATTATTGAAAGACTGGTCTCCGTCTATTTTATGCGATCAAGAATCTTACAAATTCTCATAAAATAGATTAAGGGTTTTCAATTAATGAAAGCACATTGGCATAATTAAATTACAGTAACAATAATACATACAGAGGATACATAAATCAGCAAGAAGTGATGATTGTGCTGCCCAAGGATGTGATCAGGACAACAGAATCAGTTAAAGCAATATATTGATTTAGAGTTAGGGAACTTAGCGTCGTCCGGGTTAGGGAGGGCTTGGTCGGTAGGGATGTCCTTGTCTCATTGCGCACCAGCGACTCCTGTGGCGGGCCGGGCGCAATGCACGCTAACCAAGGTTGCCAGGTGCACGGTGTAGCCTCTGACACATTGGTGCGGCTGGCTTCCGGGTTGGATGCGCGCTGTGTTAAGAAGCAGTGCGGCTGGTTGGGTTGTGTATCGGAGAACGCATGACTTTCAACCTTCGTCTCTCCCGAGCCCGTACGGGAGTTGTAGCGATGAGACAAGATAGTATCTACTACAACAATTGGATACCACGAAATTGGGGAGAAAAAGGGGTAAACATTTTTTTTATAAAGAATGGAGGGGGATACCAGCACCATGACGTGAAATCTACAGCCAAGCAGCAGCCTGAATGAATGGGGGGGGATACCAGCACCATGACAGCAGGAAATCTACAGCAAAGCAGCAGGATGAATGAATGGGGGGGATACCAGCACCAAGACAGCAGGAAATCTACAGCCAAGCAGCAGGATGAATGAATGGGGGGGATACGAGCACCATGACAGCAGGAAATCTACAGCCAAGCAGCAGGATGAATGAATGGGGGGGATACCGGCACCATGACAGCAGGAAATCTACAGCCAAGCAGCAGGATGAATGAATGGTGGGGATACCAGCACCATGACAGCAGGAAATCTACAGCCAAGCAGCAGGATGAATGAATGGGGGGGATACCGGCACCATGACAGCAGGAAATCTACAGCCAAGCAGCAGGATGAATGAATGGGGGGGATACGAGCACCATGACAGCAGGAAATCTACAGCCAAGCAGCAGGATGAATGAATGGGGGGGATACCGGCACCATGACAGCAGGAAATCTACAGCCAAGCAGCAGGATGAATGAATGGTGGGGATACCAGCACCATGACAGCAGGAAATCTACAGCCAAGCAGCAGGATGAATGAATGGTGGGGATACCAGCACCATGACAGCAGGAAATCTACAGCCAAGCAGCAGGATGTGACACCATGACAGCAGGAAATCTACAGCCAAGCAGCAGGATGAATGAATGGGGGGATACCAGCACCATGACAGCAGGAAATCTACAGCCAAGCAGCAGGATGAATGAATGGGGGGGATACCAGCACCATGACAGCAGGAAATCTACAGCCAAGCAGCAGGATGAATGGGGGGGATATCAGCTCCATGACAGCAGGAAATCTACAGCCAAGCAGCAGGATGAATGGGTGACGGCTACAGTAAGAAGCATTAAGAAGCATTCATGCTTCATGATACACAAGGTAGGTTTCTCACCCAAACCTACCTTACCCAATGTACCTTCCTTTGTCTGAGGAATATTACAATGACAAAAAAAAGAGGTTACATTACATAAAAGGTTATGTCCGTCAGAATCCAAAACTTGATTTAAAAATATCAGTATTGCAGTAATTAACTTATACTTTTCAACTTCTACAGCAATAACGACCAACTCTGCATATGAGGTATCTGCGGATTTTAGAGCCAATTGCAGAGCTGTTCGGGAAGCAGACAGCCCTGTATGACACAGAACAGAGTATGAGATAAATGGTTGTCAAAACAAAATGGATCTCAATACAATGCTCCAGTGTGTAGAGACTTACTTGGAACTGCAGACTTCGGGGCCAAGATCTTCTTCACCGTCGACTGCAGTTTGCCCGGGGGCACTGATCGCTGCCCCAGAAATGCTGCGACCGCTCGACCAAGTGGACTTTAATAACAAACAAACAAGAGACAGACAACAAGCACTGTTACACTCTATACAAATCTAATAACTGGTTATTTTTATCATTACTAATACCACATGTAATACTAACCCTGGCCGGGTCTTTAAGGCTGTTGGGGGAGGAGGGGGTGCGGCTGCCTTCTTGTCGCGGCGCTTAATGTCATTCAGGGCAGCTTCCATGGGGTCCCCAGGATTCCGGGCCATCTGCTTCCTCAGCCAGTTGACATAACTGAGGAAAGAAATGTATTCATTTTATTTCAGTGTCTAACACCATTTGGTTCCCAGCCCATATGGGTTTAGAAGACACTATTGACAACATATAATTACTATTCGTCCAGTACTTGTGTTACTTGCACACAATATAGCTGGGTCACCCCGTCCTGCCCCAAAGAATCCACAGCCCTGTAGCGCCCCAAGCCAATACACCCCACTCAGATTTAGGCCAGAGTGACAAAAGTACAGCAGACCCCCAGGGCCAGGACTGAGCAGCCCAGCAGCTAGGGATTGCCTAAATCTCCCCTGACGTGGGCATGTTTTGAACCGTGCCCCGGCTCAGAACAAGCATCTCTGTACCAGGGTCACCACCCTCAGAGTCCAGTAGTCAGTGGACATTCTGAACCTTGTTTGGAGTCAGTAGGTCACAGGACGAAGGAGCTATTGAAATTTGAATGTTTGAAAAATTCATGTACAAATGTGTGAGTTGAAAACGGACAAACTAAAGGGTGTGCAATGTGGAATGGTCTGCCTACCCATGTGAGCGAAGCAGACTCAGTCTCAACTTTTAAGTCTTTATTGAAGACTCATCTCTTCAGTAGGTCCTATGATTGAGTGTTGTTTGGCCCAGGTGTGTGAAGGTGAACGGAAAGGCACTGGAGCAACGAACCGCCCTTGCTGTCTCTGCCTGGCCGGTACTCCTCTCTCCACTAGGATTCTCTGCCTCTAACCCTATTACAGGGGCTGAGTCACTGGCTTACTGGTGCTCTTCCATGCCGTCCCTGGGAGGGGTGAGTCACTTGAGTGGGTTGAGTCACTGACGTGATCTTTCTGTCTGGGTTGGCGCCCACCCCACGGGTTGTGCCGTGGCGGAGATCTTTGTGGGCTATACTCAGCCTTGTCTCAGGATGGTAAGTTGGTGGTTGAAAATATCCTTCTAGTGGTGTGGGGGCTGTGCTTGGCAAAGTGGGTGGGGTTACATACTGCCTGTTTGGTCCTGTCTGGGGGTATCGTCGGACGGGGCCACAGTGTCTCCCGACCTTTCCTGTCTCAGCCTCCAATATTTATGCTGCAGTAGTTTATGTGTCGGGGGGCTAGGGTCAGTCTGTTATATCTGGAGTATTTCTCCTGTCTTATCCGGTGTGAATTTTAGTACGCTCTCTCTAATTCTTTCTTTCTTTCTCTCTCTGAGCCCTAGGACCATGCCTCAGGACTACTACCGAGATGAGAACCTCAGACCCCTTGTGAGACCATATGCTGGTGCGGTTGGCCCTGGGTTCCTCCTAATGCAAGACAATGCTAGACCTCATGTGGATGGAGTGTGTCAGCAGTTCCTGCAAGAGGAAGGCATTGATGCTATGGACTGGCCAGCCCGTTCCCCAGACCTGAATCCAATTGAGAACATCTGGGACATGTCTCGCTCCATCCACCAACGCCACGTTGCACCACACTGTCCATGCGTTGGCAGATGCTTTAGTCCACGTCTGGGAGGAGATCCCTCAGGAGACCATCCGCCACCTCATCAGGAACATGCCCAGATGTTGTAGGGAGGTCATACAGGCACGTGGAGGCCACACACACTACTGAGCCTCATTTTGACTTGTTTTAAGGACATTACATCAAAGTTGGATCAGCCTGTAGTGTGGTTTTCCACTTTAATTTTGAGTGTGACTCCAAATCCAGACCTCCATGGGTTGATGAATTTGATTTCCATTGATCATTTTTGTTTGATTTTGTTGTCAGCACATGCAACTATGTAAAGAAAAAAAGTATTTAATAAGAATATTTCATTCATTCAGATCTAGGATGTGTTATTTTAGTGTTCCCTTTATTTTTTTGAGCAGTGTATATAACTCCATATTCATATAATTTTTGTCCAAAAGGAAAGGCTTGTCGCACAAGGTTAGCAGCTACATTTTGTGACAGATACAGGGTTTCCAATGCTCCCGTAAAGCCCAGCTCATTGGCTATCTAGCTAGCTTTGTTTGACCCCGATTGGTGCTTATTTGACAAAGTTACAGTCAATCAAGTGAAGACCGCCCCCGTCATTGGCATGCCATGAGGCGTCACTCTCTCACCAAATTTGTTATCCTATAGGATATACTACACCCTTAATGATATAGTGAAGTCTGGTTATGTTCTAGGATCTCTGGGGAATAAATACGAACATGATTTGACTGGTTGAAACAACGTTTAGGGTTAGTTTTTCACAGATTCCTTTCTTTGCAAATTTAACAAGTGGAAATACAAAATCGATCGTGCATGCAATATGGACCTTTTTAGGATATGAAAAATTATTTTATCTAACAAAACGACACTTCATGTTATCTCTGGAACCCTTTGGATGATAAATCAGAGCAAGATTTCAGGCTGTAAGTACACATTTCACCTTCAGAGGTGAATTTATCAAATCTATCACAGTAGAAAGTGTTTTGTTGTTAGGAGCTCTCCTCAAACAACAGCATGGCATTTTTTCGCAGTAATAGCTACTGTAAATTGGACAGTGCAGTTATATTAACACAAATGTAAGCTTTCAGCCGATATAAGACATTTATATCTACCAACATTTGTTGTTTCTCTAAAATCTGCGATCGTGACACAAGGCGCTGCATGATTTACAACTGCCCCGTTAACAGGACGCCTATCCCTAAGAAGTTTTTAAAGTGCTCTTGAGGGGCCCCTGGGGACTGTTTAAGGTTTGATGTGGTTGTTGACCATATATTACCTTATATGTGCAGAAGGGGCAGTGATGAAGTTGACTGCTGCTGCATTTTTTTTATTTTTGGGACTCTCGCCCTACAATAACACACTAACATCAAACAAAATAAGCAAACACATAAAAGGCATGATAATTACAACACATTAAAATTAGTAATGGGCATTTCATTATTGTATGTACTATGTGTAGGCTGTGAAGACTCGCTATGTGTAATTTAGGGAACGGCCGTCAGGATCAACGATACACATTTAGAGCCAACCAAACACAACAGGGCATACATTTAAGAAACACAGAAAATCAACGACCAAATCGATTACATGACTGTACTGTACATGTAAACCTAGGCTTACTACTCAAGTAGGCACATTTGTCCAAATAAGATCCCCTCATTGTATGCAATTAGCTAGCTTAAGTGCAAAAGGGTGCTATTGCTAATTAGCTAGCTCTCGTGAAAATGGGTGCTAATTAACGCTATGCTAACATTGGTGCGGTAGTTGGTTATACAAAAATATACCACTGCACTGGTACAACATGAATATTACAAAGTACATTATGCATAATGGCAGTCTCACATCCAAGGTTTATATTTTTATCCATGTTGGTTAGGTTCGATTAAGACTCGCTTTCGTTCTGACTGCACTGCACGCAGCAGTCAGGGGCTTCTCCACCTAGTTGGGTGTGAGAGTTCAAGTGCGCCTAGTCAGTGTTGCCAACTCCTCAGTAAGGAAAGTAGCTATTGGCTGTCCTAAAAGGCGCTAAATGACGTCATCACATAATTTGCATAATTGGCCATGTGCATGTAATTGTGATGGACGCTGTAGGAGAGAGGAATAATGTCGTGGGAGAGACCAAAAGTGAGTAAAAAACACCCTAAATATCTTTAGAACTACAAATGAACTGTCTTCTGTCGATTCTTGTTTTTTTAAATGTCACAATTCCAACCCTCATCCTTTATCCGGGCTTGGGACTGGCAAAAGTGACCCAAAAGAGACACTGGCGGAGTATGAGGATTCTGTGTTATGCACTATAGCCCGTTACCATATATGTGATTGAATATTATCTGCTGTTGGCTTGTGTGTATGTATGTGTTTTGCAACATAGCTGACTTGAAACATTGGTAACAGTTTCAGGGCCATGGGCCTTTCTCATGATGGAAAAATACAGAATAACATGAAGACAGGAACTGTGCAATGAGTTGGGGGGGGGGGCCCCATTCAGAACGTAGTGTTGCGAGAACAAACGGTATTTTGTTAGATAACAGGAGCCAGGTGCGAGATAACGGTATCGAGCATGAGCGCATAGATACTCGACACAGCAAGTTACATCTATCAACTGGAGCACCCGGGGGCTGGCACCAGCTCGTACGACAACAATCAACGATAGGCTGGGTGAGTCTAAACCACGCCCAGTCTCTACTCTGACAGGCCGGCTCGGAAGCAGGAACTTTTTCTGTCAGGGTATATTTATAATATCTTTGTCAAGAACAAGTCAGTTCTCTGTTTGCCCTGCGAGGGGGGTCGAGAGCCCGTATATACGAAAATAGCATTTACCACTTATTGCTTAGCTAATAAAAAGTACATAGTATACAATCGGTGACTCAGTGTCATACTTGTTCTGATACCAGATTCTAATTGACGCAACCCTTAACAAGGTACAGGATGGCAACAACAACTGCCCGAGTTACACCAGTAACGCACAATCTCTCCATCAGCGCTCAGACTGTCCGCAATTGGCTGAGAGGCTGGACCGAGGGCTTGTAGGCCTATTGTAAGGCAGGTCCTCACCAGACATCACCGGCAACAACGTTGCCTATGGGCACCAGCCATACTGCTCGTTCTGTGCGTGATTTGCTGTAAGACAGGAATGTCAGTGTTCTGCCATGGCCAGCGAAGAGCCCGGATCCCATTGAGCATGTCTGTTGATGTTGTGACTGGTGTTTTGCAGGTACTATTTAATGAAGCTGCCAGTTGAGGACTTATGAGGTGTCTGTTTCTCAAACTAGACACTAATGTACTTGTCCTCTTGCTCAGTTGTGCACCGGGGCCTCCCATTCCTCTTTCTGGGGCGGCAGATAGCCAAGTGGTTAGAGTGTTGGACTAGTAACCGTGAAGGTTGCAAGACTGAATCCCTGAGCTGACAAGGTCAAAATCTGTCGTTCTGCCCCTGAACAAGGAAGTTAACCCACTGTTCCTAGGCTGTCATTGAAAATAATAATTTGTTCTTAACTGACTTGCCTAGTTAAATAAAGGTAAAAAAAGAAATGTCTATTCTGATTAGAGACAGTTTGAGCTGTTTTGTGAAGGGAGTAGTACAGTACACAGCGTTGTACGAGATCTTCAGTTTCTTGGTAATTTCTCGCATGGAATAGCCATTATTTCTCAGAACAAGAATAGACTGACGAGTTTCAGCAGAAAGTTATTTGTTTCTGGCCATTTTGAGCCTGTAATCGAACCCACAAATGCTAATGCTCTAGTACTCAACTAGTCTAAAGAAGGACAGTTTTATAGCTTATTTTTATCAGCACAACAGTTTTCAGCTGTGCTAACATAATTGCAAAATGGTTTTATAATGATCAATTAGCCATTTAAATGATAAACTTGGATTAGCTAACACAACGTGCCACAGGAGTGATGGTTGCTGATAATGGGCCTCTGTACGCCTATGTAGATATTTCATAAAAAATCTGCCGTTTCCAGCTACAATAGTAATTTACAACATATACAATGTCTACACTGTATATCTGATCAATTTGATGTCATTTTTATGGACACATTTTTGGGGGTTGTGCTCGTGGAAGCAAGGTCATTTCTCAGTGACCCCAAACCTTTGAACCGGTAGTGTATGTTTTTAGACCCATATGCCTATTATTGACTTGCATTCTCATCAATCTGGGGTGAGTTTCCTGAAAGCTATGTAGCTAATGTTGTATTTTCATTCTCTTGACAACCCTGACCCACACATCACTCGTAAAGTGCTTCATTTGGTTAATGTTGTTCACGTACAGATTGACCATCAAACCTAGATTCCATTGCTACGTTCTCACTGATGTGGGTCTGGGTTGTGGAGACCAAGTGTACTGTCAGCTATTAAGCTTTGGGGAAACTATTTTTGTCATCCAGAGAGGATTTTTGTGCTATCCATGTTTTCTCTTGTACATGTTTTCCCAAATGGTGCCTTGTATAGCCTGAGCTTCTGTTAATGCCTCAGCAGCATTTGATTACGAGCCAGTGCCTGAAGAAACATTATATAATCACCAAACTGGAAATTTACAGTGTGTACAGTACATGCACTTCATATACAAACCACTTGGTGGCCACCTCAAGCTTGAAACATGGCCATGATATTACTCCACAGGTGTACAAAAAGAGTATTGAAAGCCTAGAATGTTCTTTTGAATTATTTGTTGTAAAGTTGTGGAGGCCATATATTAACAGACACCTTAAGAGACTATTAATATGTCAACTAGAAAGAGTTTAAGCCAGAAAAATAGTTGCGAAACTAGATCACAAATACATTAAAAGCAGCGCAACATTGATAGTCTTTTTCAAGACATCCCTATGAGTCTGTCATGCAAGAATACAATGTAGATGGTTTGCTATGGTTCCTTAGCACTTGCTAAACACGGCAGTAAGACCATTGATCCATCAGTCTTTTCCATGCCAGAGGTTTGTGTCTTTTAAACCTTTAATCATTTTAATGACTTTTTAAAAGAAAAAAAAGAAATCAGCAGAACACTGACAGATCAATAGAAAAAAGACAAGATGCAATATTTTCAGAGAATCGAATAGTTTATTTTTGTCAACATTTTCTGTAAATCGTTCCTCCCCACTGTTACCAAATTCTGAGATGTTGTGGATTGTTTGTTTATTTTATGAAAATTACCATCCAAACAGTTATCATCATCGTTATCATGTGGGCAGCAAGAATGGACAGTTTGATGCAGGTGGCTATAAGGTTTTTATAATGTACTTGTGTGTTCTTTTCATTGTTGATATACAGAATTTGTATCATTTGTATTACACTGTTTTAACAAACCAGTTTTTTTCTGGTTTCTATGCCACTATTACTGAATTAATTGATTCATGAAATGTATTTTATTGGACATATTAATAGATATTAAATTGCCTCATTCATTGAGTACAACTACAGACTTATTTCCATTGTGGTCCTTGCTATCATAGGGCGGCAGGTAGCCTAGCGGTTAGAGCTTTGGGCAAGTAACGGAAAGGTTGCTGGATCCAATCCCCGAGCTGACAAGGTAAAAATCTGTTGTTCTGCCCCTGAACAAGGCAGTTAACCCACTGTTCCCCGGTAGACTTGTTGTAAATAAGAATGTGTGCTTAACTGACCTGCCTAGTTATAAAGGTTAAGTTAAAAAAAGTAATGTGGGCAACAAGATGGGGGACAGCTTGGGCAAGACTGGCTGTGCATTGAGGCATTTCCATGTTATGTGGACAATAAAGTATTCTAATTCTTCACATTGGAACACTTTGTGTTTGGCTTTGCACAAATGTCATTTGCAGTGTGTGCCACTGATGGCAGCATATTCGAACCATTCAGTTAGCAACAGCTTTTCATACCATGTGGAATGCAGTCCCACTGATGGTATTAATACACCGAACCAAAAAATAAACACAACATGTAAAGTGTTTATCCCAGAAATGTTCCATACGCACAAAAAGCTTATTTCTCTCAAATGTTATGCACAAATTTGTTTACATCCCTGTTAGTGAGCAGTTCTCCTTTTCCAAGATAATCCATCCACCTGACAGGTGTGAAATATCAAGAAACTGATTAAACAGCATGATCATTACACAGGTACACCTTGTGCTGGGGACCGTAAAATGCCACTCTAAAATGTACAGTTTTGTCACACAACACAATTCCACAGATGTCTCAAGTTTTGAGGGAGCGTGCAATTGGCATGCTCTGTTGCCAGAGAATTGAATGTTCTTGTTCAATGTTAATTTCTCTACAATAAGCCACCTCCAGAGAATTTAGCAGTACGTCCCACAGGCCTCACAACCTCAGACCACGTGTAACCACGCCAGCCCAGGACCTCCACATCTGGCTTCTTCACCTGTCTGAGACCTCCCACCTGGACAGCTGATGAAACTGTGGCTTTGCACAACCGAATAATCTCTGCACAAACTGTCAGAATGGGTATGGAATAGGCTGAATGGGTATGGTATGGGCAGGCATAAGCTATGGAAAATGAACACAATTGCATTTTACTGATGGCAATTTGAATGCATAGAGATACCGTGACGAGGTCATTATTGTGCCATTCATCCCCCGCCATCACCTCATGTTTCAGCATGATAATATTGCAAGGATCTGTACACAATGTCCCAGTTCTTCCATGGCCTACATTCTCATGGACATGTCATCCATTGAGCATGTTTGGAACGCTCTGGATCGATGTATATGAAAGTGTGTTCCAGTTCCTGCCAATATCCAGCAACTTCGCACAACTATTGAGAGGTTTGGGACAACTTTCCACAGGCCACAATCAACTCTATGCGAATGAGGCAAATGGTGTTCACACCAAATACTGACTGGTTTTCTGATCCACGCCCCTACCTTTTTTTAAGGTATCTGTGACCAACAGATGCCTATCTATATTCTTAGTCATATGAAACCAATAGATTAGGGCCTAAATAATCTATTTCAATTGACTGATTTCCTTATATGAACTGTAAATCAGCTAAATTATTGAAATTGTTGCACTTATATTTGTGTTCAGTGTATAGTATAATGTAAACAGTATGGGAACTATTTAGAGGCTATTTCATACCCCAGAAACCCTGCTGTGTTAATGTTTCTGGGTAATTCAGGAAATTTTTCTCCCCAATTGGTAGTTACAATCTTCTCTCATCGCAGCAACTCCCCAACGGGCTCAGGAGAGGCGAAGGTCGAGACATGCGTCCTCCGAAACATTACCCGCCAAGCCATGATGCTTCTTAACACACTGCTCACTTTACCCGGAAGCAAGCCGCACCAATGTGTCTGAGGAAACACTGCTCGACTGATGACCGAAACCAGCTTGCAGGCGTCCGCCACAAGAAGTTGCTAGAGGCCAATTGTGCGCCGCACTATGGGACTCCCGGTCACAGCCGGGATGAACCCCAGGCCGCGCCACTCGAGAGGCTGCCATCTGTTCCATTTCTAATAGCCATTAGGAGGCCACAGTTTTCACAGTTATTTCACTGATGCCATTCCCAGACAACACGGTGGGTTCTGGCCTATTCAGTTTGAGGCTCCAGCATAATCATATTACTCTGGGTTCCGCCTAATGGTACTCGGGCCGAGTCCACTTCATCATATCTGGGCTGATTAACTTATTCAGAAGTAAGGCTATATTCAGCAGTTGATGGAAGAATGAAAAAACGAGTTAAGGTAATAATTTCACTTCGAATTTGCTAGGTCATTTGCAAGCGAAAATCCTACCTGTTATGGTATTAGATGGAGAAGGATCCTAGAGAATCTATGCTATAAATTAACTAAATTTTACTACCGATTTTTGGGGGGAACCCCACACTAATTCTATTAATTTCTGTCATTCGGCCAATCCTGGCTTAATATAATGACATTAGCGATTTTTAAGCATATGTTGGTGGCCATGTTAATTATAGGACGACTTGGGATACATGATCCATAACTGACAGCACATCTCAGTGTCATAGGCTACAGCCTATTTTTCTATGGTAGACCTATCTGTAAACACTGATACAGCCTAATGTAATTTTCTGTACCTTGTAAACAGTCAAGAATAAACCCATAACTGATCCAAATAGTTGTATAATCAGGGCTTTATTTCGGCATGAAACACAAAAGGACATTTGAACGGTTATTCAAATGAACCTAGATCACTGCAGTTTACAGCTTAGACAATAATTGTGTACATCTAAAAATGAATTCCTCATTGCAGTGTGTTGTTGTAGTCTAGGAGGTAGAATCATTGTATTTGATCATCTGCTACCTAGGCGGAAGGATTGATGCAGCCTACAACCATGCATGTTGAGTTATTTCAACAGCCTATTCAAATGTTACAGATGTAGTCTATAGCCCATTAAAATAGCTAAATAAATAACGACCATGAAAGTCAATGGAAGAAATAATGGCGCTCAAAACGTGACTGTGTGTTTGATTCCTGGGACCACAAATGGAAAATTAATGCATGTATACTGTTGCTTTGGATAAAAGCATCTGCTTAATGTTCAATGTATTATTTTTGCACACCTCATATTTGTGAGACATTGAACATTTTCCTGCATGGAACTTTTGACTGTAGTACATTCCGAGAAGACAGAAGAAGATAAAACTGCTTAACTCAACCGGGTAAGTTATGAATTGTATCACTAACTGTGTAACTTTGAGAATAGTGTTTCTTTGTCATCACAACCGAAGATTGCATGCCACATTTTTGCTGCACCTGAAAATAAGACCTCACATCACCAAGTCAACATTCACTCTATTGCGGAAATTGCCTTATTTGTTAGTTGAATATTACATTTTACAATTGAGGTATAGACACGTACAGTTGAAGTCGGAAGTTTACATACACCTTAGCCAAATACATTTAAACTCAGTTTTTCACAATTCCTGACATTTAATCCAAGTAAAAATTCCCTGTTTTAGGTCAGTTAGGTTCACCACTTTATTTTAAGAATGTGAAATGTCAGAATAATAGTAGAGAGATTGATTTATTTCAGCTTTTATTTCTTTCATCAAATTCCCAGTGGGTCATAAGTTTACATATACTCAATTAGTATTTGGTAGTATTGCCTTTAAATTGTTTAATTTGTTCAAACGTTTCAGGTAGTCTTCCACAAGCTTCCCACAATAAGTTGGGTGAATTTTGGCCCATTCCTCCTGACAGAGCTGGTGTAACTGAGTCAGGTTTGTAGGCCTCCTTGCTCACACACGATTTTTCAGTTCTGCCCCAAATTTTCTATAGGAGTGAGGTCAGGGATTTTTGGCCACTCCGATACCTTGACTTTGTTGTCCTTAAGCCATTTTGCCACAACTTTGGGAGTATTCTTGGGGTCATTGTCCATTTGGAAGACCCATTTTCAACCAAGCTTTAACTTCCTGACTGATGTCTTGAGATGTTGCTTCAATATAATCACATACAATTCCATCCTCATGATGCCATCTATTTTGTGAATTGCACCAGTCCCTCCTGCAGCAAAGCACCCCCACAACATGATGCTGTCACCCCCGTGCTTCATGGTTGGGATGGTGTTCTTCGGCTTGCAAGCTTCCCCCTTTCTCCTCCAAATATAACGATGGTCATTATGGCGAAACAGTTCTATTTTTGTTTCATCAGACCAGAGGACATTTCTCCAAAAAGCATGGTCTTTGTCCACATGTGCAGTTGCAAACCGTAGTCTGGCTTTTTTTAATGGCGGTTTTGGAACAGTGGCTTCTTCCTTGCTGAGCGGCCTTTCAGATTATGTCGATATAGGACTCGTTTTACTGTGGATCTAGATACTTTTCCACCTGTTTCCTCCAGGATCTTCACAAGGTTCTTTGCCGTTGTTCTGGGATTGATTTTCACTTTTCGCACCAAAGTACGTTCATCTCAAGGAGACAGAACTCGTCTCCTTCCTGAGCAGTATGACGGCTGCGTGGTCCCATGGTGTTTATACTTGCGTACTATTGTTTGTACAGATGAATGTGGTACCTTAAGTCGTTTAGAAATTGCTCCCAAGGATGAACCAGACTTGTGGAGGTCTACAATTGTTTTCTGAGGTCTGGGTGGATTTCTTTTGATTTTCCCATGATGTCAAGCAAAGAGACAGAGTTTGAAGGTCAGCTTGAAATACATCCACAGGTACACTTCCAATTGACTCAAATGATGTCAATTAGCCTATGGGAAGCTTCTAAAGCCATGGCATCATTTTCTGGAATTTTCCAGGCTGTTTAAAGGCAAAGTCAACTTAGTGTATGTAAACTTCTGACCCACTACAATTGTGCTGGAATTGGAATTGATACAGTGATAAAAGTGAAATAATCTGTCTGTAAACAATTGTTGGAAAAATACTTGTGTCATGCACAAAGTAGATGTCCTAACCGACTTGCCAAAACTCTAGTTTGTTAACAAGAAATTTGTGAAATTTGTGGAGTAGTTTGTGGAGTTTTAATGACTCCAACATAAGTGTTGTACATAACATAAGTGTATGTAAACTTCCGACTTCAACTGTATATGTCACGTTCTGACCGTCGTTCGTGTGTGTTTTCCTTGTTTTAGTGTTGGTCAGGACGTGAGCTGGGTGGGCATTCTATGTTGGATGTCTTGTTTGTCTATTTCTATGTCTGGCCTGATATGGTTCTCAATCAGAGGCAGGTGTTAGTCATTGTCTCTGATTGGGAACCATATTTAGGTAGCCTGGGTTTCACTGTGTGTTTGTGGGTGATTGTTCCTGTCTCTGTGTTTGCACCAGATAGGACTGTTTAGGTTTTCACATGTCATTATTTTGTAGTTTAAGCATGTATAGTTTTTCCTTTATTAAACAAACATGAATCATCACAACGCTGCATTTTGGTCTGACTCTCCTTCGCCTAAAGAAAACCGTTACAGAATCACCCACCACAACAGGTCCAAGTGGCGTGATGAAAGGCAGCAGGAGCAGCGCGAGGAGGACTGGACATGGGAGGACGAATTAGACGGAAGAGGACCCTGGGCTCAGCCAGGAGAATATCGCCGCCCCATGGAAGCCTGAGAGTCAGCCCCAAACATTTATTGGGGGGGGGGGGCTCAGGGAGAGTGTGGCAGAGTCAGGGTTCAGACCTGAGCCAACTCCCCCTGTTTATCGTGAGGAGCCAAGGAGGAGACCAGAACCAGAGCCGGTGTTGGAGGTGAGCGAAGCAGAGACTGTGAAGGAGTTAATGGGGAAATTGGAGGAGAGAGTTATGAGGGAGTTGCTGTGTTGGTGCTTTAGGTACGGAATTCGCCCGACGGAGCGTATCGGGGATTTGATGGCACCTGGGTCAGCGCTCCATACTCGTCCTGAGGTGCGTGTTAGTCGGCTGGTGAAGATTGTGCCATCCTCACGCAGTAGGCCTCCTGTGCACCTCCCTAGCCTTGCACGTCCTGTGCCAGCCCTGCTCTCAAGATCTCCAGTACGCCTTCACGGTCCGGTCCATCCTGTGCCACCTCCACACACCAGCCCTCCGGTGGCAGCCTCCCGCACCAGGCTTCCTGTGCGTGTTCTCGGCCCAGTACCACCAGTGCCAGCACCACGCATCAGGCCTACAGTGCGCCTCGCCTGTCCAGCGCTTTCAGAGCCTTCCTCCTCTCCAGCGCTGCTGGAGTCTCCCGCCTATCTAGCACTGCCAGAGCCTTCCGCCTCTACAGCGCTGCCGGAGTCTCCCGCCTGTTCAGCGCAGTTGGAGCCTTCCTCCTCTCCAGCGCTGCCAGAGCCTTCCAGTGTCCCACCTGTTTAGCGCTGCCAGAGCCTTCCGTCTCTACAGCGCTGCCGGAGTCTCCAGTCTGCATAGAGCTGCCAGTCTGCAAGGAGCTGCCAGTCTGCAAGGAGCTGCCAGTCTGCAAGGAGCTGCCAGTCTGCATAGAGCTGCCAGTCTACATAGAGCTGCCAGTCTGCATAGAGCCGCCAGAGCTGCCAGTCTGCAGGATGCCGCCAGAGCTGCCTGTCTGCAAGATGCCGCCAGAGCTGCCAGTCTGCAAGGAGCCGCCAGAGCTGCCAGTCTGCAATGAGCCGCCAGAGCTGCCAGTCTGTATGGAGCAGCCAGAGCTGCCAGTCTGTATGGAGCAGCCAGAGCTGCCAGTCTGTATGGAGCAGCCAGAGCCGCCAGTCAGCATGGAGCAGCCAGAGCCGCCAGTCAGCATGGAGCAGCCAGAGCCGCCAGTCAGCATGGAGCAGCCAGAGCCGCCAGTCAGCATGGAGCAGCCAGAGCCGCCAGTCAGCATGGAGCAGCCAGAGCCGCCAGTCAGCATGGAGCAGCCAGAGCCGCCAGTCAGCATGGAGCAGCCAGAGCCGCCAGTCAGCATGGAGCAGCCAGAGCTGCCAGTCAGCATGGAGCAGCCAGTCAGCATGGAGCAGCCAGTCAGCATGGAGCAGCCAGTCATCATGGAGCAGCCAGTCAGCATGGAGCAGCCAGAGCTGTCAGTTAGCCAGGATCTTCCAGATCCGCCAGTGCCGAGCTTCCTCTCAGTGCCGAGCTTCCTCTCAGTGCCGAGCTTCCTCTCAGTGCCGAGCTTCCTCTCAGTGCCGAGCTTCCCCTCAGTGCCGAGCTTCCCCTCAGTCCCGAGCTTCCCCTCAGTCCCGAGCTACCCCTCAGTCCCGAGCTACCCCTCAGTCCCGAGCTACCTCAGTCCCGAGCTGCCCCTCAGTCCAGTGGGGCCCTTGGTGAGGACTACTAGGCCAAGGTCGGCGGCGAGGGTCGCCTATCTAGGGACGCTAAGGAGGTGGACTAAGACATTTATGGAGTGGGGTCCACGTCCAGCGCCAGAGCCGCCACCGTGGACAGATGCCCACCCACACCCTCCCCTATAGGTTTAGGTTGTGCGTTCGGAGTCCGCACCTTGGAGGGGGGGTACTGTCACGTTCTGACCATCGTTCGTGTGTGTTTTCCTTGTTTTAGTGTTGGTCAGGACATGAGCTGGGTGGGCATTCTATGTTGGATGTCTTGTTTGTCTATTTCTATGTCTGGCCTGATATGGTTCTCAATCAGAGGCAGGTGTTAGTCATTGTCTCTGATTGGGAACCATATTTAGGTAGCCTGAGTTTCACTGTGTGTTTGTGGGTGATTGTTCCTGTCTCTGTGTTTTGTTGTCACCAGATAGGCTGTTAGGTTTTCACATTTCATTATTTTTGTAGTTTATTCATGTATAGTTTTCCTTTTTTAAACAAACATGAATCATCACAACGCTGCATTTTGGTCCGACTCTCCTTCACCTAAAGAAAACCGTTACAGTATAACTTCTCATATACTATTTCCTGTCTGTTTTACAAGTCTGTGATTGTAATTTTCAACATAACAAATGGCAGCATACATGTATCTTCAATTGCCAACATCAATGCTTGCTGAAGTATCCTATAGGATCGGTTTCGTCCCCGCGGGAAGGTGTGCTAAAGTGCACTAATGTGATTAGCATGACGTTGTAAATGACAAGAACATTTCCTAGGACATAGGTATATCTGATATGGCCATAAAACATGAATTATTGGTATATGAACTGCACTCTACAATTTACAGTAGCTATTACAGTAAAATGATAGCATGCTATTGTTGGAAGAGTGCACAGTTATGTACTGATGATTGAAAATGTATCAATAAACCAATTAGGCACATTTGGGTAGACTTGATACAACATTTTGAACAGTAATGCAATGGTTCATTGGATCAGTTAACTTTGCACATACACTGCTGCCACCTAGTGGCCAAAATCGAAATTGCACCTAAACTGGAATAATACATTGTGGCCTTTCAAAGATGATGGACATTTTTTTTTAACGTATTTATTTTTCTTTATATTATCTTTTAATGTGTTATATTCTCCTACATTCATTTAACATTTCCACAAACTGCAAGTTGTTTATGTTGAAATGGTATCAAGAATATACATATCCTTGCTTCAGGTCCTTAGCTACAGGCAGATTTGGGGATATCATATTAGACAAAAAATAAATTAAAGGGTCAGATCCTTAAGGAGCTAGCATCACCTCTTAATTAACCAAAAACACATGATCCAGCAGTGGTGGCCTCTGCTGCTCGAGCCGTCTGCCTTGCAGCTCGAGCCTGCCTCGTAGCCTGACTTTCCAACGGCCAGCCAGAGAAAATTTCAAAAAGTTAAAAATAGGTAATTGTAGCTAGTATAACATTATTTGTAATAGTGTATTTCATCGCAGTCACTAATTAATTTCTGGTTGTGGTTGTTGTCAAAGTTTCTCTGTTAACGTCAGCTAATGTTAATGTTAGCTAGCTAGCTACTGTATCTTAGGGACAGTAACTTTTAGAGCAGAGGTGATATTAGCTAGCTAAGTCAATATGTTTAGGTTCTGGCCTATGTGATATTAGGTAGTTAATTTAGCTAGCTAGTGTTTTGTTTGTAAAACATCGGTATTCTAGCTAAGACTAGACAAGAAAACACCCGGTTGACATAGCTAGCTAGCTAACATGTCCAGTGACCCTTCGTGTACACTGGCATGTGGTGCCGCATGGTGAAACACCACTTTCCATTAATTTTCAATGGAAGGAAACCAGTGAGAAGCGGAGTGGGTGGGGGACTGCTGGGTGGAGCGAACGTGGCGTGGGAGGCGGTCTAAAAGTACATTTCCCAACTTTATGCAAATCACCAGCCTTGACTACTGGGCAATGACCAATCATATCGTGGTTCCCATGATGAATTTGACGGTATGCGACACAAGGCTGCAGACTTTCTTCAATATAGATGGCTGAAAAAATGTAAGTGAAATGTAAATGTAAGTGATTATAATGTCATAACAAATCATGCAAAAAATGTACAGTTGAGCGGAACATGTTAGTTAATGTAGAGGTAAACGATTATGCATATTTTTTGTCGTAAAATCACTATTTAGCAAGCTAGCGAACATTAGACAGCTAACGTAAACTCACTCACTTTTGTACATTGCGCTGGTCCGTACAATTGACCTTATTTTAGCGGCCAAAAAATGTAATACTTCCAGATCAACTGTAATATCAATACCAATGTAAAGCACAATTTCTCCCCTTTCCAACAAAATCAATGATGAGACCTTCATGACGCCCATCTCTGCACGATTCAAGAAGGCAATGATCTTCGTCGTGTCTTTTTAAAAATGGTGGGCGGGGAATCAAAACTTATTGCGTGATAGTGAGAAGGAGAGATGTCGTTTGGGGGAAACTGCTTATTTCACACGATCTGTCCAACTTATCACCTTATCTCTTTTCAAATGTAAATAAAACACTATATAGAGTTTATATAATGTGTCATTACATACCTATTTGAAGGTTTGTGTCGAATTTGAATCGTTTTTAGGGCGGTGCTCAAGTGATCTTCAGAAATAAACAGCAGCTTTTGAGAGTCATGATAGCTTGCAGTAATGATGCAAAAAATGACTAGGTATCCCCCCCTTACCCTGTCCCTTTCTTGTTTGTAAACGGTGAGAGAAGTGCTGCACCTGGTGGAGAGAGGCAAGACAGGTAAGACATAATTAATTGCTTTATTCGTGCTGTACGTTACGCCATGACACATCACGATGTAACGGAGAGCGTCGGAGGGGTCCGTTTTTTTTCAACTTTTCTGCAATACTATAGAGCCATTACCATGTCAATCAATGCTTGAATAGAAACGTAGTTCACACCCCAGATTTTGATGTCACCACAGTCGCAACAGTCCCATTCGTTTTCTTTGCAGCCTCGTTTGAATGTGGCGGTGGCACATTTGTACAGAATGAGGTTAGCGTACGTTAGCTGGCTAGCTTTATGGCCGTTGTGACATGAGTATGAAATTGTAATTCTGGTTGTTTAACCTCTCTGCGCACCGAACGGGATGAAATTCGACAACATACAGTGATCGCTACATAAATAGTCATATTCATCATTCATGAAAATACAAGTGTCTCAAATGTTTCGAAAGCCTAGAATCTTGCTAATCCAACTACGTTGTCAGATTTAAAAAATAATTTACTGCGAAAGAATACGATGCGATTATCTGAGGATAAAGCCCCATAAAAAACAACTATTTCAACCAGCACAGGCGTAACAAAATCACAAACTGCAATAAAATAAATAGTTTACCTTTGACGATCTTCTTCTGTTTGCAATTCTAATGCTCATTGTTACACAATGAATAGTCTTTTGTTTGATAAAATCAATTTTTATAGCCTAACACATTTTGTGAACCGCTTGTGTCGTGAATTCCGTCTCATTCCATTTTCGACTACACATTTGATGTAAATACACACACTAAACGTGACTTTTCCAGTCATGTTTGGTTTCATTGCAATCAACTGGTTTGTTTGTAACACAACCAAACCTGATGAGTCATTTCGCGGGACGTATTGACTGAAAGAAACCGATTTGAAGACAACAAGTAATGACATCTTTCTGCACCAATGATATGACCGCTGTTTCGTTGATTGACTGTATTTCAACCCAATGACCACTGATCGTCTTGAAATCTTGGTAGGTAGATAGCCAATGAGCTGAGGTAAACGGCAAAATGTAATGTTTATGTGTTGGAAGACCAACCCATGTAGTAAACTCCGGCGTTTGTTAAAGAGGGTCACTCGACATTGAAGTTTCATACCGGAAGGAGCAACGCATGTTACGCACAGCGTTGTTTTGGTAAAGCGCATCTTCAGCTGTTTATATATCAATCAGTATGGCGACTAAGTCAGGGAAAGCTAAATCTAAGTCTAGATATACAGATGTACACATAATTTTAGAAGAAATTGATCGGGAAAGTGAGACAGAGATTGTTGGAGGATGATTCATTTAGCGATTCCCAAATGGAGGAATATTTTTTGAACGGAGATGACATCGTTTTGGACTGGTAAGTTCTTCTCATGCTAATGCCGTTGTTAGAAATTAATAATATAAAATATTATTTGTGATTTTTTAAAATTTGAGTAGCAATATATAAAAATGTAATGTAATGAAATGTGAGATGTATTTTTGGACACCGATTTAGCCTATTTTAATGTTGTTGTTTTTTACACCTTTATTTAATCTTTATTTAACTAGGCAAGTCAGTTAAGAACACAGTCTTATTTTCAATGACGGCCTAGGAACGGTGGGTTAACTGCCTCGTTCAGGGGCAGAACGACAGATTTTCACCTTGTCAGCTCGGGGGATTCAATCTTGCAACCTTACAGTTACACTAGTCCAACGCTCTAACCACCTGCCTCTCATTGCACTCCACGAGGAGACTGCCTGTTACGCGAATGCAGTAAGACAAGGTAAGTTGCTAGCTAGCATTAAACTTATCTTATAAAAAACAATCAATCAATCATAATCACTAGTTAACTACACATGGTTGATGATATTACTAGTTTATCTAGCATGTCCTGCGTTCGTTGCTACAATGTGTACCTAACCATGAACATCAATGCCTTTCTTATAATCAATACACAAGGGTCCCCAGTCCGAGGTTGCAGCGGGCCCAGAATAGACGGGAGATTCCAGCAGCGCCAGACAGGCGGGAGACTCCGGCAGCGCCGGCATGAAGGGCGACTCCGGCAGCGCCGGCGTGAAGGGCGACTCCGGAAGTGCTGGACAGGCGGGAGCACCTGGAGGGAGGAGATGGAGAGACAGCCTGGTGCGTGGGGCTGCCACCGGAGGCCTGGTGCATGGAGGAGGCACCGGATGGACCGGACCATGGAGGCGCACTGGAGGTCTCGAGCACCAAGCCTGCACAACCCGTCCTGGCTGGATACTCCCCGTAGCCCGGCAAGTGCGGCGGGGTGGAACAGACCGCATTGGGCTCTGCTGGCGAACCGGGGACACCATGCGTAGGGCTGGTGCCATATAACCCGGGCCGAGGAGAGTGGGAAAACAGGCTACTTAAGTATGGTTCTCAATCAGAGACAACATTTGACAGCTGTTTCGAGAACCATAGGCAGCCTGGTTTCACCCTTGAGTTGTGGGTAGTTGTTTTCTGTTATGTGTCTGCACCGGCCAGAACTGTTTCGGTCATTCGCTTTGTTATTTTTGTTTATTTCTGTGTTCAACAGCCGTTACAGAAACAAACAAGGACATTGTCTGGACACGGGAAAACACAATGACAATAATGCTGACACGGGGAACGAACTGAGGAACAGACAGATATAAAAGGGCCAATCAACAAAGTGAAGGAGTCAAGGTGTGTCCAATGAGCGCTGATGTGCATAATGATGGTGACAGGTCTGCGTAATGATGGGCAGCCTGGTGCCCTTGAGCTCCAGAGAGGGGGAGCGGGAGCAGGTGTGACATGATGAGTACTCTCTCACCTGTGTCTGTGGGACTGAGTTGGGCCTTTGGGGCTTGACAACAAATGATAGTCCCAGTAAGCGCAAATCATATGGGATGGCGTATCGCTGCAGAATGCTGTGGTAGCCATGCTGGTTAACTGTGCCTTGAACTGTAAATAAATCACCAACAGTCTTGAAGGAGTTCCCACATATACTGAGCACTTGTTGGCTGCTTTTCCTTCACTCTGCGGTCCAACTCATCCCAAACCATCTCAATTGGGTTGATTGTGGAGGCCAGGTCATCTGATGCAGCACTCCATCACTCTCCTGCTTGGTCAAATAGCCTTTTCAAAGCCTAGAGGTGTGTTATGGGTGATGGTCCTGTTGAAAAAGTCCCACTAAGCGCAAACCAGATGGGATGACGTTTCGCTGCAGAATTATTTATTTCTGTTGTTAAATAGGAAACAGCACGTTAGTTGTGAAGGGCTTAACGATGTTGATGGCTGTCGATGGTAAAATCTGTAGCATGGGCTTATGTGACCATTACATCGGTGTATGCTAGCTAACACACTTATTTACAGCAATCATATGCCAAAGCACATCACAGAAAGCCCCTTAATCCCTAACAGGTACCATATACCCACATACAGTTGAGCAAAAAAGTATTTGGTCAGCCACCAATTGTGCAAGTTCTCCCACTTAAAAAGATTAGAGAGGCCTGTAATTTTCATCATAGGTACACTTCAACTATGACAGACAAAATGAGAAAACAAATCCAGAAAATCACATTGTAGGATTTTTAATGAATTTATTTGCAAATTATGGTGGAAAATAAGTATTTGGTCAATAACAAAAGTTTATCTCAATACTTTGTTATATACCCTTTGTTGGCAATGACAGAGGTTAAACGTTTTCTGTAAGTATTCACAAGGTTTTCACACACTGTTCCTGGTATTTTGGCCCATTCCTCCATGCAGATCTCCTCTAGAGCAGTGATGTTTTGGGGCTGTTGCTGGGCAACACGGACTTTCAACTCCCTCCAAAGATTTTCTATGGGGTTGAGATCTGGAGACTGGCTAGGCCACTCCAGGACCTTGAAATGCTTCTTACGAAGCCACTCCTTCGTTGCCCGGGCGTTGTGTTTGGGATCATTGTCATGCTGAAAGACCCAGCCACGTTTCATCTTCAATGCCCTTGCTGATGGAAGGAGGTTTTCACTCAAAATCTCACGATACATGGCCATATGACATTCTCCCAATCTTCTTCTGGATCATCCAAATGCTCTCTAGCAAACTTCAGACGGGCCTGTACATGTACTGGCTTAAGCAGGGGGACACGTCTGGCACTGCAGGATTTGAGTCCCTGACGGCGTGGTGTGTTACTGATGGTAGGCTTTGTTTCTTTGGTCCCAGCTCTCTGCAGGTCCTTCACTAGGTCCCCCCGTGTGGTTCTGGGATTTTTGCTCACCGTTCTTGTGATCATTTTGACCCCACGGGGTGAGATCTTGCGTGAAGCCCCAGATCGAGGGAGCTTATCAGTGGTCTTGTATGTCTTCCATTTCCTCATATTTGCTCCCACAGTTGATTTCTTCAAACCAAGCTGCTTACCTATTGCAGATTCAGTCTTCCCAGCCTGGTGCAGGTCTACAATTTTGTTTCTGGTGTCCTTTGACAGCTCTTTGGTCTTGGCCATAGTGGAGTTTGGAGTGTGACTGTTTGAGGTTGTGGACAGGTATCTTTTATACTGATAACAAGTTCAAACAGGTGCCATTAATACAGGTAACGAGTGGAGGACAGAGGAGCCTCTTAAAGAAGAAGTTACAGGTCTGTGAGAGACAGAAATCTTGCTTGTTTTTAGATGACCAAATACTTATTTTCCAGCATAATTTGCAAATAAATTCATAAAAAATCCTACAATGTGATTTTCTGGATTTTTTTTCTCATTTTGTCTGTCATAGTTGAAGTGTACCTATGATGAAAATTGCAGGCCTCTCTCATCTTTTTAAGTGGGAGAACTTGCACAATTGGTGGCTGACTAAATACTTTTTTGCCCCACTGTATGTATAAATCAGTAATGTACAGCAAACTTGAACACATTGTAAAATAGAAAACAGCATTCAGAACGTGACCTACCTCTTGCATCACATTTTCATACTGGGGAGACCTGACGTTCGCGATCTCCCCCTATCTGCATGCGGGGCCAATCACAACATGCCTTATCAGAGTTGAACCAACCAATAAAAATGCTTGAACATTGAATACACCTTTCTTTAGAGGCAAGTGGAAACATAACCAACCCTGTTACACGGAGATCATCCGTTCACCTACTCTGCACCTCACAAAGACACGGCGGTTGGAACCAAAAATCTCCTATTTGACTCCAGACCAAAGAACAGATTTCCACTGGTCGAATGTCCATCTGCTCGTGTTTCTTGGCCCAAGCAAGTCTCTTCTTCTTCTTCTTGCTGTCCTTTCGTAGTGGTTTATTCTTTGCTTTGACCAAGACGGCCTAAAACACAGTCTACTCTGAAGAGTTGATGTTGAGATGTGTCTGTTACTTGAACTCTTTGAATTATTTTTCTGGGCTGCAATTTCTGAGGTTCAGTTAACTCTACTGAACTTATACTCTGCAGCAGAAGTAACTCTGGGTCTTCCTTTTCTATGTTGGCCCTTATGAGAGTCAGTTGCATCATAGCGCTTGATGGTTTTTGCGACTGCACTTGAAGAAACTTTCAAAGTTGTGACATATTTGGTAAAAGACAAAGTGCATATTATGGCAAGAACAGCTCAAATAAATAAGCAAAGAGAAATGACAGTACATCATTACTTAATGACATGACGGTCAGTCAATGCAGACTGAGATACGGGACTTTGTCTTTTACCAAATAGGGATATATTCTGTATACCCTTTGAACAAGGCACACCTGTTAATTGAAATGCATTCCAGGTGACTACCTCATGAAACTGGTTGAGAGAATGCCACGAGAATGCAAAGCTGTCATGAAGGCAAAGGGTGGCTACTTTGAAGAATCTCAAATTAACACTTTTTTGGTTACTTCATGATGTCTTCACTATTATTATAGAATGTAGATAATAGTGAAAATAAAGAAAACCCCTGGAATGAGTAGATGTGTCCAAACTTTTGACTGGTACTGTATATACAGTACTAGCTGCAACCGTCCTGCTGAGGGGCTAAATAGGTTGAATAAGGCTACTTCACCTTTGACTGGTACTGTACATATAAAGCTCATGGGGTCCCATGGGTGCTATATGACTGTTCCTGTGAGTCCCATGTGTATCCCATGATCTCCTATAGGTACCCCATAGCATCTCATGGGTCTGCCATGGTGGCCCCATGAGTTTACATGGGATTCTGATGGTGACTCATGAGTGTCCCATGAACTAACATTGACATCCCATGACTTCGATTGGGAATCCAATGGACATTTATTATAAGGGAATTTTGGAGTCACTTTTATTGTAAATAAGAATAGAATATGTTTATTTTTTTATTTTTATTTTTTATGTTTCAAATATTTTTTATTAAACACACACAAGAATGGTGTATAGCTATACAAGACAGGTATGCAATTCTTATCTAAACATAAAAGAGCATACAGGAACAACAAGACCCAGAGTTCTGGGTGCAGAACGAATAATACAGAACACGACATACAAAACAAGGACACGTAGAAAGAAAGAGGGAAGATGTCCCCCCTATCCCCCCCCCCCCCCATATTCCCCCCTATTCGGGTGGCAGGGCCAGCACATGCTGCCCAAAGGTAGATTAAAATATTACAATTGAGAGTGCGTTAATAAGTACAAATTCACAGCACCGACTCGTCCAAGTAGGAGAGGAAAGGCTGCCAGATTTGATCAAATGTTGATAATTTATTGTTCAGAATATATCTAATTCTTTCTAAGTGTACAGTGTTTGCCAATTCACTGAGCCATAATTTGGTAGAGGGCGCTTCCCTCCTTTTCCAAAACAACAAGATTCTTTTTTTTTGCCGAGATGAGACCGTACGAGATTAGTTGTTTTTGGGGGTTGGTTAATCCGTTTAGGGACTCAGATACTCCCAGGATTATCAGAAGCGGGTCTGGATCTATTGAAGTCTCCAAAACTTCAGAGAGGATCCCAAAAAATCCACACCAATAACCATGCAAGCTAGAACATAGGGTAAAGCAGTGGAGTAGTGTACCCTGCGCAGCCTGACATTTATCACATGTAGGGGATGTGTCAGGAAATATCCTATGCAGTTTAGTTTTGGAATAGTGTAAACTGTGTAATACCTTGAATTGTATGAGACGATGTCTGGAATTAATGGAGCATGTGTGGATATACTCCAAGCTCTCTTCCCAGTCTGCCACCGAGATGTCAGTCCCTAGTTCTTCCTCCCATTTTGCCTTGATGGCATCTGTAGAAGGTGTGCTAACAGATTGAAAAGCATCATATAGACGCGATATCAGTTTATCTGAGGTGGGGCATATTTTTATGCATCTGTCAAACATGGAAGGTTTAGCATTCCCAAATGTTGGGAGGTGTTTTCTAACGTAGTCTCTAATTTGTAGGTATCTGAAAAAATTACTTCTGGGAAGATTATACATTGCCTTGCGAAAGTATTCGGCCCCCTTGAACTTTGCGACCTTTTGCCACATTTCAGGCTTCAAACATAAAGATATAAAACTGTATTTTTTTGTGAAGAATCAACAACAAGTGGGACACAATCATGAAGTGGAACGACATTTATTGGATATTTCAAACTTTTTTAACAAATCAAAAACTGAAAAATTGGGCGTGCAAAATTATTCAGCCCCCTTAAGTTAATACTTTGTAGCGCCACCTTTTGCTGCGATTACAGCTGTAAGTCGCTTGGGGTATGTCTCTATCAGTTTTGCACATCGAGAGACTGAATTTTTTTCCCATTCCTCCTTGCAAAACAGCTCGAGCTCAGTGAGGTTGGATGGAGAGCATTTGTGAACAGCAGTTTTCAGTTCTTTCCACAGATTCTCGATTGGATTCAGGTCTGGACTTTGACTTGGCCATTCTAACACCTGGATATGTTTATTTTTGAAACATTCCATTGTAGATTTTGCTTTATGTTTTGGATCATTGTCTTGTTGGAAGACAAATCTCCGTCCCAGTCTCAGGTCTTTTGCAGACTCCATCAGGTTTTCTTCCAGAATGGTCCTGTATTTGGCTCCATCCATCTTCCCATCAATTTTAACCATCTTCCCTGTCCCTGTTGATGAAAAGCAGGCCCAAACCATGATGCTGCCACCATCATGTTTGACAGTGGGGATGGTGTGTTCGGCTGTGTTGCTTTTACGCCAAACATAACGTTTTGCATTGTTGCCAAAAAGTTCAATTTTGGTTTCATCTGACCAGAGCACCTTCTTCCACATGTTTGGTGTGTCTCCCAGGTGGCTTGTGGCAAACTTTAAACGACACTTTTTATGGATATCTTTAAGAAATGGCACAACCCTGCCTTGCCCCCCTGTTGAGGTTAAATCGGGGCGACAATGATTGGTTAGTGAGTATTCTGGCACAGGGGTTCCTATTTAAAATCTGGATCCAATTTATGAACCTATCTTCAATATTAAATATCTGTATGACCTTGAATAGATAGGGCCACTCAACTTGGTCAAATGCCTTTTCGGCGTCAAGAGATATGACGGCAAGGTCCACGTTGGGTAACCTCTGAGAATACATAATATTGAAGAGGCGCCTGAGATTGAAGAATGAGTGTCTGTTAGGGATAAAGCTGGTCTGATCCGAATGGACCAATTTGCCAATTAAAGTGCTAAGCCTGTTAGCCAGAGTTTTTGGTAAAATCTTTTGGTCTGTATTAAGGAGAAATATTGGTCTGTATGACCTGAGGATTCAACCTCCAGACCCTCTCGTTTGGTACAATGTCACCCAATCTCAGGGAGAAGGTGAGTGGACTGTGGTCCGAGATTATAATATCATGATACCTCACATTACAGGTATAGGGGAGTAGTCTAGCATCCAACAAAAAGTAGTCCATTCGAGTGTAAACCTTGTGAATATGAGAGTAAAAGGAGTATTCCCTACCCGTAGGGTTAGCGATCCTCCATATATCAAATAAGTTCGAATTTTTTATGTAGGTATTCAAGAATTCGCTTGAATAGGAGGTAGGGGTTCGCCGGGTAGAGGATCTATCCAAATATTGGTCTAGCACACAGTTAAGGTCCCCTCCAATGACCAGGTTAGTATGGGAGATATCTGGAATCAGGGCAAGGACTCTTTTGAAAAAAGAGTGGTTGTCAATGTTTGGCCCATAGATATTTAGTAGAGTTACTGAGGTAGAGTGGATTTCTCCTTTTGCGATCACATACCGACCCTCTTTATCCGCAATAGTGGTTTTATGTAGAAAGGGAATTCCTTTCCGTACCAGAATCGCTGTGCCTCTCGTTTTGGCAGAGAAGTTAGAGTGATACACTTGCCCCACCCACCTACACTTAAGTCTGCTATAAGAGTTATTCTTCAGATGGGTTTCTTGCAAAAATATAATATCAGACGGGAGTGCTTTCAAGTGGGCTAGGACCTTGCCCCTCTTAATTGGTTCGTTTAAACCCTTGACATTCCAGGAAGTGAATGTAAGCCCCGCCCTCCTCTCATTTGTAGTTCCTATGGTGGCCTGCATACCATGTAACTTGATAAAAAGGTAAGAAAGCGCACCAAACCATCACGATCAGCATATGTAGCACCTACACCCGAGCAGTATCCAACCCACCCCTCCCCCCCTGCAAGCACCTTTACTTCCCACCCTGTTCCCCTAATTTCCCCAACACTTACCCCCCCCCCCCCCCCCCATCAACCCACATATAACAGGCATGCACAAACAGGAGAGAAAAAAAAGGAAAAATAAAAATAATAAACACATTGTCTGGCCGATGCCAAAAAAGCATGGTGCAACCTCGAACAAGAGGTAAAACAAAAATTAAATCCCAACTATACGTTCACCTCTCACTATCCTAGAACTTCTACTAACATATGAACTGAGGAGGCTCCCGCGAGTTAAGTGTTCAGTTAGCATCTAATAAACCTAAACAGAATAAGTTGCAACTTAAACATATTGCGCATTTAAGCGTCATCCTGGGTCAATCCCAGAGATAAGCAAGATATAGCCTCAAGATTATATTGCTAAGCACTGCCGGTCAAAAAATAAATCATCCGCAATCAACATAGTCAGCCGTACCTTTACATACTGTGGGTCAGGAGATCGGAACAAGGATTTGTTAAATTAAACGTTCCCCCCAATAAAAAAAAAATATGTTTAATAAAAATATATACACATATATATATATATATATATATATATATATATATATATATATATATATATACACATGCACACACATACACACATACACATATACATACATACACACATACATACATATACATACATACACATACATACACACATACACATGTACAGTGCCTTGCGAAAGTATTCGGCCCCCTTGAACTTTGCAACCTTTTGCCACATTTCAGGCTTCAAACATAAAGATATAAAACTGTATTTTTTTGTGAAGAATCAACAACAAGTGGGACACAATCATGAAGTGGAACGACATTTATTGGATATTTCAAACTTTTTTAACAAATCATAAACTGAAAAATTGGGCTGGTGTATATATCCCCGGATAAACTTCTCTTCTCTTCATCATTAATCATGATTTATAAAAATGGGTGAAAAAACAGCGAGTGGTGTGTCTCGCTCCCTCTTCTGTCTCTGGTCCCGTATCTCAGTCCCTTTTCAGGTGTCCCAACTTTTCTTTCTACAAAAAAGGTACTTTTGTCAGCAGGGAATGTCATTACACTGTTTCCTGTTTTGTAACAGATGTTTATTTATTTCCATTCATCAAATGGCACGAGTTAAATTATTTTGGAGTGGACGAACATGCACATTCACTATTATGCCCATAAACAAATGTAAGCCTACATAGTAGGTCCGTGGAAAAACAGAGAAGAAAAAAATGCGTCATGGTATAATTTGCACTCTTGAGTTTCCAACTTGGAATTCCGAGTTGGATGACCATTCAAAATATTTCTCCCATTCGCTGCTTGTTTTTTCCAATTTCCAGTTGTCTTGACACCGCTGAGGTTGGAGATTTCAGAGTTCCCAGTTGTCTTGAACGCGGCATCAACGGAATCAGCGTTTCCACTAGTTACCATAGCCACCAAGTCAAAATTGGCCATATCGTAAAAATACATAAATGTACTTTTTGGTCTTAATTCACATTTAGGTTTAAATCCCATGTCAAGAAGATAAATTGTAGAAATAGGCGGGGTTTATGCCGGTGTGTAACTAGTGACATCCCAGAATCAGGCTCAGGCGGAATAACGCGCAACGCAATTTCTGACGTAATTGTGGCTGGCTTCACATAAATTGGCGTTCCGCTGTCTTTCGAGGCAGGAAGATGGCGGCGCTACGAGTGGTCGTGCTGTCGGGGACTGGAAGAGCCCTACTATGCACGCCAAAAACGATCAAGGCCCCTCGGGTATGATATGTTTATCCTCTCAATGCTGTATTGGGATTATGCTCGCTTCTGCCTGCTTTTTTTTGTAGGAAAGGTAACACTTTCAAAGCCACCCTGACCGCTAGCCGGGTAACGTTAGTACTGTAGCTAACAGGCAAGGTCACTCGTGCAATGCTAACGTTAATGTGAGCTAGCTTGCTACATTCTTAAGGCACTACCCAGTATGTTATCCTTGCTATTTTGAAGCGATGGCAGATTGAACATCGTATTGGGTGTTTGTTAGCATTCGAACAGATCGTCGCCAGTTGATGGGGGATAATGCCATGTCAGGTTCCGTTAACAGTCTAGTTAGCTAATGTCTGCTTTTCTTGCCATTTAATCATCAGGTTGATTACAAAAGTAACGTTAGCTCATTAGGAAGCTAGCTGGAAAGCAAAACCCATGTTACGTTAGCCAGCTATCCAGCAATGTGATTGTATCAGGCTAACGTTAGTTTACAGAGCCAGAGGTGTAGTTTGAATTGACATAGATAGCTAGACTTAACTTAGCTAGCTAGATTTTATTTATAAAAACGACTGATTTGATACTGGCTAGATACACTACTATCTATAGGTGAGGCTCTAAACTGGGAAACGTCTTCCTAACTACATGACAACACTTGTTAATGTGTGGTTATCATTAACGTTGGCCTTATGTTGCTACTTGTGATGCTAGAAGTCTCACTCCTTTGGTATCTGGTGAGACACAGGGTATAAGGGCAGTTTCATAACCACTCGGCTGTATGCCTTTGACTTGACATTAGATGCATATTCAGTGATATCATGAACCAACAAAGATTGACCCCAATATTAAAGTAATTTTGGTCACATCAAAAGTTATTGTGAAGAACACCTCACATGGATGCTTTGGATGACAAATTATGCAACCCTGAGGGTGTCGGGAGCTAGCAACATTCGTCATCTTATGTCAACTCTCTTCCTCGACAGGTCAACATGTCGTTTGCCAGTCTACCCAGGTCAAAGAAGGTGGCCCTGACAATGTTTGGTGTGTTGACAACCAGTGGGGCCGGGATTGCTCTGATGCTACAGCAGTCTGTTAAGGCCTCAGACCTGGAGCTCCACCCCCCCAACTACCCCTGGACCCACAGCGGCATGTTGTCAGCCCTTGACCACGGCAGGTACAAGCTAACTCCTAACCAAGGACACACAATTGTGTAATTGCATGTAACATTGTACAGTAATGTTATCACTCAGGCTTTTTCCGGTGCTTGCAACGAAACATTTAATTTGAGACTTTGTTTCTGTTCATTTTAGGGAAATATCATTTTTCTTAGGAATTCTTCAGTATTACTTGACACCCAGTGTCATAACATGTTATAACAGCTCGCATAAGTTGTCATAACCTTTCATAAATGGCCATAACACTGTCATGAACCACATATTTACACCTGTTGTGACATTGCTTTATTTTATGGCTGGTTATGACACCTACTAAAGTGTCAAAACCCAGTTATTTTTTTTCTGCCAAGAAGTTTCCTTTCGTTTGAAAGTTTGTTCCTTAAATCCTTTGTTATAATGAATTCTTTCATGTTTTTTTCATAATATTTTAAGTAACTTATAGAAAATAAACTGACACTGTCAAGAAGCATTATGACCATCTGTCACTTTACTTGGACTAAGAAAATACACTTTATGACACTGTCAAGAAGCATTATGACCATCATAATCATATAAGCCAGATAGGCCTATCACGTACATGCCCTTATATCAATCACAAAGAGGGTGTCTTGTCCTGCTCCTGAAATCTGCTCCTGCATTCATCCATCATCCATGGTACATGTCTGACATCGATATGTGCTCAATTACGATGATAATTTAACATGGTCAATTAAAAAAAAAATATATCTCACACACACACACACACACTCTGTTAGGCTATGGTGTAATGGAATGTTTTACCTTGTGTGGGAAGTTTTGTGGGTTTTGACACTCCTATGTTGGTCTCATAACCCGCCATAAAATAACGCAATATGTCACAACTGGGAGAAATGTGTCGACAGTGTTAGGACCATATTATAACAGGTTATGACAGGTTTGTCAACTGTTATAACATGGTAATGACCGTGTCATAACATGTTATAACTCTGGGTGTCAAGTAGTGTTACAGAATCTTGTTAATACAAACTAGATCATATTTGCCTGACAAGGAGGACTGGATGAAATGGATCGTAACTGTTTTCTTTATATTGCAGCATCCGTCGTGGATATCAGGTGTACAAGCAAGTGTGTTCAGCGTGTCACAGCATGGAGTACCTGGCCTTCCGTAACTTGGTTGGAGTGTCGCACACAGAGGCCGAAGTTAAGGTTCTGGCTGAGGAGGTAAGGCTGTGTCCTTGGCCATTAGATTCAACTAGGTCATGACCTTAGATGAGTGTATCAGTTGCTCTGGCTAGAACTTGCACCTGAGCACAGTTACAGGATCAGTTTTCCCTGTCCTAACATTAACCATTATGAGCGGAAATGCAAACCGATCAGTTTCTAGGGACATCTTGGGCCTTCTCCAAGTCACTGACCGCCGTCTGTGTTCTCCGCTCAGATTGAGGTGGTGGATGGCCCTGACGAGTCGGGGGAGATGTTTACCCGTCCAGGAAAGCTCTCCGACTACTTCCCCAAGCCATACCCCAACCCAGAGGCTGCCCGTGCGGCCAACGGCGGAGCCTTGCCACCAGATCTCAGCTACATCGTCAATGCCAGGTACTTTGTTGCTAACGTCAGAGTATCTGGTGATGGGTCATATCGACAGTAAACGAAACGTTAGATTTAAGGTACAATATATTGTAACCTTTTCTTACCCAAAATATGTTTTTACTGTCTATGGAGCAGGATAATATACTTTCGTAAATCCACAGCAAGACACTCCACTCCTATTAATCATACAATGATATCGTACCTTAGATTGCCTTGTCCTAAGTTGTTTCTCTCCATTGCTCCAGACATGGAGGTGAAGACTATGTATTCTCCCTGCTGACGGGTTACTGTGAGCCCCCTGCTGGAGTGGAGGTGAGAGAGGGCCTCTACTACAACCCCTACTTTCCAGGCCAGGCCATCGGCATGGCTCCCCCTATCTACAATGAGGTCCTGGAATTCGAGGACGGTCAGTAGGATTCCCCCTTCTTGGGATCACTAACTTGAAATAATGGATAAATCAATTCATGAAGTAATTTTTATACATTGTGCTCCTAGGACTCCATTTTAACCGTTGACATGACAGGCTGAATGTCTAGATTCTGGTGTCTGTATAGAGTCATACTTATGATTTGATATAGTGAAAGTGACATTTTCTATTTTTGTCATTTAGCAGACGCTCTCAACAAGAGCAACTTAGTGCATTCAACTACGGTAGATAAGACAACCACATATTACAATCATTGCAAGTAAAACCTTCCATTCTCATGTGACAGGAACCCCAGCCACCATGAGCCAGGTGGCCAAGGATGTGTGCACCTTCCTCCGGTGGGCAGCCGAGCCTGAGCACGACCAGCGCAAACGCATGGGCCTGAAGGTAAGCTGGGAGGGGGTGCCGCCCTCTGGCGTAATAGAACTAGCATCAGAAATGTATTCTCAACCTGGGGTGTATTCATTAGTGCAAACCGTAGCAGGACGTTTTGCGACGAAAACAAGTTTATTTTCAATTTCAGGTAGTCCCTCTTTATTTCGGTCCATTTACTTCCGTTTGGTTTTTAGTAAATACACCTCTTTCAACTGTTTGACCAAATCATTTAGCACTCTTGAAGTGGTAGATCTACAGTGCCTTGCGAAAGTATTCGGCCCCCTTGAACTTTGCGACCTTTTGCCACATTTCAGGCTTCAAACATAAAGATATAAAACTGTATTTTTTTGTGAAGAATCAACAACAAGTGGGACACAATCATGAAGTGGAACGACATTTATTGGATATTTCAAACCTTTTTAAACACATCAAAAACTGAAATTGGGCGTGCAAAATTATTCAGCCCCTTTACTTTCAGTGCAGCAAACTCTCTCCAGAAGTTCAGTGAGGATCTCTGAATGATCCAATGTTGACCTAAATGACTAATGATGATAAATACAATCCACCTGTGTGTAATCAAGTCTCCGTATAAATGCACCTGCACTGTGATAGTCTCAGAGGTCCGTTAAAAGCGCAGAGAGCATCATGAAGAACAAGGAACACACCAGGCAGGTCCGAGATACAGTTGTGAAGAAGTTTAAAGCCGGATTTGGATACAAAAAGATTTCCCAAGCTTTAAACATCCCAAGGAGCACTGTGCAAGCGATAATATTGAAATGGAAGGAGTATCAGACCACTGCAAATCTACCAAGGCCTGGCCGTCCCTCTAACCTTTCAGCTCATACAAGGAGAAGACTGATCAGAGATGCAGCCAAGAGGCCCATGATCACTCTGGATGAACTGCAGAGATCTACAGCTGAGGTGGGAGACTCTGTCCATAGGACAACAATCAGTCGTTTATTGCACAAATCTGGCCTTTATGGAAGAGTGGCAAGAAGAAAGCCATTTCTTAAAGATATCCATAAAAAGTGTTGTTTTAAAGTTTGCCACAAGCCACACCAAACATGTGGAAGAAGGTGCTCTGGTCAGATGAAACCAAAATTGAACTTTTTGGCAACAATGCAAAACGTTATGTTTGGCGTAAAAGCAACACAGCTGAACACACCATCCCCACTGTCAAACATGGTGGTGGCAGCATCATGGTTTGGGCCTGCTTTTCTTCAGCAGGACAGGGAAGATGGTTAAAATTGATGGGGAAATGGATGGAGCCAAATACAGGACCATTCTGGAAAAGAACCTGATGGAGTCTGCAAAAGACCTGAGACTGGGACGGAGATTTGTCTTCCAAAAAGACAATGATCCAAAACATAAAGCAAAATCTACAATGGAATGGTTCAAAAATAAACATATCCAGGTGTTAGAATGGCCAAGTCAAAGTCCAGACCTGAATCCAATCGAGAATCTGTGGAAAGAACTGAACTGCTGTTCACAAATGCTCTCCTTCCAACCTCACTGAGCTCGAGCTGTTTTGCAAGGAGGAATGGGAAAACATTTCAGTCTCTCGATGTGCAAAACTGATAGAGACACACCCCAAGCGACTTACAGCTGTAATCGCAGCAAAAGGTGGCGCTACAAAGTATTAACTTAAGGGGGCTGAATAATTTTGCACGCCCAATTTTTCAGTTTTTGATTTGTTAAAGTTTGAAATATCCAATAAATGTCGTTCCACTTCATGATTGTGTCCCACTTGTTGTTGATTCTTCACAAAAAAATACAGTTTTATATCTTTATGTTTGAAGCCTGAAATGTGGCAAAAGGTCGCAAAGTTCAAGGGGGCCGAATACTTTCGCAAGGCACTGTATGTGGGGCATTGCTTGCTGTCAAGCAATCCAAAGAGGGGATTTGCCTCAGTAGTGCTTCCTTTATTTCCATTAAAAAAATGAAAATATTGGTCACTAGAAGCAAGAGGGGATCTACCGCTCAGATTTCTTTGTTTTAAACATGATAAATGTAAGCCTATGCAACATTAACCTAATAAAAACAGTTCTCTAGGAATGAGGTTTGTGCAGTAGGTCTATTACATTACATTATCACAGCACATTGGCTGTAGGATGGCCCCTCCCCCGAAGTGACTCTTTACACCAGGTGTCAAACTCATTCCACGGAGGGCCGAGGATCTTTGGGTTTTCATTCCTCCCTTGTACTTCATTGATGAACTAAGGTCACTAATTAGTCAATCACTCCCCTCACCTGGTTGTAGAGGTCTTCATTTAAGGGAAATACCACAAATCTGCCGACACTACGCCCTACAGGGAATTAGTTTGACACGACTGCTTTACACTGTATATCAGAATTTCCTTTGTGCTGTCTTAGGAATGCTGCCTTATCTCACCAACCCCCTCTTGTCATACCTCTGGGTAGTAGAGGTTCTGTTGTCTTTACATCATCTAAGTCTATCTGATTGGAAGTTGACTTTTACAGTATCCTTTTGGTCAACAATTCTGAATCCAAACAACTTGGATGCTTATAAACAGGTCTTAGATTCATTGTCCTCCTTTTTCTTTGTTCCTGACCTGCTCTGGTGAGATACTCTTGCTTTCTCCACCCCAGGGACTCTTGAGGCATGCCTTGTAATTCTTGCAAATACTTTTGTAACTTAATGGTGTTACTATAATTTCAAATGCAGTCAAGTTTATCAAATGTTGATAGTTAAATTAATATTTATGCTTGGCCTGCTAATATTGTTCTTCTCAGACCATATTATATTTCAAAACTCAAGCTTTGATGACAAAATAGATCAGCTGCTATATCACTTGCGAGCCACAGCTGAGCATAAATAATTAGCTTTTTTATTTTACTGGACAGACGGTAAACTTGCATCTGGTCCGTCTCAGCCGAGAGAGGAAGGGAGAGCGCTCTCCTTTCCTCATGTGAGACTGGCCAGAGAGAGGGGACACTTTCCACCTGATGGTGAAACTTTAGTCTCACTGCATTTATTTTAGCTTCAGGCGCAAATTCATGTTATTCCTTTATTCAAATGGACACGACTAGCTGCAATTAATGAATTGCAGAGCGAGTAGAAGTAGGGAGAAGCGTATTTTTATGTTTAGAAAAAGTGTTGAATAAACTTAAACGTGAACTCATAAAAACAGCAGTTCTATGCTTTATTCTTTCTGGTCATGGTTTTTAAAGTTATAAAATCTCACGTAGGCTAGTATTGAACTTTGCTCTTGGGTCGTGGAAGCTGTAGGCACAGTGATTTGAGCTGTCCAATTGCTCAGCGAAGTAGGCACACTTGATTTAGCCACAGCTCTCCTGGTCTGCCAGGCAGGCGGAGTTTGTCCCTTCAGACAAATGGGAACATTTTGCCTACCTGGTGCGTCGGGCTTCTGAATCAAGTGCACCTACCGCCAACAGCGCAAGACAAATAAAAAATATAATAATAATAAGTAGGAGTGCAAGCCTTTATTATTTTTTTACTGAAATGTTTAGTGATTGACTAAGAATCACTGATCACTGTTTTAATACATGACAAGTAGTGCTTTCATATATTCATTGCATTTAATTTCATATGTATCAAACATCATTTAATAGAATTTAAAAAGACTGGAGTTATCCAATTCACTCAAACTCTTTCTTCCCCCAGCTGCTCATGGGTTCCGCCATCTTGGTCCCTCTGGTCTATTACATGAAGAGGCACAGGTGGTCTGTGCTGAAGAGCAGGAAGATTGCTTACAGGCCCCCCAAGTAAAGACCTGGACAGCTGCATTCTGCCTGCCCATGTGGCTGCTCGGCTCGAACTCTGACCCCTCTGATTTGCAATTGTCCATCTTTAATAAATTTTAAAAAACCTCACATGCATTTAAGATATGGTTGCCCTAATTCACTTTTCAAAAAAGAGATTCTCTGCCAAAAGGGAAGGATGTAAACACAACCTCAACTTGTTTTGAACTGTAATCAAACGAAATGTGTCCAGGTTGTGGTCAAGTGTTTCCCAACTCCAGTAACCCCAACGGCACATTTTTTGGGGGGAAACACTTGTATAGTGGCTAACCAGTTCTTCTGAGGGGATTCTCAACCGGAGTCATTGTATGTTCCTGCAACCATCTTGTGCTGTTGTGAATCTGTCACGTTATAGGTTCTCTACACTTTGGTGTGTAAATATTTAATAAACACTGGTGTACTGAATAAACAAACCCATGTTTTAATCCGATACTACGTGTGACAATGTTATTCTGCACTGGACCTACACCACGCTTCTGTGGCTCATGCACTTTCTACACAACGTGTAGGTGCTGCTTTAGTTTGAGATTATAAATCTCTGTCGAGGGAAAAGCTGGGTTTTACATGGTGTATATTTCTTCTGACCACTTCCGTTTCTTGGCAATGCCAATTCTTGCATTTACAAAATTTTGTTCACTAGCTGGACAGGCAAACACCAGAGTACTAAATTGTAAACCATTCAAAACGTGTGCAATCTCTGATAGTTAAATAAAATGAAGGTAGTCCGTTAAGAACAAATTCTTATTTCCAATGAAGGCCAAACCCGGACGACGCTGGACCAGTTGTGCGCTGCCCTATGGGATTCCCAATCACAGCCAGATGTGATAAAGACTGGAATCGAACCAGGGACTGTAGTGACTCCTCTTGCACTGAGATGCAGTGCCTTAGCCTGCGGCTCCGCTCAGTTATCCGTATCTAAGGTAGTAGACAGCGTTTTGTCAGATGTCACAGGCTATCAGTCTTATTTGTAATCCACTATTTAGTTATAGAAAGGTGACTCCATTAATGCAAGCTGTAAAATTACTCCCAACTTAGAACACAGCAAGCTTAATAATGTAGCTAGCTAGTTACAACAGATCTGTTGCTAGCATGTCATTTAGGCACAAGGGGCGTTTTAGCCGTGTCCAAAAAGGGACCTCGGGTCACCAGCTACTTTGGCCACCAAATTTGTTGAGCAGCAAGATCATTTCAATAATGGTGTGGGACATCAAGCTGGCAAAATTCTTCTCTATCATTCTAGATTGCATCCCTGTCAGCCACACTGAACAGTTGTGATTAGAATTGTCACTGAAGGAGAAGCCCCACATAAAGGAAAATGTTATGGAGTCCACAGGCCAACATTTGGCATCCCTGATTCTCAAAAGATTAGAGGAGCAATTTTTATTTATTTTGAGGACTGCAGAGGACAGTCTTATGATAATGGGGCCAACATGAGAGGCAAAAACAAAGGTGTCCAAGCCAGACTCCTGGAAATGAATCCAAGAGCTCTATGTGGGGCTCACACATTGAACCTGGTTGTGGCTGATTCTGCCAAAAGTTCTGTCGATGCCACAGGTTACTATCTTACACAAACTGTACACCATGTTCTCCACGCCATGTTCTCCACGCCTCCACACAGTGATGGGCCATTTTGAAAAAACATGTGGACAGCACTTTGAAGATGTCGACTGAGACAAGGTGGGAGAGTAAAGTCAAGCGTGTCGAGCCACTGAGGTATCGGGCAGCGGCATTGAGAGAGGCACAGATTGAGGTGAGGGATCAAACCAAAGACCCTGTGGTAAAGTTTGAGGCCCAGTCCTTGTCAGAGGAGGTGGGATTATACCACTTCAGCATCTGTACAGGGGTGTTGTAGGACATCTTGAGCCAGATACAACATGTGATCAAGCTGATGCAGTCTCCCAGTATGCATGTGGATGTTGCAGTCAGTCTTCTCAGAAGACTGACTGACAGGGCTTTATGACTGCACAAATGTCAGCCAAGGATATTTGCGAGGGTATGAATGTAGAGGCCATTCTACAACAAAAAAGTCTGAGGTCCACAAAGCGGCATTTTTCATAAGAATCATTCATGAGCCTTTGAGTAATGCCCTGGAGAAGCTGGAGGTGACATTTTTCAATGTCGTTGTTGATGCTGCAACCTTAGCCATTCAGGAAAGATTTTCCACATTGGAAAATGTGGGAGAGAAGTTTTGAGTGCTGTCAACCTTCCAAAGTCTCTAAAATGAGGAGCTGACAGAACAATGTGATGCTCTTAGTATGACACTACACTATAAAGAACATTCAGACTTGGATGGCAGAGAGCTTGTACAGGAACTGAAGAACTTGCTTGACTTGCCATTGAAGACCATGACCTTACTTGAGCTGCTGATATGTATACACGAAGGGGAGCTCTCAGAAATGTATCAAAATTTGTGGACTGCTCTCAGAATTGGTCTTACTCTTCCAGTGACTGTGGCTGAAGCAGAGAGGAGCTTGTCAAAGCTGAAGCTCATCAAATGCTACCCGAGGTCCACCATGTCACAGGAACACCTTAGTGGCCTTACTGTCGTCAGTATTAACCATGCAATTGCTGGGCAGATTTCTTAAGATGTAATTGATTACTTTGCATCAAGGAAGGCAAGAAAGGTCAGGGTTTAGATGGCAGTTGTGCAATTTAGTTTGTGTCAGGTATGAAGGAAAGACCCAGATGCAGACAACGTCAAATTAACAATGGTTTAATAATCCAACGGGCAGGAAAAATACAGGTCAAGGCAGGCAGGCAGGGGTCAGTAAACCAGGTCAAGGCAGGCAGGCAGGGGTCAGTAAACCAGAGGTGGGTCAACGGTACCGGGCGGCAGGCAGGCTCAGGGTAGGCAGAGTTGTCAGGCAGGCGGGCTCAGAGTCAGGACAGGCAAGGGTCAAAACCAGGAGGGTGAGAAAAAGAGAGACTGGGAAAAGCAGGAGCTGAGACACAAAAATGCTGGTTGGCTTGACAAACAAGACGAACTGTCAACAGACAAACAGAGAACAAAGGGGGGTGGAGAGGGGTGGAGACAATCACAAAGACAGGTGAAACAGATCAGGGTGTGACAGTTTGTGTGTTTCTTGTTCGATGTGTAATAATCAGGTTCTATTTGTGTATTTGTTTGATATAGGATTTCTGCAATTTAGTTTTATTTTACCTTTTTAACTAGCAATAGGGTAATAATTAAATAATCATTTTATTGTATTTATATACTACAATTTGTTTCTATTTGACTTTCTTACTTTTTGATATTTATGAGTCTTATTTTCATATTTATATAGTTTTAAATGTTATGATTATTTAGCTTTTGGTGCGTATGGAAAATTTCAGGGATCTTTTATTTCAGTTCAAGAAACATGGGACCAACATTTTACATGTTGCGTTTATATTTTTGTTCAGTGTATATAGGAAAGACACCAAGAGACAACAAAAAGACTATTTACACACTTCATGTATTCATATTCTTATTTACATTACAGTTAAGTTAGATCTTTAGAAAGAGAGAGGCTGTAATACAATATGTTTTTATCTGTTTTTTTAGAGCTAAACTTGCTTTTTGCCTGAGTAACCTCTGGTGGCAGAGCATTCCCATGATGACATGGCTCTATACATAACTGAGTAACCTCTGGTGGCAGAGCATTCCATGATGACACGGCTCTATACATAACTGAGTAACCTCTGGTGGCAGATCATTCCATGATGACACGGCTCTATACATAACTGAGTAACCTCTGGTGGCAGAGCATTCCCATGATGACATGGCTCTATACATAACTGAGTAACCTCTGGTGGCAGAGCATTCCATGATGACACGGCTCTATACATAACTGAGTAACCTCTGGTGGCAGATCATTCCATGATGACATGGCTCTATACATAACTGAGTAACCTCTGGTGGCAGATCATTCCATGATGACACGGCTCTATACATAACTGAGTAACCTCTGGTGGCAGATCATTCCATGATGACATGGCTCTATACATAACTGAGTAACCTCTGGTGGCAGATCATTCCATGATGACATGGCTCTATACATAACTGAGCGACACATGAAATCTGTTTTTGGTTTGGGTACTCTGAAGAAACCCATAGTGACATGTCTGGTGGGGTATGTACGGAATGTCTGTTCGAAGTGTATGCAAATAGATTATACGCAGTCCGGGTGACTCTGAGGTACCGGAACAAATTGAGAAAAAAATGCGGAGGCAACTTGATTAAATACTGATCGCTTTTATTAGAAGGTCTACGGTGCGAACAGTGAAATAATAAATCAATCATGCCGCGAGTGGTACCGGATCTGGGCAAATAGGTGCCAGAACAAACCAAGTCAAATCTGAAAGGTGCTGGGCTCAAATTAAGCACTGATTCTACGAGTGGTTAGGCATATTCAATACAAAAATGTTTCTTAATTAAAAAGACTTGAATAGACGTAGTAAATTTCTCCACAACCCTGACAGACTATCATGCGTGTTGTTGATGTTAGTTCTGTGTGTGCAGTTAAGAGCAAGGCTTAATGCTTTGTTTTGAGCAAGCTGCAGCTTTGCTAGGTCTTTCTTTGCTGATCCTGACCATGTTACCGGACTGTAATTAAGACGGGACAAGACCAGAGCCTGAACAACTAGTACAGTTGATCTTTGTGTCAAAACATGAACATGTTTTTATAACAGACACCTCTCCCCATCTTCACAACAACTTTGTAAATACGACTTGAGCATGAAAGCTGATCATCCAGGGTGGCATCCCTAGAGGGAGTGGGGTACTGTCACACCCTGATCTGTCGCCCATCTTCCCCACTTATCCTCTGGGTATTTATAGATGTGTTTTCTGTCTGTCTGCGCCAGTTCGTCTTGTTTGCCAAGCTTACCAGCGTGCGTCCTATCAGCGCCTGGCTTTTCCCAGCCTCTCTTTTTCTCGTCCTCCTGGTTTTTGACCTTTGCCTGTCCTGACCCTGTACCCGCCTGACCATTCTGCCCGTCCCTGAGCCTGCCTGCGTCCTGTACCTTTGCTCCACCTCTGAATTACTGAACTCTGCTTGTCCCTGACCTTGAGCCTGCCTACCGTCCTGTACCTTTGCTCCACCTCTGAATTACTGAACTCTGCTTGTCCCTGACCTTGAGCCTGCCTAAATCAAATCAAATCAAATCAAATGTATTTATATAGCCCTTCGTACATCAGCTGATATCTCAAAGTGCTGTACAGAAACCCAGCCTAAAACCCCAAACAGCAAGCAATGCAGGTGTAGAAGCACGGTGGCTAGGAAAAACTCCCTAGAAAGGCCAAAACCTAGGAAGAAACCTAGAGAGGAACCAGGCTATGTGGGGTGGCCAGTCCTCTTCTGGCTGTGCCGGGTGGAGATTATAACAAAACATGGTCAAGATGTTCAAATGTTCATAAATGACCAGCATGGTCGAATAATAATAAGGCAGAATAGTTGAAACTGGAGCAGCAGCACAGTCAGGTGGACTGGGGACAGCAAGGAGTCATCATGTCAGGTATTCCTGGGGCATAGTCCTAGGGCTCAGGTCCTCCGAGAGAGAGAAAGAAAGAGAGAATTAGAGAGAGCATATGTGGGATGGCCAGTCCTCTTCTGGCTGTGCCGGGTGGAGATTATAACAGAACATGGCCAAGATGTTCAAATGTTCATAAATGACCAGCATGGTCGAATAATAATAAGGCAGAACAGTTGAAACTGGAGCAGCAGCACAGCCAGGTGGACTGGGGACAGCAAGGAGTCATCATGTCAGGTAGTCCTGGGGCATGGTCCTAGGGCTCAGGTCCTCCGAGGGAGAGAAAGAGAGAAGGAGAGAATTAGAGAATGCACACTTAGATTCACACAGGACACCAAATAGGACAGGAGAAGTACTCCAGATATAACAAACTGACCCTAGCCCCCCGACACATAAACTACTGCAGCATAAATGCTGGAGGCTGAGACAGGAGGGGTCAGGAGACACTGTGGCCCACTCCGAGGACACCCCCGGACAGGGCCAAACAGGAAGGATATAACCCCACCCACTTTGCCAAAGCACAGCCCCCACACCACTAGAGGGATATCTTCAACCACCAACTTACCATCCTGAGACAAGGCTGAGTATAGCCCACAAAGACCTCCGCCACGGCACAACCCAAGGGGGGGGGGGGGGGGGGGGGGGGCGCCAACCCAGACAGGATGACCACATCAGTGACTCAACCCACTCAGGTGACGCACCCCCTCCAGGGACGGCATGAGAGAGCCCCAGTAAAGCCAGTGACTCAGCCCCTGTAATAGGGTTAGAGGCAGAGAATCCCAGTGGAAAGAGGGGAACCGGCCAGGCAAAGACAGCAAGGGCGGTTCGTTGCTCCAGAGCCTTTCCGTTCACCCTCCCACTCCTGGGCCAGACTACACTCAATCATATGACCCACTGAAGAGATGAGTCTTCAGTAGAGACTTAAAGGTTGAGACCGAGTTTGCGTCTCTGACATGGGTAGGCAGACCGTTCCATAAAAATGGAGCTCTATAGGAGAAAGCCCTGCCTCCAGCTGTTTGCTTAAAAATTCTAGGGACAATTAGGAGGCCTGCGTCTTGTGACCGTAGCGTACGTGTAGGTATGTACGGCAGGACCAAATCAGAGAGATAGGTAGGAGCAAGCCCATGTAATGCTTTGTAGGTTAGCAGTAAAACCTTGAAATCAGCCCTTGCTTTGACAGGAAGCCAGTGTAGAGAGGCTAGCACTGGAGTAATATGATCAATTTTTTTGGTTCTAGTCAGGATTCTAGCAGCCGTATTTAGCACTAACTGAAGTTTATTTAGTGCTTTATCAGGGTAGCCGGAAAGTAGAGCATTGCAGTAGTCTAACCTAGAAGTGACAAAAGCATGGATTAATTTTTCTGCATCATTTTTGGACAGAAAGTTTCTGATTTTTGCAATGTTACGTAGATGGAAAAAAGCTGTCCTTGAAATGGTCTTGATATGTTCTTCAAAAGAGAGATCAGGGTCCAGAGTAACGCAGAGGTCCTTCACAGTTTTATTTGAGACGACTGTACAACCATTAAGATTAATTGTCAGATTCAACAGAAGATCTCTTTGTTTCTTGGGACCTAGAACAAGCATCTCTGTTTTGTCCGAGTTTAAAAGTAGAAAGTTTGCAGCCATCCACTTCCTTATGTCTGAAACACATTCTTCTAGCAAGGGCAATTTTGGGGCTTCACCATGTTTAATTGAGATGTACCGCTGTGTGTCATCCGCATAGCAGTGAAAGTTAACATTATGTTTTCGAATAACATCCCCAAGAGGTAAAATATATAGTGAAAACAATAGTGGTCCTAAAACGGAACCTTGAGGAACACCGAAATTTACAGTTGATTTGTCAGAGGACAAACCATTCACAGAGACAAACTGATATCTTTCCAACAGATAAGATCTAAACCAGGCCAGAACTTGTCCGTGTAGACCAATTTGGGTTTCCAATCTCTCCAAAAGAATGTGGTGATCGATGGTATCAAAAGCAGCACTAAGGTCTAGGAGCACGAGGACAGATGCAGAGCCTCGGTCCGATGCCATTAAAATGTCATTTACCACCTTCACAAGTGCCGTCTCAGTGCTATGATGGGGTCTAAAACCAGACTGAAGCATTTCGTATACATTGTTTGTCTTCAGGAAGGCAGTGAGTTGTTGCAACATAGGAGGGCCAAGCACAGGAAGCAGCTCTTTCAGTAGTTTAGTTGGAATAGGGTCCAGTATGCAGCTTGAAGGTTTAGAGGCCATGATTATTTTCATCAATGTGTCAAGAGATATAGTACTAAAACACTTGAGCGTCTCTCTTGATCCTAGGTCCTGGCATAGTTGTGCAGACTCAGGACAACTGAGCTTTGAAGGAATACGCAGATTTAAGGAGGAGTCCGTAATTTGCTTTCTAATAATCATAATCTTTTCCTCAAAGAAGTTCATGAATTTATCACTGCTAAAGTGAAAGTCATCCTCTCTTGGGGAATGCTGCTTTTTAGTTAGCTTTGCGACAGTATCAAAAAGGAATTTCGGATTGTTCTTATTTTCCTCAATTAAGTTAGAAAAATAGGATGATCGAGCAGCAGTAAGGGCTCTTCGGTACTGCACAGTACTGTCTTTCCAAGCTAGTCGGAAGACTTCCAGTTTGGTGTGGCGCCATTTCCGTTCCAATTTTCTGGAAGCTTGCTTCAGAGCTCGGGTATTTTCTGTGTACCAGGGAGCTAGTTTCTTATGAGAAATGTTTTTAGTGTTTAGGGGTGCAACTGCATCTAGGGTATTGCGCAAGGTTAAGTTGAGTTCCTCAGTTAGGTGGTTAACTGATTTTTGTCCTCTGGCGTCCTTGGGTAGACAGAGGGAATCTGGAAGGACATCAAGGAATCTTTGTGTTGTCTGTGAATTTATAGCACGACTTTTGATGATCCTTGGTTGGGGTCTGAGCAGATTATTTGTTGCAATTGCAAACGTAATAAAATGGTGGTCCGATAGTCCAGGATTATGAGGAAAAACATTAAGATCCACAACATTTATTCCATGGGACAAAACAAGGTCCAGCGTATGACTGTGACAGTGAGTGGGTCCAGAGACATGTTGGACAAAACCCACTGAGTCGATGATGTCTCCGAAAGCCTTTTGGAGTGGGTCTGTGGACTTTTCCATGTAAATATTAAAGTCACCAAAGATTTGAATATTATCCGCTATGACTACAAGGTCCGATAGGAATTCAGGGAACTCAGTGAGGAACGCTGTATATGGCCCAGGAGGCCTGTAAACAGTAGCTATAAAAAGTGATTGAGTAGGCTGCATAGATTTCATGACTAGAAGCTCAAAAGACGAAAACGTCATTTTTTTTTTTGTAAATTGAAATTTGCTATCGTAAATGTTAGCAACACCTCCGCCTTTGCGGGATGCACGGGGGATATGGTCACTAGTGTAGCCAGGAGGTGAGGCCTCATTTAACACAGTAAATTCATCAGGCTTAAGCCATGTTTCAGTCAGGCCAATCACATCAAGATTATGATCAGTGATTATTGTTCATTGACTATAATTGCCTTTGAAGTAAGGGATCTAACATTAAGTAGCCCTATTTTGAGATGTGAGGTATCATGATCTCTTTCAATAATGACAGGAATGGAGGTGGTCTTTATCCTAGTGAGATTGCTAAGGCGAACACCGCCATGTTTAGTTTTGCCCAACCTAGGTCGAGGCACAGACACGGTCTCAATGGTGATAGCTGAGCTGACTACACTGACTGTGCTAGTGGCAGACTCCACTATGCTGGCAGGCTGGCTAACAGCCTGCTGCCTGGCCTGCACCCTATTTCATTGTGGAGCTAGAGGAGTTAGAGCCCTGTCTATGTTGGTAGATAAAATGAGAGCACCCCTCCAGCTAGGATGGAGTCCGTCACTCCTCAGCAGGTCAGGCTTGGTCCCGTTTGTGGGTGAGTCCCAGAAAGAGGGCCAATTATCTACAAATTCTATCTTTTGGGAGGGGCAGAAAACAGTTTTCAACCAGCGATTGAGTTGTGAGACTCTGCTGTAGAGCTCATCACTCCCCCTAACTGGGAGGGGGCCAGAGACAATTACTCGATGCCGACACATCTTTCTAGCTGATTTACACGCAGAAGCTATGTTGCGCTTGGTGATCTCTGACTGTTTCATCCTAACATCGTTGGTGCCGACGTGGATAACAATATCTCTATACTCTCTACACTCGCCAGTTTTAGCTTTAGCCAGCACCATCTTCAGATTAGCCTTAACGTCGGTAGCCCTGCCCCCTGGTAAACAGTGTATGATCGCTGGATGATTCGTTTTAAGTCTAATACTGCGGGTAATGGAGTCGCCAATGACTAGAGTTTTCAATTTGTCAGAGCTAATGGTGGGAAGCTTCGGCGTCTCAGACCCCGTAACGGGAGGAGTAGAGACCAGAGAAGACTCGGCCTCTGACTCCGACCCGCTGCTTAATGGGGAAAACCGGTTCAGGCCTATCGTCCTGTACCTTTGCTCCACCTCTGAATTACTGAACTCTGCTTGTCCCTGACCTTGAGCCTGCCTGCCGTCCTGTACCTTTGCTCCACCTCTGAATTACTGAACTCTGCCTGTCCCTGATCTTGAGCCTGCCTGCCGTCCTGTACCTTCGCTCCTACTCTGGATTATCGACCCCTGCCTGCCTTGACCTGTCGTTTGCCTGCCCCTGTGGTTATAATAAACATTGTTACTTCACACTTACCTTGTTTCCTGATAGTTTTACTCCCTGAGTTGTTAATAATTCATGAGTTAATGCTTTGAGTCTTCACAGATTGTGACATGAAACCCTACAGTTCTTCCCTTATATTAGGGCTACAAGAAGGGGAGACACAAATAGAATATGTCCGTCTTAACAGGAGGTGGAAATTATTGTCCAAAAACAAACTTTTAAGTGGCGCTGACCCAACAATTATCAAGTGTGAATATGCGCAGTCCGCACTCACCGGGGATATGGCGGATGCTCTCTTCTTATGCCAATAAGATATGCTATACTGTTGTTCGCTCAATTAAGTTAACTATTTTGATAACTAAATGACAGATGAGACTTTTCATTATATTCTCTTTACAGCAATAGCTATTTGCTTTGCAAACTATGTTTTCCCACGATTGTATTTTGAAATATAGCAATATGCCTGGCTGGCCTCAACTTTTCACTGAAAGTCACAGTTCAACAATCATCTATTTGGTATTTGCCATGCAAGCTGCCTAAATTCCTCGCGCTGCCTTTCCTTCCAACTGTAGTTAATGCGATTGAATCAACAACAATAACAAAAAATGTAAGAAGCTAATGATCCACTTTGGCCAAATCATGCTTTAGTAGTCTATTTTTAATTATTTTATTTGTTTCTGTATAGACAGGAGTAGGCTAATTAGGCTATATAATTTTGGCAATTTAATCAAATTTTGCTTAGCTTCCCCTGGCCTTATGGACACGCCGCCTATATGTAGGGAGGTAACTTGACATCATAAGGGAATTGCTTACCAACTCATCAGTATGACTAGTTATTTCATTTGCTCTGGCAGAGAAGTAGCCTATGTGAGCTCTTTAACAGTAGCCTAAACATCCAGTTAAAGTATCCATCACCAATAAATGAATGAACTTCAGAGGTAATAGGCTGGTTTATGCTGTGAACAACATGCTTTTATTAACCTACCAGAATCGCCTACAATAGGCCTTCAAATTGTCACATGCAACGAATACATATGTATACTTACAAGCCCTTAAACAACAATGCAGGTCAAGAAATAGAGTTAATAAAATATTTACTAAATAAAATAAAGTCAAAAATGTTTTTTAAATCAATCAAAAAGTAACACAAGAAATGTACATTACAATAACGAGGCTATATACAGGGGGTACCAGTACCGAGTCAATGGGCGGGGGCACAGGTTAGTCGAGCTCATTTGTAAGTGACTATGCATAGATAATGAACAGCGAGTAGCAGCAGTGTATAAACAAAGGGGGTGGGAGGGGGTCAATGTAAATAGTCTGGGTGGACATTTGATTAGTTTAGTTGCTCAGCAGTCTTATGGCTTGGGGGTAGAAGCTGTTTGGTCCTAGACTTGGTGCTCCGGTACCGCTTGCCGTGTGGTTGCAGAGAAAACAGTCTATAACTTGGGTGACTGGTGTCTCTGACAATTTTTTGGGCCTTCTGACACCACCTATTAGATAGGTCCTGGATGGCAGGAAGCTTGGTCCCAACAATGATGTACTGGGCCGTTCACACTACCCTCTGTAGTGCCTTACGGTTTGATGCTGAGCAGTTGCCATACCAGGTGGTGATGCAACCAGTCAGGATGCTCTCGATGGTGCAGCTGTAGAACCTTTTGAGGATCTGGGGACCCATGCCAAATCTTTTCAGTCCTCTGAGGGGGAAAATATTTTGTCGTGACCTCTTCACAACTGTCTTGGTATGTTTGAACCATGATAGTTTGTTGGTGATGTGGACTCCAAGGACCTTGAAACTCTCGACCCGCTCCACTACAGCCCTGTCGATGTTAATGGGGGCCTACAGTCCACGATCAACTCCTTTGTCTTGCTCACATTGAGGGAGAGGTTGTTGTCATGGCACCACACTGCCAGTTTTCTGGCATCCTCCCTATAGGCTGTCTCATCGTTGTCGGTGATCAGGCCTACCACTGAAGTGTCATCAGCAAACTTAATGATGGTGTAGGAGTTGTGTTTGGCCATGCAGTCGTTGGCGAACAGGGAATACAGGAGGGGACTAAGTACACACCCGTGAGGGGCCCCAGTGTTAAGGATCAGCGTGGCAGATGTGTTGTTGCCTACTCTTACCACCTGGGGCTGTGTATGAATGAATGAAAAATAAACTAATGAATGACAATTCTTTGTGATGAATGAGCAGATTAGAAAAAAGAGGAAGAACAGGCTGTGTGTCTGTGACCAGCTGGTATGACGAGGAATGCGCAAGCCTCTGACAGTTAACTGAGTGTAATTTGAGAAAGAGAGTGCATTTAACTCTCACTGGGAAGAGGAACGAAATCGATAAATATTGGGCAAAATAAGTTATACATAAGTATAAAACATTGATGTGATAATGTGTTAAACGACCATTGTAAAAAATACAATAGGTGTTAAAAAGAGGTATTAAACAAGGCACGGATAGTATATAACGGATGCGAAGTAGGAAGAAAGAATTGAAAAATATCACGAGCCCTGTAAACGAAATAGGAGGAAAAACAGCAGGCGACTCTGGCACTCTGTAGCAACAGAGGCTGCAATTTAAAAATAGCCTGAAGGACAGGAGAGACTTTGTTTCACTAAAACCATGAATCAGGAATTAAACAGTAAAATAGGCTAGGAGAGAATATAGCAAGCGATAAATAGATAAATAGAGAGATAAGAAAGTGTAGACATTATAAAGTAGGCTTTGATAGGAGAAATTAAGTGATGTGACTAATAAATTATTATTTGGGAAAGGGTAACTCTACCTTGGGAAAATAGTAAATAAAAGGTGTATAATGCGATGGGAGTGTTTAGGAAAAATAAATAGTGGCATGGCAACAAACGGACTGTTTCTCCCCAGCATACAGAGATAGCGGAATTTAATAAAGCCATGGAGTCGCTGAAAGAAGCGCACGGGAATTCTACCAAATTCGGCTTGAATATGAAAGAGCAAACTGGATAATAGAGGACAACATTACCCGGTAAACAGGATAAATAAAATAAACGATTCAGGGAGGCAATTGGGAATTGGAACAATCACATAAAACCATAATAAGAAGCTCAATTTACCAGCGTTCTGATGTCAGCATTCTATCATCAGAAAATACATTACGATGGGGGACAGATATGATTCTGCTTGCCCTTGCAGACGTGCGAGTGGTTAGCAGAGCCATAGAAAATATCTAAGCGTAAGAAGTGGTAGATGAGGAGCTAACAAGTATGGGGTAAAATGAGTGTAAGGTGACACTGGAATTTAGTGCGGTAGCAGAGAATGCCGCTATACAGGAGTTTGCATCCTTTTCAAAAGAGCAACAACTAATCATTTTGAGGTTAGTAAGAATGGAATTTTCACCAAGCGGTGTATAGTCTCTGAGGGACAACTGTGTCTGATGACCTGTGAACTGTATCTAAAATAGACATGCGGGAATGATATGTGCTGGGAGAAGAAAGACTAAAGGGGATTGGGGTAATGACCTTTTATTACCAGGCCACTCATGACAGAATAACATTTTTTAGTATAATGTGAATTATTAAAGGGATGATGTGTATTGAATTGAGAAGGTCAAATTTGAGTTAAAGTAAGCACTAAGGACTGTTATCCTGAATATTGAGTTGGACAACTTATAAACAACATTTAGCTATGATTTGGATATAGGACTGTTTAAATTTACTAGGCCTAGGGAAGCTCTGGAAACTAATCCTGAGACAGGGTGATTGACAGAATTTACAGAATATTAGATTAAAGGTTATTGTTTCTTTTGTTATACAATGTCATTGGAATTGGAATGATAAATTGGAATGATATAAGTAATTGAATAAAAGGTATATTCTGTTGTGCGATAACACCCAAGGATGAAGAAGAAAGAGACCAACATAACATGGACATAGAACGAAACAGATGGACGTTTTCCCCAGGTTTAATTACATTACAAATAGTGGTAATGTATTGCAAATATGCAGTTATTATAATTTACTTTACTATTTTTTCTTGTTTGGTCAATTTATTTTTGTTTTGAGGAAAATAAGTGTGTATATTGTTCCTGAGGAGGGACTGAGGAGGGACTGATATAATTTGACTAAGAGATAACTCACAGAAAAGGAAGGACAGTTGCTCTTGTAAAAATATAGGGATATAAAATATAGGGACAATTCTAAAGTAAATAGAACAATACACATACCTAGATTATGGTAAAATAAATAAGTGGTGGCATTTTGAACACTTAGATCAAAAGTTTAAGAAGCTTAGGACTTAGTTTTGTTAGGATTGGATATTCTTCCAACTGGAAGACACTTGACTGATTACATGTTATTCTTACAGCAGTTGCTGTAGGGACCATAATTTGGCTATCATTATGAAAATGTTTGTGGCAGGAGGACGGGTATTTGAGACAGAATGTTTTCATAGGGCTGTTATTTAAAAATTGAGATTTAGTGATCTTGCTCTAAGAAGAAAGGAAATTATCCATGTGTTAGTGTGTATGTCCTCAGGAAAAAACAGCACATAAGAGGCCAGATGGAAGGGCATGGGCTGAATTCTGGAGACTGAGTGTACATCAAGATACACCAGGCTGGGGGTATACTTCTTACAGCACCTGCAGTGGTAAAGATCGTCATGTCTTTCTTTGGTGGGTGTATAAGTCTCACAAGAAGTAAGGTCCAGCTGAATAATGGGTGAGCTTGAAAACACCATGACAGAGGACGTGGAACCAGAGAGAGAGAGAGAGAGAGAGAGAGAGAGAGAGAGAGAGAAAGACTAAATTCCACTGTAGACATACTGGGTTGAGTTTGGGGCTCAATTGTTTTATTTGTTAATGCATCATGTGAAAAAGGATAGATGTTAGGGTAGTTGTACTCTAAACAACATGTTGAAGGCTTGATGTGAAAGCAGATACAGTGTTGAATTACTTCAAGAAGAAATAATGTTGATTAAGGTTATGCACATGCTTATCAGTTGAAATAGAGCAGATGGGGAACTAAGTAAAAAATGACATGATTTGGGAACACCTCTCAGAACCTGGGGCCGAAAGGGGAAGACTGGGTGGAAGCATGAGGAAGCTTTTCAGGGCTTTCATTTTTGTGGAGTCCAGCAGAAAAGTATCCTGGAGGCATAGAGTCAGGTGAAGAGAGAGTGGGAATTGTCATGGTCTCAGATTTCAGTATTCATGAATATATTCATGCATAACACATAACATTGTCAATACTGTTATGTTTTGTCCTTTGCTTTCCAAGTCTTATGTTTAGGAAACCAGATGGAGAAGGGTTCGCCAGCTTCAGCTGGAATGTCAGTTTGTTGTGTGATGAGTGATGGAAGTAAGAGAATGTATGGTGTAATCATATAACAGAGGCCATAAGTCTCTAAGTCTGAATGCCTCACAGAAAGAAGGCAGAAACCTGAACCAGGACGAGAGGTTCCACGTCTGATGATCCAAGGGGACCAGAAGGACCTCTCCCAGTGATACCAGAAGATCTAGTCTATGTTCGAGGGTTCCGGAGGAAGTGGGATCAACCGAGGAGAGAAGGACCCTACGAGGAGGCCACAGCAACAAACACGGCCGTCCAAGTGAAAGGAAGCAAGACGTGGTACCATGGTACCATCTGAATCACTGCACTTGTCCCAACAGAAAGAAGGACACAACCATATAGAGATGAGGACACAGAGGATGCTTGATCCATCAGGCAGGAGCTCGGAAGGAGCAGGAACAGAAAAAGCAATTGAGACGCCAGGGAGGAGCCAAGAGAACAGCAGACCAAGTGAAAGCCAAAATACGACAGGTGCATTGCCTAATGCACCCAGAAGAAGACGAAGGAGAGACAACACTGGAGAGAGAACCTGCGAACAACCAGAATTCAATCCTGTGGGGCCAGAGAGTCCAGGGATGGGAGGGAGTAACATGCCTGATACTCCTGATGACATACCTGTTGTGGCAGACCTCTTTGACAGAAGCCCTCCACAGTGGGACCCCGAAATATCACCTACAGAATGGGAACATCTCTTCCCTAAAATTGACACCCTTCCAGATGGAAGCCCAGTCCAGCCTGAGGAGGGAGCCTCAGGGGAAGAAAGAGGAGGAGAGGCCTCACAAGGAACAGAAGGAGAGACCCCACAAAGAGAAGGAAAAGTCCAGCAAGCTGAAGAAAATGGGGATTTCCCCGAAATTGACTTTTCAGCTCTTGAATTGTCCCCTTAACAGACAATTGAAGTTAGAACCACAGAAGAACAATGACATTGACATAACAGAAGTAACAGTGAACGCTAGGATAGAAACAACAGACTCACGCAAAATCAAGATGTAGGGTGGAAACAGGAAGAGAAGAGAGGAACCAGCCAGACAATCTAAAAAGACTGACAAGGTTAGAATCTCTGTTCCACCTCAACACATAACTGAAACAGGAGAACAGAAGACAAAAGGATCAAACCCTTACCGGAGATTGCATTCGGTGGATGGACACATCATCAAACGAAGGGAGAAGTCATTTGGGACTCAAAAGGATGTGACCTGACGTTAACCAAAGAAGTAGACGAGTGGGTGCTCACCATGAATCAGATTGAACCAGTTGAAGGTGAAGAATTAATAGTTGAAATAACGAGAACAAGATTGACCGAAGGGAGTAGCACCTCAGTCATTAGAATTGGTCTTACGCCAATACCTAAACAGGAAGAGTCTGTGGTAGCTAGAACGACAACAACAGTGGAAGCTGCTGTGAAGACCACAGTAGCTACCACTAAGATAACATCAACTGCCCTTACCAAGCAGTCCACTGTACCCACAAAGAAACCTAAAGCATCAGAACCAGGAGGGTTCTTTACTGACATTTGGAACTTTTTGACAAACTCTAATGTTATACCTCAAGACAAAAACATTTTAGAAGCGACAGATATCTCAGAATCAGAACCACTCAAGGACACCACACGAAAAGAAGTAGTGAAGAACGAGTGGTACGAATGGGCTAAGTATACAGCAAATCAACATAGGATGGACAATTGTATTTTGTGTAGCAAATCACCTTTGTCTGATCCTTTGATAGTACCTGAACTTGCCACATTTGAAGAATGTGTTAAATGTAAAATGTTCAATGTATTCAGAGAAAATACTACATTCCTTTGTGTAACATATAATGCAGTTTGGCACTAGGTAACACTAAAGGCAGTAGTGAATTAAATAAAAATATGTTGGGAGAACATGAATGTGCAACATAAGAACTGAATTGAATGATCCTCATAATGATGGGTTTACTATTGTAAAAGAAAGGGGGAAAAAATGAATGTTTCTACAGCTATGGAGATAATGGGATGGATGTGGGAAACACTATAGTTAATTGAATAAACTATTTGGGTGATAGAAACTGCAGGAGTTAGTCAATTTGATAAAATAATGATTGTAAAACACAAAGGTAAAATGTGGTAATATAACTCAAGTAACATTATATATTGAAATATTAAAGAATCAGGATTAAGGAATAGCTGATAGTTTCTGGATGTGTGGGCATACTACATGCTCATTGCTTCTTCACAATATAATGATTGTAAGTGTTTTATTCTTTACAGACTAGATCTTTTACTCCTATCTATGTTATTGTTTGGAGATGTTTGGTCTAGTTGGGTTTTGTAAGTGTTTTATGTTTCAAATAGGATCTGGAGATGTTTGGTCCAGGTGATTTGTAAGCTTTATTTTTGTTAATGTTTTTGTCAACTGTTGGTATTGGCCTCCACCCTATATGTCCTTTTAGTGTAGTTTTTGGTGCTAAATTAGCACCAGAGGAGGGATTTGTGGGAGCAAGATGTACATATAGGGAGAAACATAATGCTGTACCACAAGAGAAAGATACACTTAGAGTGCATTTGCCATTCTGGTAAAATGCATTGTCTATTGTATAGGACAGGAAGCCAAAGTAAGGACATGAGAGCGTAGTACAGCTGGACATACCAAGGTCAGAGGGACATACAAAGGACGGGGTCAGCCAAATGACCAACTGATGGACTATAGACATAGGGCATATATTTTTAGGACATGAAGAGAAGAGACACATAGTCTACTAGTCCTAATAAGGACAAGCTAAACATAAGGGGCCCATAGGATAAGATGGGCATGTATTATTTTTGGGACATGAAGAGGTCCTGTCACCATTATAACTTGACTAAAAGCAGATATGGATGGGCGTTATTGGGCGTGAACAAGCAGGAAGCACAGATTGAAAGATAATGGTGGCAGATGGACTGAGGGAAGTAACTTCATTTGCATGTGAGATGGACTCATATGTTGTATGTGTATAAATCAGAGCCAGTGCTCTGGAAAAGTGTGTGTTCCGCGGACCATCTAGGCTTCTGATATGTTTGTATTAAAAGCCTATATTGAATTCACAAGTTTTTGTAAGTGTTATATTTTGTAACGATCCTCCACGACAAGAGCCAGTCAACATTTGTCAGAAATAGCATTATAAATATTCACTTAACTTTGATGATCTTCATCAGAATGCACTCCCATGAATCCCAGTTCCACAATAAATGTTTGATTTGTTCGATAATGTCCATCATTTATGTCCAAATAGCTACTTTTGTTAGCTCGTTTTGTAAACAAATCCAAAGTCACGAAGCGCGTTCACTAGGAGCAGACGAAATGTCAAAAGGTTCTGTTACAGTCCATAGAAATATGTCAAACTATGTATAGAATCAATCTTTAGGATGTTTTTAACATAAATCTTCAATCATGTCCACACCGGACAATTCCTTTGTCTGTAGAAAAGCAATGGAACGGGAGCTACCTCTCACGTGAACGAGCGTCACGAGCCTGTGGCACTCTGCCAGACCACTGACTCAAACAGTGGCCCTTATGAGCCCTTCCTTTACAGTATAAGCCTCAAACAAGTTTCTAAAGACTGTTGACATCTAGTGGAAGCCTTAGGAAGTACAACACGACCAATATCCCACTGTATATTCAATAGGGAATGAGTTGAAAATTGACCAACCTCAGATTTCCCACTTGCTGGTTGGATTTTTCTCTCTGGTTTTTGCCTGCCATATGAGTTCTCTTATACTCACAGACATCATTCAAACATTTTTAGAAACTTCAGAGTGTTTTCTATCAAAGTGTTGTAATATATGCATATTCTAGCTTTAATGGCTGAGTAGCAGGCAGTTAACTCTGGGCACCTTTTTCATCCAAGCTACTCAATACTGCCCCCCAGTCACCAAGAAGTTTTAACAAGATGATTAAATTCAATCATAAATATTAGTAATTTTGGTATAGAATTCTTTCATTTTTGTTTGTGTTCAAAGTATTTGGCAACAAGAATAAAAACATTCATTTCAATGGTCTTGTTATCATTGCAATATTAACACATTGTATGCCTCATGCCAAAAACATGGGTAGGGTTCAAAAAGCTAAATAAGTATTCTGCAAGGTATTCCAAAAAACCTATCAAAGATTTACATTTATAGAACAAGTGTGTAAGATTTTCACCTTCTTTTTCGCAATATCATAAACAATAGTCTTTTACACTTTCAAAATTGCATTTTATATATTAATATGGTTTAAGGGGGCACTTTTGTCATGTCGACAAGGTGAAGGACCTCTACTCAAATGGCACAACAGAATCGTTCAGATTGACCAAAGCACCACATTTAACAACCATCTCGTATAATTGGAGGGATGTCTCCTTTCATATCTGGAAAAGGAAAAAGTTGTTGAAGCAGAATCTGATGCTGCTGCTGCATTGCTCATCTTCACAGTGGGAATCCAGTCGACATGGGTGTCTTGACAGAGGTCAGCTGGTGAACCTACAGTAGTACATAAACCAATGAAAAGCTTCAGGTCACCTATACCATCAGGGCTCTTAATTGTTTGGTTATGTTTAATTCATTCACATGTTTTAGTGTCATATAAATATTTAATTTATTGTTTGTCTTGAACAACCAATAGTCAACACATCAGGTTGTTCTATCCCATTGAGACTTTTGTCATATTCTGTAATGTCCATACATTTTCCTGCTCCTGTGAATAAATTTAAACACATTATCATTGGGTTATCATATGAATAAATTAATATATGATAACCACTGGAGTTTTTTTTAATATATTTTTTTACAATAATGTCCTCCAGGCTATATGGACGTCATATTGTACAATTTGCTTCTCTCCTTTTCATGAAGGGAGAAGGGATCCAGTTTTTGTCAAATGAACATGATATTTGACATTTCGTAGCAGATTATGAGAATTTAGGCAGCAGGTTTGGAGAATTAGGTTATGTATAAGAAAGGTGTTAGGGTTAGCTAAAATGCAAACTAACAAAAATATTTTGAACAATTTGACAATAGCTGGATCCCTTTTAGCCAGGACCCCTTTTTAATAGGGCTAGATTACATGGTTGCATTCAAGACAAGGTCGTTTTTATTGATCTGTTGCTAGTGTCAGTAGAGTAGGTCTAGGCTACCATCATATTGAATGAGATTCTGCTAATTTCTGCAGTCATATAAAGTGTAGTATAATTGCATTAAATGCTTACCAAAGTCCACGTCTCTGATATAGCCTATAACCCTGACACTACGCACTTATTAATAACCTAAATTATCACTATCCAATTTACTCATAACATTAAGAATAGTATGCTTGCATTTGTCTGAAAATGCGATGATAGACTACAAACTATCTAGCCAGCTAATTTTGGATAACTGAATGTTGTTGTTAACTGGTTATTTTAACAGCTAAACTAAACTCGAAATCAATCAGACTTGATTTACCAGTGATGAAATGATCGTAGAAGACCAGTTAACGTAAACTCACCCCATTCTGTACAAATGTGCGCAACCGCAAAATTCACACAAGGCTACAAGGAAAACTAATGGGACTGTAGCGTCTGTGTTGACTTCAAAATTGGGGGTGTGAACTAGCTTTCGATTCAAGCGTTGATTGACATGGTAATGGCTCTATAGTATTGGAGAAAAGTTGAAAAAACAGACCCTCCGTTATATCGTGACGTGTCATGTCGTAACGTACAGGACGCATAAGCAACTATTTCTGTCTTACAATCTCTCACCACCAGGTGTAGCACTTCTATCATCCTTTAAAAACAAGAAATGGACAGTGACGGGGGTCATCATTGCATGCGATCATCATTCTCAAAGCTGCTGTTTACTTCTAAGATCACTTTAGCACCGCCCTAAAAACCCGATTCAAATTAGACACAAACGTTCAAATAGGTAAATCACACATTATATAAACTCTTTATAGTGTTTTATTTACATTTTAGAGGTGATAAGGTGATAAGTTGGACAGATCGAGTGAAAAAAAGCAATTTTCCAACACAACATCTCTCCTTCTTACTGTCACACATTAGTTTCGCTTCCCCACCCTCCATTTTTAAAAAGACCCGACAGGGCCCATTGCCTTCTCGAATTATGCAGAAACGGGCAGCGTTTAGGTCATGTAATTGATTATGTTGGAAAGGGGAGAAATTGTGCTTAACAATGGTATTGTCATTACAGTTAATCTGGAAGTATTACGTTTTTGGGGTGCTAAAATAAGGGCAATTGTACGGACCAAGGCGATGTACAAAAGTGAGTGAGTTTACGTTACTGACAGCTGTCTGAGTTCAGGTCTTGATGGGCAAAAGGTTTCTTTGCTATTGTGACAGTTCTTGAGTCTTATCTTAGTGTCACCAATGGTGTTGTCATTACAGTTAATCTGGAAGTATTACGTTTTTTGGGTGCTAAAATAAGGGCAATTGTACGGACCAAGGCGATGTACAAAAGTGAGTGAGTTTACGTTACTGACAGCTGTCTGAGTTCAGGTCTTGATGGGCAAAAGGTTTCTTTGCTATTGTGACAGTTCTTGAGTCTTATCTTAGTGTCACCAATGGTGTTTTATGATTGCAGGAAATCTGTAAACACGTTTTTTTCCCCATTGTCTTTCCTGCAGGCAACTACTCAAAAAGAATCAACTTGTTTTAGGCACTGTTACCATGCAGTTTTTCTATTTAACTAGGCAAGTCAGTTAAGAACAAATTCTTATTTTCATGATGACCTAGGAACAGTGGGTTTACTGCCTGTTCAGGGGCAGAAAGATAGATTTGTAGCTCGGGGGTTTGAACTTGCAACCTTCCGGTTACTAGTCCAACACTTTAACCACTAGGCTACTCTGTTGTTGTCGAATAATTAATGCGGTGGTCTTCCAACATGGCAGCCGGGAGGCATCGTACGTCAACTCCTCTATTGTTAGAATGGTTACTCGACTATCTTGTCAATATAATAGAACGTCTTTACACACGGCCCGCTACGTGGTCGGCGCTGATTGGTTCAATACGTATGCCTTGTGTACCGGAAGTAAATGTTGAGAACTGATGTGAATTATTTCAGCCCACGGTGTGAAAGAAGATGGACACACTACATAAACTAAAACAATTTGATGCCTATCCGAAAACTCTTGAGGATTTCCGAATTAAAACATGTGGCGGAGCTACGGGTGAGTGGTTTTGGGTAGACTTTTGATAGCGCTTAGCTACTTGCAGAACACATACTGTCCCCAGTAGCTAGCTAGCTAGTTAGTAGGACTAGGATCACTGTGTTTGGACTAGCATTCTAGATCTGTCAGACTAGAGAACAGAACATATTACTATGTAGTTTGCAAAAATTCTATGGGATTGGGTGATATTCTGACTTTTTCTTTCCCCTTTTTGAAGTCACCATCATAAGTGGTCTCATCATGTTGATCCTGTTCTTCTCAGAGTTGCAGTATTATCTCACTAAGGAGGTAGGTTAATGTAACGTTACATCTTATAAAAATAGTCAGGGAACATGCTAAGTGTGCCAGTCAAATAAGTGGGTAAGAAGCTAGCTCTGTATGGATCACACTTGTAAACGGAAGGATATTCTAATGGAGAACTGTGACAACAAGTAACTAACTATAACAGCTAGCAAGCCTAGCCAACTTTGCATGCCACAATTATTGTGGTTTGTATACTTTATAACAGTGGTATTCAATCTTTTTCAGCTGATCCCATTGCAATTATATTTTTTTGTAATCAAAGGTAGTTAATTGCCACCAGGGCAACTGGGAATGCGCAACATTCCAATGGTGGACATGGTGCTGAAATGCAATGACTAGCCAAAGGGATCCTACTCAAGTTAATTTGTCTCTTGAGTCGGAATGGTGCTATGCCGAAAATCTCCCTCGCACACTCAATTCTTCATTGCTGCGACTTGCTTGCTAGTTGGGATTTCTGCTCTTCCCTCCGTTGTCAGTTTAGCCCACATTTCACTGATCTTAATAGCATACAGCATATTTTATTTGTGTCCTTCAAGGCAGCTGTCAATGATCACGTTAGGCTGGGATAATGTACCTCAATCACGGGATGGAATATGTCGTTGTACATATTCCATCCCGAAATTGTGAAGGGTGACTCGAGAAGATTGAAATACTGCTAGATTTGAATTAAATTGCAGTTTATGCCAGCATGCTAGGCTAGCTAATGCTATAACACCCATTAGATTCCATTAAAATGGTACACCTAGCATTTGGTTGAGTAACTACCGGAAGTGTTGAATGCAGTTTGTTGCTTTAGTATTACCTAGCCTAGCATTCTGACGAAAACTGATGTTTATTTAAAAACTAGCACTATTTCAATTTTCTCGATTCACCTTTAATCATTTCGGGATTGAGGTAGGTTTTCCCAGCCAAATAACGTTACTGCGCTGAGCTCTGGCTGTCCACATTCCGGCACAGGGCCTTTCCAACCGAGAGAAATGAACGAGTCGAATCCTTTTGGCTAGCCTGTTTGAGGATAATTGGAACATCACTATAATTTTATGTTCTGTTATAATTATTTAGCCATCTGTCATAACGTTTGCTTAATCTATGAAGCCCGGTCCGCATTTTAAATACCACTGTTATGACTTGCAAAATATGAATGTTGTTCTGCCAACACAGGTCCATCCTGAATTGTTTGTGGACACATCACGAGGAGACAAACTGAAAATCAACATTAATGTGATATTTCCTAACATGCCGTGTGCCTGTAAGTAACTTTAGAGAACCTAGCATGCATCATCACATTTGACAAACGTACACCTGCACAATTAACCCCTATATGTGCGTTTTTCTGTGATATTATCAAACAGTTGCATAAATTGACAGAATGCTTCCGTAAAATCTAAAGTAATCTTTTGGGGGGTTATGCATGAAGCAAAATAGGGATTTCACATTGGAAGTATATGACATTTGTAACATCACCGTGACCTTCAGATCTCAGCATTGATGCCATGGATGTTGCTGGAGAGCAGCAGTTGGATGTGGAACACAACCTGTTCAAGCAAAGGCTTGACAAGGATGGCAATTCTGTCACTACAGAAGCAGAGAAACATGGTAACCATGCTTGCTTGTAATTCTGTTCTATTACTTGAAGAGCATTATACACCATGAAATACAGCATAGGTTTTCCCTCTTGGGAAAATAAGATATATGAATTGTATTGAATAGTTCATGTTTTCACTGGGTCATGGATATTGTTTTATTGTCATCTCTCATGTAGATTTGGGACAAGAGGAAGGTGAAATTTTTGACCCTAGTAAGCTAGATCCTGAGCGGTGTGAAAGCTGCTATGGAGCAGAGACAGAGGATTTGAAGTGAGTTCCCATGACCGGAATGCCCTCCAGAATGCCTTCCCAGGCTTCACAGATCATACTTCCCATGACCAAAGACAGACAATGAGGTTTCCCTGTCAATCTCATAGCTTAAATCCCTTGCCTGTGAAATTGGACTTGTTAGAAAGAATCCATGAAAGCTTTTACTTATTTGAGCCCTGAACTCTTTTGCAGAACATAGGCTATCACCAAATTAGCTAATCCTTTGTCCAAAATGTGATTGTGATAGTACGTGTTACATTGACCTATTACTTATGCTTTTGCTTTTTTGTAGGTGCTGTAACACCTGTGATGACGTACGGGAAGCGTATCGCAGGCGTGGCTGGGCCTTCAAGAACCCTGACACCATCGAGCAGTGCAAGAGGGAGGGCTTCAGCCAGAAGATGCAGGAGCAGAAGAATGAGGGCTGCCAGATCTATGGCTTTCTTGAGGTCAACAAGGTAACTAGTCTTAGACTGACGCTTTGGATAAGTTCATAATCAGAAAGAATAGTCAGTACTCACACACTGGTTAACACTTCATAGAAGGAATGCGTTTTATTTAATGTTTCGACTTTCAATTGCCTGGCTTTCAAATGGTCAGACAGTGTTGACAACATGATTTGAAATGAATCATCACTTTTTGGGAACAGAATTCTAGATGTGATTAAATAAAATTAGAAATGGAAATGTGCTGCCACTGAGATGTAATATTTTATGAGGTGCTTTAATGCATTCATACACTTTCAATCTGCAAATATTACGTTCATTGTTAGACTTTTTTCTGAACTCTTCAATTTGGCTTTTTTGTTGTTAGGTGGCAGGAAATTTCCACTTTGCCCCTGGAAAGAGTTTCCAGCAGTCCCATGTTCATGGTAAGACCTGATATCAATGATCTACCTAAGTAAAATATAAGTTCTGTGCTTTCTATCAATCCTCTGAATTGCTTAGAGATGAAGCAGGTTGACTGATTTGGTTCGAATTCTAAAATTGCTTACTTGCTACTAGAAACACCTTGTGGTTTATTAAACCAGTCTGTATCTCAGACCAGATTTGGGTACAGACCCTCTTGTAGTGTAGACTTTGTCACTAGACCAGTAAAGACATTTCTAGTGCATCCGTTACTAGTCTTTCCAGTAAAACACTGAAGTGAAACATTTGGTAAATGGTCTCTTTCTCTTTCATAACTCCTTTCATTTTCTCGACTTCTTCCATTCTTTCCTCCTCCGGATCAATCATTAGGCATTAATTGTATCTTTATTTTTTATTTCATGAAAACATCTGACCTTTATCTTTGTGGCACAGGTGAAAAAATGTGTCAAACTAAGTAGCTATTTTTCTCCCGCTTATAAATAACATTTTGATTGTAAATTGATAGACTCACTTGCTTTATCATAAATGTTGCCTACTAATAACACCAATATACTTATTTTGCATTGACACTTACACTCTTTGAAAATTAAGTAATGTGAAATGTATTAATTTGTTTGCAATTCATTTTTTGCAAAGTTTGCCAATGGATTTTTTAAAATTCAATTGGTGTCATCTTGATGAGCTTCTTGACAAAAGTTACTACAATGTCACTGATGTAACCTTTGTTACTGTGAAGACAGGCCAAATTAATTTAAAAGTATGCATTCGTGATTGAAGAAAAATAGAAGGTACTGTTTTCATAGGATTTACCTTAAGAATTTGTCAAGAATTGCTGATAAAGTAACATGGTACATAACCAGATGAAGTTGTAAGCCCTAAGTACTAGTCTCTCAACTTGCTTGGAGGCATTGAAAGGTGTCCTTTGTCATTATGAACAACGTGTACCGAAAGCTTAGAGCAAATGCTTCACCAGCTTAAAGCTGCTTTAATTTTCTATTTTATTCGGTCGACTAGTACTACACTCTGTCTGGTTTTTGCCTTTAAGCAGACAATCTCCTTGTGATAAGAATTTGGCCGTAATGAAATATCAGATGTGATGAACCCCCTTCAGAGGCTTATTGCCTTTGGCCAGCCTCTTAGGACTGGCTTTTTCTGTGTAGCCCAAAATGCGTCATATAGTGACTCTTCTCTCTTCTTTCTGCAGTGCACGCTGTGGAAAGTAAGTCCATCATTTTGTAGCTTTTATTTTTGTAGTAAACATCACCCCCCCCTAGCCTGGTCCCAGATTGTTTTGTGTTCTTGCATACTCCAGTGCTATCCTTGTCCAGCCAAAGACCAAGTTCGGCATGACCGTGCCTTTTCTGAATTGGATTTGCTCAACTCCTGCGTCCTCTCTCGCCTCCTTTTGGAAAAAAAAGCTTGTATGAAATTATTCTCCTCTCACGCGTCATCAGGCAAATTTAAGTTTACAGGTGTTGAATCCCAAAATGTGTGAAGTGAGAACATTTAGGTAGTTGTGCATGACATTTTATCTGTACAAAGGTATATGTAGGATATCGTTTCTTAAATGTTTGCATGATTTTCTCCTTCGAAAAAACAACTGCTTCAAAGGGGTTGTGGTAGATATCCAAACTCTTCAGGCGAAGGACTCGAGTAGGATACACATTATTCTTGATGAAAGGTGGCTATCGAGGAGGGGAGGATACTCTTCCGTTCATCTACTAACAAATTGGCACTCTCCTCGACCACATCAGTTTCCGGGTCACGGAGGAGAGAGGCTGAGTAACAAGGAATTGGCATGATGGCACAAACACTGACACTCACAGACACTTCTAAATTGTCCAGTCAAATATCAAACTTCGTATTTGAAGAGGTTGTCTGTCAGAATTCACCCTGTTACTTAAAGCCTAGTAAAGACAACCAAAGCTGCTTCTAACTGATTTGAAACTGTCCTTTTGAATAACCAGCATGTGATTGTTGATCTTTAATTGAGGTGGTACAAGCAGTAATCAAGAACACTTTGCATTTGAGGGCTGTGTGCTCAACAATAACTTGTAATGGGAGAGCTGTAGATTTGATGAGACTAGTAAACCCTCATACTCTTGAGTATACCGAACATATACAGTAACTGATGTTCTATCAGATCACAGCATTACTGACATATTGTTTCATTTTAATTTCAGTTCATGATCTGCAGAGCTTTGGACTAGATAACGTAAGTACTTAAAAAAAAAGAAAGTATTGTCTTTCCAAGGCAGTGTTATCCATACCCCTTTAAGCTCTTATTTGTGTTTCTTGTGTCCTACAGATCAACATGACTCACTTGATCAAACATCTATCCTTTGGGAGGGATTACCCTGGTATCGTCAATCCTTTGGATGGCACCGATGTTGCGGCACCACAAGGTTAGTAATTATCCCATTTGTCAAATTCCCCACACCGAACATTTGACTTAGACCTACTACCAGCAATTGAAATCACAGCGTTTGACATACTTTGTCCAAGAACTATGGAGAAGTTGTGACATGGGAATAAGAGTTATTACAAAAGTCCCGTTGTGTAATTATAATTAAGTGCCGTAGAGGTGGTCTCTGCAGCAGATGTCCATCCCAATGGACACGAATGTACCAAACATGCCTCTGCTCTGCATCATCATCTTCCCAACTCCTCCCTGCATCATCATCTTCCCAACTCCTCCCATCTGCTCTCTGTCGCTCATGCCGACCCTGAGGGAAGTAATAATACAGCATTTGAACAAAATCACATAACACTATGGAGTTCTATTGAACAATCTACAATATGCAGTTTGGATGGCTGCAATAAAGTCTTATCAAAACTGATATAGTAAAGAAATCGGTGATGCCCAAGTAGACTATGGCATTCTTTCTATGTCTTGCATTTCAGTGTAGGCCTACGTGTATAAGGTAAGTAGTTCACTTCACTAACATACCTTATACAGGAAAATGTTCCAAACATGACACCAGCTGCCATCCCAACTGCAAAGCCCATCACGAATCCCATTTAAAATGGCTCCATATAGCCACAGAGTTTCTAAAGCCAGAGGCGCAACATCGAGACTTCCCGGGAACGTTTGCGAAACAGACCAGGCTGGGGTTTGTGGTTTGAGAAGTCAATGGATGTTTTTTTCAATATGCATATTACTGTGCTCCACACTCTCATGCTCCGATTGCATTCTCTTGAGTACGTTCTTGTGAGGACGAGTGTGTGGAGAATACATAAAACAATATACACTGCTCAAAAAAATAAAGGGAACACTTAAACAACACAATGTAATTCCAAGTCAATCACACTTCTGTGAAATCAAACTGTCCACTTAGGAAGCAACACTGATTGACAATAAATTTCACATGCTGTTGTGCAAATGAAATAGACAACAGGTGGAAATTATAGGCAATTAGCAAGACCCCCCCCCCCCAATAAAGGAGTGGTTCTGCAGGTGATAACCACAGACCACTTCTCAGTTCCTATGCTTCCTGGCTGATGTTTTGGTCACTTTTGAATGCTGGCGGTGCTTTCACTCTAGTGGTAGCATGAGACTGAGTCTACAACCCACATAAGTGGCTCAGGTAGTGCAGCTCATCCAGGATGGCACATCAATGTGAGCTGTGGTAAGGTTTGCTGTGTCTGTCAGCGTAGTGTAGCGCCTCCATGCTCTGGACCAGGAGACAGGCCAGTACGTCAGGAGACGTGGAGGAGGCCGTAGGAGGGCAACAACCCAGCAGCAGGACTGCTACCTCTGCCTTTGTGCAAGGAGGAGCAGGAGGAGCACTGCCAGAGCCCTGCAAAATTACCTCCAGCATGCCACAAATGAGCATGTGTCTGCTCAAATGGTCAGAAACAGACTCCATGAGGGTGGTATGAGGGCCTGATGTCCACACAAGTGGCTCAGGTAGTGCAGCTCATCCAGGATGGCACATCAATGTGAGCTGTGGTAAGGTTTGCTGTGTCTGTCAGCGTAGTGTAGCGCCTCCATGCTCTGGACCAGGAGACAGGCCAGTACGTCAGGAGACGTGGAGGAGGCCGTAGGAGGGCAACAACCCAGCAGCAGGACTGCTACCTCTGCCTTTGTGCAAGGAGGAGCAGGAGGAGCACTGCCAGAGCCCTGCAAAATTACCTCCAGCATGCCACAAATGAGCATGTGTCTGCTCAAACGGTCAGAAACAGACTCCATGAGGGTGGTATGACCTGATGTCCACAGGTGGGGGTTGTGCTTTACAGCCCAACACCGTGCAGGACGTTTGGCATTTGCCAGAGAACACCAAGATTGGCAAATTCGCCACTGGCGCCCCGTGCTCTTCACAGATGAAAGCAGGTTCACACTGAGCACATGTGACAGTCTGGAGACGCCGTGGAGAACGTTCTGCTGCCTGCAACATCCTCCAGCATGACCGGTTTGGCGATGGGTCAGTCATGGTGTGGGGTGGCATTTCTTTGGGGGGCCGCACAGCCCTCCATGTGCTCGCCAGAGCTAGCCTGACTGCCATTAGGTTCCCGCGATGAGATCCTCAGACCCCTTGTGAGACCATATGCTGGTGTGGTTGGCCCTGGGTTCCTCCTAATGCAAGACAATGCTAGACCTCATGTGGCTGGAGTGTCAGCAGTTCCTGCAAGAGGGAGGCATTGATGCTATGGACTGGCCCGCCCGTTCCCCAGACCCGAATCCAATTGAGCACATCTGGGACATCATGTCTCACTCCATCCACCAACACCACGTTGCACCACAGACTGTCCAGGAGTTGGCGGATGCTTTAGTCCACGTCTGGGAGGAGATCCCTCAGGAGACCATCCGCCACCTCATCAGGAGCATGCCCAGGCGTTGTAGGGACGTCATATAGACACGTGGAGTCCACACACAATACTGAGCCTCATTTTGACTTGTTTTAAGGACATTACATCAAAGCGGAGTTAGCTAGCAACGTTATTTGCACACCGAAAGCAGATTTTGATATGTAGCTAACTAATGTGTTGCGACGTGCATGGCTCCATTCAGACTTTTAAACTTTGTCCACCTTTTATCTCAAGCTTCTGTTTACCCAGCTAGCTGCGTTTTGGCTGGCTAACTGGTTAGCATGTCACCTTGGTGTGGCCTTGAAGACCTTGATAGGATATGTTTATTATGTATACACAATTATTTATTTTGTATTTTTTTGCAGGAACATATTTTATTTAACTAGGGAAGTCTTAACAAATTCTTATTTAAAATGACTGCCTACCCCGGTCAAACCCAGACGACACTGGGCCAATTGTGCGCCACCCTAGGGGACTCCCAATCACGGCTGGATGTGATGCAGCCTGAATTCGAACCAGGGACTGTAGTGACGCCTCTTGCACTGAGATGCAGTGCCTTAGACTGCTGAACCACTCGGGAGCCATACATACAAGAAGTATACAAACAGACAATGATGACATATGCTAGGGGTACATGGAAGAGTTGGAACAATTTAGATTTAAGATGTATAATTGTTTTTCTTTATCCTTATTATAGTTAAGGAAACCGAGCAGCACATTTTCCCATAACAAACAAGTAATCAAGAATATTAACAATTATAGAGCACTAGATATCTTTCCATAATTTCTTTACATGTTGACAATGCCGAACTCTTTCTGGATGCTCAACACAAAGTACAGTTAATGACTTTTGAGTTTCTTCAGGTAATAATTCTGAGGCCTCTGACTTTAACAAGCAGGTATTTGTGTGGTAATAATGACCTTTTTTTCCAACAGATATTATTGACAAATGTATTCCAGTAAATTGTGACAAGGTATTGACACAAAATCCCTTTGAAATAAAGCACGTATAGATCTGTTGTTCTGAGGGAGCAAGGAGAAACATATGTTTCCTATTGTAGAGTCACCCTCTCTTAATCCAGTTATCTCAATAAGACAAGGTCTTGTTACACCTCTGAACAACCTGAGTTACAGATGGAGTACTATCAAAGACTATGGCGAACTCTAAGTGTAACCGGGATATTGTAACGAGAATAAAATGATCTAGATCTCCTCGTAATTGAGTAACAATCCTTCTGCATTAAAAAGTTGACTCACCAGCAGCATATGACGACTAAACCAGTTCTTAAAATATACTTGTTTCTATACAAAATATCCTTGTTCCGTATGTAATATCTATGCATGGTCATTAATGACCACGCTAAGAATAGTTGTATTGTCTTTGACATGGTTTATAGTGAAATGTAGGTTTTATCAGCATATCAGCTATGTAATAATTCTACGGTTATCAGTCACTTGAAGACAACCATTTTTTCTTTTTCGATGTTTGAAATGCTTTTCTAGCAGGTGGCCATTACTTGAAGTCGACACTTAGCTGAGGTGGTGTGTAGCCAGATAATGATGTGATGTTAAAGCTATAGCACCTCCTTGTGTTCATGCAGAGTGGAATGTTGCATTTGTCCAGACTACATGTGCTCGACCTCAGCAAATGATAGAAAAATCGATTTGTTTTATTCCAGCTTCCATGATGTATCAGTACTTTGTGAAGATTGTCCCAACCATCTATGTGAAATGGGATGGAGAGGTGAGTGAGTATATGTTGTACATGACAGCAATGAAATGTAGGTATTTCACAGAGTTAATCTTATCGCTATATCAGATTAAATTAAGTTAATTGTATTTTATATTTCCTTTTACATGTTAAGGTACTTGTGCATCAAACAAGGACATGGTTGTATTACTTGTCTTACAGGTGGTTAAAACAAACCAATTCTCTGTAACGCGACATGAGAAAGTAGCCAATGGGTTGATCGGAGACCAGGGCCTACCTGGTGTGTTTGTATTATATGAACTCTCCCCTATGATGGTCAAATTCACAGAGAAACAGAGGTAGGTAGCTTCAAACATTATTTTGTGTGAATATATAGTGTATGTGGACACGTAACATTTGTGGATTCAGCTATTTTAGCCACACCCGTTGCTGACAGGTGTATAAAATTGAGCGTGCCGCCATGCAATCCCAATAGGCAAACGTTGGCGGTAGAATAGCCTTACTGAAGAGCTCAGTGACTTTCAACGTAGCACCGTCAAAGGATGCCACCTTGCCAACAAGTCAGTTTGTCAAATTTCTGCCCTGCTAGAGCTGGAAACCTATAGGAGCAACAACTGCTCAGCTGAGAAGTGGTAGGCCACACAAGCTCACAGAATGTAACCGCTGAGTGCTGAAGCACGTAGCGTGTAAAAAATCGTCGGTCTTCGGTTGCAACACTCAATACCGAGCCTCTGGAAGGAATGTCAGCACAAGAACTGTTCATCGGGAGCTTCATGAAATGGGTTTCCATGGCCTAGTAGCTGTGCACACAAGCCTGAGATCACCATGTGCAATGCCAAGCGTTGGCTGGAGTGGTGTAAAGCCCACCACCATTGGACTCTGGAGCAGTGGAAACACACTTTTCTGGAGTGATGAATTGCACTTCGCCATCTGGCAGTCCGATTCTGGGTTTGGAGGATGCCAGGAGAACGCTACCTGCCCGACTGCATAGTGCCAACTGTAAAGTTTAGTGGAGGAGGAATAATGGTCTGGGGCTGTTTTTCACATGCTAGGCCCCTTAGTTCCAGTGAAGGAAAATCTTAACTCTACAGCATACAATGACATTCTAGATGGTTCTGTGCTTCCAACTTTGTGGCAACAGTTTGGGAAAAGCCCTTTCCTGTTTCAGCATGGCAATGCCCCCGTGCACAAGACAAGATCCATACAGAAATGGTTTGTCGATCTATGTGGAAAAAATTGACTGGCCTGCACAAAGGCCTGACCTCAACAACATCGAGCACCTTTGGAATGGATTGGAATGCTGACTGCGATCCAGGTCTAATCGCCAAACATCAGTGCGAACCTCACTAATGCGCTTGTGGCTGAATGGAAGCAAGTCCCCGCAGCAATGTTCCAACATCTAGTGGAAAGCCTTCCCAGAAGAGTGGTGGTTATTATAGCAGCAAAGGGTGTACCAACTCCGTATTAATGCCCATAATTTTGGCATGAGATGTTCAACGTGTGGATTCCATGACCCTCAATGGAAAATCCGTGTAGCCTATGTAAATGGTAAGCTGTGTGTTGTATCAAACATGTTTTGCTCTTTTTTTTCAGATCATTCACTCATTTTCTTACAGGACTGTGTGCCATCGTAGGAGGTGTATTTACAGGTTGGCACCTCTGCAATCCCATATTTCAAATGCAGCAAACATGTCACTCAATACATCTTTAATCATTTTAATATTGTTTTTAATTAGTGATGGCTTTCTCAGTTTGAAAGTAGTGTATACTATGCACTACTGGAGGTACAGTGCCTTGTGAAAGTGTTCACCCCCTTGACATTTTTCCTATTTCGTTGCCTTACAACCTGGAGTTAATGTATTTCTTTTTTTTAGGGGGGGGGGTCGCCATTTGATTTACACAACATGCCTACTACTTTGAAGATGCAAAATATTTTTTATTGTGAAACAAACAAGAAATCAGACAAAACAACTCAAACTTGAGCGTGCATAACTATTCACCCCCCCCCCCCCCCCCCCCCACACACACACACACAAAGTCAAGACTTTGTAGAGCCACCTTTTGCAGAAATTACAGCTGCAAATCTCTTGGGGTATGTCTCTATAAGCTTGGCACATCTAGCCACTGGGATTTTTGCCCATTCTTCAAGGCAAAACTGCTCCAGCTCCTTCCAAGTTGGATGGGTTCCACTGGTATACAGCAATCTTTAAGTCATACCACATATTCTCAATTAGATTGGGGTCTGGGCTTTGACTAGGCCATTCCAAGACATTTAAATGTTTCCCCTTAAACCACTCGAGTGTTGCTTTAACAGTATGCTTAGGGTCATTGTCCTGCTGGAAGGTGAACCTCCTTCCCAGTTTCAAATCTCTGAAATACTGAAACTGGTTTCCCTGTATTTAGCGCTATCCATTCCTTCAATTCTGACCAGTTTCCCAGTCCCAGCCGATGAAAAACATCCCCACACTGAAACGTGCTGACAGCATCATGGTGTGGGGATGTTTTTCATCGGCTGGGACTGGGAAACTGGTCAAAATTGAAGGAATGGATAGCGCTAAATACAGGGAAACCAGTTTGTCTTTCAGAGATTTGAAACTGGGAAGGAGGTTCACCTTCCAGCAGGACAATGACCCTAAGCATACATGATGCTGTCACCACGTTTCAGTGTCGGGATGGTGTTCTCGGGGTGATGGGAGGTGTTGGGTTTGTGCCAGACAGCTTTTTCCTTGATGGCAAAAAGCTACATTTTAGTCTTATCTGACCAGAGTACCTTCTTCCATATATTTGGCGAGTCTCCCACAACACATTTGGTGTTTGCCAAAATGCGTTTCTCATTTTTTGTCTTTAAGCAATGGCTTTTTTCAGGCCACTCTTCTGTAAAGCCCAGCTCTGGAGTGTACGGCTTAAAGTGGTCCTATGGACAGATACTCCAAACCCTGAAGGAGCTACAAAGCTCCACAGCGGAGATATCTTTGGTCTTTTGCCTCTCTGATAAACGCTGATGGACTTAATGGTGCTCTGTGGGATGTTCAAAGTTTCTGATATTTTTTTTGTAACCCAACCCCCATCTGTACTTCACAACTTTGACCCTGACCTGGGGGGGTGGGAGCTTTCAGAACATGTTTTTTTTTTAATTATATTTTTATTGCACACAGGTGGATTTTATTTAATTAATTATGTGACTTCTGAAGGTAATTGGTTGCACCAGATCTTATTTAGGGGTTTCATAGCGAAGGGGGTGAATACATATGCACGCACCACTTTTCCATAATTTTCTTTACTTCACCAATTTTGACTGTTTTGTGTACGTCCAAATAAATAAAAAACATTTCAATTACAGGTTGTAATGCAACAAAATAGGAGTAACGCCAAGGGGGCTGAAATACTTTTGCAAGGCACTGTAGTACAGTTTGTTGGAATGAGCCTTTTGGATGGTGGTCCAACTATATTTGTCATGTTAAATGCTTTATCTTGTATCTTTTTTCCCAGTGGCTGGACTAATTGATTCCTTGATATACCACTCGGCAAAAGCCATCCAGAAGAAGATTGAACTGGGCAAGGCATCTTAGTGGAGTGTTTTGCACAAGGGCAAACCAGACTGTTCATCATTCTCCGGAAGGGCCTATCTGTAAAAGGGAAGTGACTACAAACTGATGCTAACTAACATGGCAATAAACAAAATCAGAATAATCTCCCTCAATATTGGAAGGAAATTTGACCGCTAAGTCTCCCATTTAGTTATTTTTGTTTTTACATCCCTTATCCATACAAAGAATGAAAGACCAAATCACTGGACAGAAGAGTGATTTAACAGATGTTTTTGATCACATTTGATTCATCCCCAGTCCAAGCACATTGTATCTATTAGTTGCTTCCCATATACACGTAACAAATATAAACACAACATGGAACAATTTCAAAGATTGTACTGATTTACAGTACATATAAGGAAAAGTCAATCAAAAATAAATTCATTAGGCGCTAATCTGGATTTCACATGACTGGGAATACTGATATGCATCTGGTCAGAGATACCTTAAAGGTAGGGGCGTGGATCAGAACCAGTCAGTATATGGTGTGACCACCATTTGCGTCATGTAGAGCAACATCTCTTTCGCATAGAGTTGATCAAGCTGTTGATTGCAGTCCGAGGAATGTTGTCCCACTCCTCTTCAATAGCTATGCAAAGTTACTGGATATTCGCAGGAACTGGAACACGCTGTCTTAAACCTTGATCCAGGGCATCCCAAACGGGCACAACGGGTGACATGCCTGAGTGCAGGCCATGGAAGAACTGGGACATGTTCAGCTTCCAGGAATTGTGTACAGATCCTTGTGACATGGGGCTGTGCATTATCATGCTGAAACAGGAGTGACAATGGACCTCAGGATCTTGTCATGACATTCAACTTGCCATCGGTGAGAAAAAAGAAGAAACCTGCGCAATGTTCTTGCTAGTATCACTGCTCTTTATTAAGCTTTATGTATCAGCCTCAAGGTCTTCATCACTGCTTTAAAAAGCAGTTGTGTTAGTTGTCTGTAGCTTATGCCTGCCGAAACCATAACCCCACCGCCACCATGGGGCACTCAGCAAACCACTCACCGACATAACGGCATACACGCTGTCTGACATCTGCCCGGTACAGTTGAAATCGGGATTCATCCATGAAGAGCACACTTCTCCAGCGTGCCAGTGGCCACTGAAGTCAGTTACAACGCCAAACTGCAGTCAGGTCAAGACCGTGGTGAGGATGACACGCATGCAGATGAGCTTCCCTGAGACGGTTTCCGACAGTTTGTGCAGAAATTCTTCGGTTGTGCAAACCTACAGTTTCATTAGCTGTCTGGGCTGCTGGTCTCAGACGATTCCACAGGTGAAGAAGCTGGATGTGGAGGTCCTGGGCTGGCGTGGTTGCGAGGCCGGTCGGATATACTGCCAAATTCTCTAAAACATGAACTTTACATTTTTTTGGCAACTGCTCTGGTGGACATTCCTGCAGTCATCATGCCAATTGCACACTCCCTCAACTTGAGAGATCTGTGGTTTTGTATAATGTAACAAAATTGCACATTTTAAGTGGCCTTTAATTTTCCCCAGCACACGTTGTACCTGTGTAATGATCATGCTGTTTAATCAGCTTCTTGATATGCCACACCTGTCAGGTGGATGGATATTATCTTGGCAAAGGAGAAATGCTCAAACAGTGACATAAACCAATTTGTGCACAACATTTGAGAGAAATAAGCTTTTTGTGCTTATTTCTGGGATATTGTATTTCAGCTCATGAAACATGGGACCAACACTTTACATGTTGCGCTTATTTTTGTTCAGTGTATATACCTTTTTTGCCATTCTCATCTACCCTAAATGTACTGTCATGGACATGTTTATCCCATCCCTTTAATTTCTAATCTCTTTGATCAATCATGGACCCTTCATTTACATAATTATTTGCTATGACATTGGACCCGAGCAGGTTGAATGTGTTTTTTAATGTGTGTTCAAGGGTGTATTCATTAGTGCAAAAAGTTTTGCTATAGAAGACTTTTTGCAACTGAAATGAGTCTTATTTGAAAATTAATTTAGGTCACTCCAAGTTGTCTCGTTTGGTTCCTAGTGAATACACCCCAGATTGATGGAATCTCTGACTGTCGTTGAGAGGACTACTTAAGGAGACCAAATGATGCAGTTTATTGTTCTTTTGTTGTGATTGCACATTTTGAGATCCAATTCAGGGGCCTGTGTTGAGTGAAAGTGTGTGGGGTTGAGAGAAAGTGTGTGTGTGAGCGCATGTGTACAGCTTATTGTGTGTGTGTGGGAGAGACGTATTTATATTTTGAGAATCCTCAATGTTTTTTAAAATGACAAATAAATGTTGAATACACCAGCCTGTAATGTAGTAATTTGTGACATTTTGTGTACAGTGTCCTGTCCAATTCCTGTCCCAGGAACAACTGAGTAAAATATACACTGCCGTTCAAAAGTATGGGGTCACTTAAATGTATTTTTTAAGAAAAGCACTTATTTTTTTGTCTATTTAAATAACATGAAATTGATCAGAAAGTGTAGACATTAGTTGTAAATTACTATTGTAACTAATCGGCAGATTTTTTTTAAAAATGGAATATCTACGTAGGCATACAGAGGCCCATTATCAGCAACCATCACTCCTGTGTTCTAATGGCATTTTAGCTAATCCAAGTTTATAATTTTAAAAGGCTAATTGATCATTAGAAAACCCTTCTGCAATTGTTAGCACAGCTGAAAACTGTTGTGCTGATAAAAAGAAGCAATAAAACTGTCCTTTAGACTAGTTAAGTATCTGGAGCATCAGCATTTGTGGGTTCGATTAAAGGCTCAAAATGGCCAGAGACAAAGGAAAATCATCCGTTTCCAGCTACAATAGTCATTTACAACATTAACAATGTCTATACTGTATTTCTGATCAATTTATTTTGAACAAAAAAATGTGCTTTTCTTTAAAAAAACAAGGACATCGCTAAGTGACCTCAAGATCTGAGAGATCTTGAACACTTGAATGGTCTTTGTGAAATGTCTTTGTCCATAGAATGAATGATGCTGTATATTGCTAAAGGGGACCCTTTATTTGGGTTAGGTGTTTCTTATTGATCACACATACTGAATTTGAGACCATCACTCTTGACAAGTTGACGTACTCATGAGAAAAAATAGAAAACACTGGAGTCTGTTGCCAAGGCACTGTACTGATCTCTGGAATGTCAGTGATAATTCTTCTGCACTATACTTCCTCTAAGCTCATGTGGAATAGCCTTGGGATGAGGAGATTACAAACAATGATCACTGCACGTGACTATAGTGGCCTCCTTTCAATTACGTCTTTGTCAAAGTAGGCTACTGCTCAATATCCTTTCCAGTTTGTCTGAGGTGTAATGTTTCAGCCACCAGGGGGAGTCGCAGGTCTTATATACTCCTGAGTACCCGAGTAATTGTGGTAATAACAGCTGAATAACGTTATTGTGAGTAACTTCCTGTATATGTGTCACGGCCACGTATCTATGAGCCATTTTGCTCTTGAAAGCCTTATTTTTTATACAGCGCCTAATTTTGACACAATATGCCTGAATAAGTGCATTATTCTTACTAATACTAATTTCCTGGGGAGTCTACAGCTGGTATTGCTTTTCCGTTGCTCTAACTCCCACATCCTGTCGACTGGATTGTGATGCAATCATCCACACAAGAGCATGAGGGGCACTAAGCAAACAGCTTTGAAAAGCTGCGGATGTTTTTTTTCCAGCTTAGCTGGGAGCCTTATGACCCAAAGTCTGGTGAAAGGAAAGGCCATGTCAGTGAATCTGGCTCATGCCCATCATGGCTGACGTATTTGGACTGTGAGGGAGAAAGGTACCCCCAGGGGTACTAATATCCCATGTTGAGAACTACAGCTCTAATGCATAGAGGATGGAGGAAGGAAGGGAAGGTATAAGCCTATGAAGTGTAGGGTTTTGCTGACTGTTAAAACTTTGACTTCAGTCACTTCCCTGTGACAGACGCGAGACATCACTTTCACAGCTATGTTACCCAATATCACACAGAGCAACTGAATACACTCACAAAGAAAAAAATATGACAATTTCTTTGAACAGATGAGCAATGTATGGCCTACACTTAACATTAACACTAGGCTAAATGGGGCCTCGTAAATTAATGAAGATGTAAAGGTGCCTCTACGGGTTTGTGGGCCTCTCCAGTTAGTTAGTTGTCATGACGTTGGCCTGGGGGTGTATTTATGACAGTCATAAATACCTCTTCCCCCCCCCTTTTTCCTCTCTCTACCCTACTGATGTTACATTTGCAAAACCCTTGGTTAACATAGAGATTCTGGGAACATCAGAAGGTGGGGGGAAATGAACTATATTCTGGTAATCCGACCAATTGAACATATGCGGTGGTACTTAATGAATATGATGTCAGTTCGGTTGTCATCTAAGACATTCTCATCAATGATAAGATGACATAAACTCTACAGTGGAAAGTATACACATCAGAGTTATCGGATTCACATGGAATTGTTGTTCAATTTTTAGATGTTTGAATATGAAAATATTTGTGATGGGACGAAATGTGATTTTAGCTTCTAAAGTGTGAAATTGGAGTTTTCATAAGGGCTCTGCTCAATCAGTGGCACTCCCCTGTGAAGGGACATGGGCTATAAAACTTTTCAAACACGCCCTCCTCTCCCTTCCTATATAAAGCCTTGACGACAATATAACTTCCTGTTCCGAGAACGTGATGACGACGGTCCAATGTCAGAATGGTTCAGATAATAACTACAGAACGAAGCCAACATCAGCGTGAGCTTTGGTTGCGAATGGTATGAACTTTGAACTCTTATTCACTACAGAAGTGATACCTCTGAGCCATTGACTTAGCAACAGCCGCTGCAAACGAGGGTTAGGAAGGAACAGGCAGAGTATCCCGTCTACCACACAACGACGTTACTACAACGTATTCAATTTACCAGCAGAGACATTCTTCAAAGGACTCGGTTGGGCAACACGGCCTTCCATCTACCACCAACCTACCGGGCGCAGCTCAGAGTAAATATTTATTGCATTTTCCTTTTCCAAATGGGCGGTAATGTAGAATGCATAAGATACTGTATTTACGATAGCACAGCTTCGCCCTTTGTTCCTCAGTCTTCCCACTCTTTCACTCAGCCCCTTTTCTTTTGTGTAACCAGCTGTCATATCTGTTCCGCCCGCTAGGGACGTTTTCCTTTGACGTAATTTGTAATCAAGTTAGGATTTAAATATGTGTATGTGTAATTCTGTGTGATTAGTTAGGTATTTAGTAAATAAATAATTAAACCCAATTTTGTATTGCTGATTCAACTTGTTAGCCAGGGTTCGTGCAGATAACTAAGAATTTACAACTTTCAGATGAGACTGAATTAAGATGACGATTAATATTGACTGCTATTGATGTAAAATATTACTAGGTCTTTAAGAGTTTATTCGGAAGATAACACCTCTATAAATATTATTTTGTGGTGCCCGACTCTCTAGTTAATTACATTTACATGATTAGCTCAATCAGGTAATATTAATTATGGAGAAATTATTTTATAGAATAGCATGTCATATCACTTAAACCGGCATAGCCAAAGACACGACATAGTAGTCATACTCTTTTGTTTTCATTTAGGAAATGTAGAAGAGTGAGCCACAAGAAAATCTATGCCATCTGTATGTTTCCTAAACCAGAAACTCAGCATCTAGCTCCAGTGTTACAGTTAAATAAATCAAATGTGCACTCAGTAGTACAATGATTCTTCACTGCAGGAGCAGTGCAAACGCTAGTACACTGGCCAGTCATTTTATAGTGGAGGTGATTGTGGCCTTCAGATGAACAACAACAAACGTCATGCCTGAACGAGTGCTGCATATCAAGCGCATACATCATTGGAAATCTATGACCAGGATTTGGATCCATGACGAGCATCGCTATGACAATAGATTTTCCAGGGGAATCAAATTTCATTTAAAGTGCTATTTGACTTTGGGCATCCTTGTAATCTATGAGGCCAATCTTGAATGAATACCCAGATGGGGGGACTACACAAAGTGACCAGACCACAGATTATGCAGCCTTCACAACCTCTTCAAAACAAAGGGCAGTGGGTTCAAAAAGAGAGAGAGAAAAGACAGAGAGGTAGTGGGGGGTAAACATTTAAAAACAGCTTTCCTACCCTTAATGCTTAATGCATTCCTAATTGATTGCAGTGTTGCATTGGGGGTCTTTCAGGGATGTAAGAGGGAATTCAGGCCAGAAATGAAAGAATGGATGATACAAAGCTTTATTGATTGGCTAATGATCTTGGGTATGTGCATGAGTGGGGAGAGAGTGGTGTTGAGAAAAACATACAACATTGTAAAATCCATCTACACAAACAAGTGTGCGGTTAAAATTGGCAAAAAAAACACTCATTTCTTTCCACGGGACCGAGGGGTGAGGCAGGGATGCAGCATATGCCACCCTCTTCAATATTTATATCAACGAATTGGCGAGGGCACTAGAACAGTCTGCAGCACCTGGCCTCACCCTACTAGAAACTGAAGTCAAATGTCTACTGTTTGCTGATGATCTGGTGCTTCTGTCCCCAACCAAGGAGAGAGGCCCTTCAGCAACACCTAGATCTTCTGCGTAGATTCTGTCAGACCTGGGCCCTGACAGTAAATCTCAGTAAAACAAAAATAATGGTGTTCCAAAAAATGTCCAGTTGCCAGGACCAAAAATACAAATTCCATCTAGACACCATTGCCCTAGAGCACACAAAAAAACTAGACATACCTCGGCCTAAACATCAGCACCACAGGTAACTTCCAGAAAGTTGTTAACGTTCTGAGATCCAAGGCAAAAATGGCCTACTATGCCACTAAAACATAAAATTCGACATACCAATTAGGATCTGGCAAAAAATACTTGAGTCAGTTATGGAACATATTGCCCTTTATGGTTGTGAGGTCTGAAATTCGGCTTGTCACCAAAAGCACTCACAAACTTCTACAGGTGCACAATCAAGAGCATCCTGTCGGGCTGTATCACTGCCTGGTACGGCGACTGCTCTGCCCACAACCGTAAGACTCTCCAGAGGGTAGTGAGGTCTGCACAACGCATCACCGGGGGTAAAATACCTGCCCTCCAGGACACCTACACCACCCGATGTCACAGGAAGGCCATAAAGATCATCAAGGACAACAACCACCCGAGCCACTGCCTGTTCACCCCGCTATCATCCAGAAGGCGAGGTCAGTACAGGTGCATCAAAGCAGGGACCGAGAGACTGAAAAACAGCTTCTATAGTGGTGATAGTGTTAAACAGCCACCACTAACATTGAGTGGCTGCTGCCAACATACTGACTCAACTCCAGCTCACTTTAATAATGGAAATGTATGTAAAAAATGTATCACTAGCCACTTTAAACAATGCCACTTAATATAATGTTTACATACCCTACATTACTCATCGTATATGTATATACTGTACTCTATATCATCTACTGCATCTTGCCATCTTTATGTAATACATGCATCACTAGCCACTTTAAACTATGCCACTTTTATGTTTACATACCTTACATTACTCATCTCATATGTACATACTGTACTCGATACCATCTACTGCATCTTGCCTATGCCGTTCTGTACCATCACTCATTCATATATCTTTATGTACATATTCTTTATCCTTTTACACTTGTGTGTATAAGGTAGTTGTGAAATTGTTAGGTTAGATTACTCTTTGGTTATTACTGCATTGTCAGAACTAGAAGCACAAGCATTTCGCCACACGCATTAACATCTGCTAACCATGTGCATGTGACAAATAAAATTTGATTTGATAGCCTTGCTATTGAGAAAGGCCGCTGAAGGCACACCTGGCTCTCAAGAGAAGACCGGCTTTGTGCACACTGGTCAAAATTAGTGTACTATGTAGGGAATAAGGGTGCCATTTTGGAAGCATAAAGTGACTCCTACCTCCTATGGCATGGAATTACAGTCGCGATACAGTCTGCAATTAGGTACAAAAGTAAGGAACGTTTACGAGCCTGTTCTGAGAGCGCTTACAGCTTTCCATTCCCCCCCCCCCCTCTTTATATAAATTTATTTAACACAACTAACTGCTTTCTATAGGCAGAGAAGAGCCTCTGCTGTTCCATTTTTACGTATTTTTACCATATTAGCGTCCTACATTTAAGAAGAACTTTGACATGGAATCAGTTTTTATTTGAGATGGAGGGCATTCGTAAATATCAAGTATCAAGTATGTCACATTTTTATGTTGCATAAGAGTAAGTTCAAATGCCTATTAACTTATTGGTATTTGAGCTAACTCTTCTTAAGCAACTTAAAAAATGGAAATGGAAAGCTAAGGCAAAATGCTAAAGAGTATTAATTTTTAGCATCATTTGGAACCACATAGCAAGGCTAGAGTATCCAGCAGTGCTAGGCCAGAGTGCCCTGTGGACCTCCCTTCTCTCTGTGTGAAATAGGCTGTGAAATGCTAGGAGTTCAGTGAGTCATCAGAATTTGAGCTCCCTGTCCCTCCCATTCCTGGAGGAACTCAGGTGAACTCTCACAATAAATCTTCTTACTCCCAGAGTACTTTTTAAAATCAGAATTCCATCCAGCTTTCCATGCATTTTATTGTTATTGGACACATTTTATACGTATTCGTATGAATGATTGATATTCAATCAATTTCTGTCATCAAGTACATCAATCATTTCAGTTTACGTCGCTGCCAATATAATTTTGTCTTGATAACCCATAATTACGTTTCAAAGCTTGTAATAAACAAATTGAGTCTGCAAAGCTCCTATGTGCATAGTTCCATTGGCAAACCATATTTCATCGGGCTGCTATTGCAGCACATACGCTGTTACATTTCATGTGACACTCACAAGCAGCTGCAGTTTGCCATATAAGACTGGCCTCAGTGTTTCTCAGAACTTCACCCAATGAATGACTGGGGTTGTGAATGTCGCTGGCACGCATGGTGTCAGGTTTTGGGTCAAGTGCTGGCACCAACTGACAAGTATGGTTCCTTGCCAGTGCTCTGCCCTACATGGCGAGGTCTCGCATAACACCAGGCAGCTATGTGCCACGCTGAACATACAGTCATAAGACTCCTCTGGCATCTGGAACAGCTCTCCATTCCCTCTCTTTTTCCCTCCCTCCCTCCCCCTCTCTTTTCCCTCATTATTTCTCTCTGTCTATCTATGTTAGTGCAGTCCTAAAAATAAATACTATGGCATTGGTCCCGACTGAGTTCTTCCACTACTATTAACCTCTCTCCCACTCTCTGCTCCCCCCCACCCCACGCTCCCTCTTTCATTCTCTGCTCAACCCTTTCTCTCGTCACAGTTGCAGAGTTCCTAGTAATATTCCCCTTAGGATTCACAGAAAACTCCCTTTACTTGCCAAAACTCCTGCAGACCTTTTTTTCACTTTCTCCCTCATCATCACATATGTGTAATCCATGTGACCTCCCCTGCAGCCCTGTCTGTCTGTCTTCATCCCCTTTTCTCCATCTCTCCCCCAGGAGCACTGTTTCTCTATCACTCAGTGTGTGCATTTGGCTACCAGCAGTTTGGGAACAGTGTTTGTGCATGCATGAGTGCGTGAATGTGTACTGGGAGCAGTATGGGAACAGTGCCCTCACCCTTAATGTTCTAGAATCTTTATTACTCAAAATGGAAATATATAGTGCCTTCAGAAAGTATCCATACTGCTTGACTTATTCCACAGTTTGTTTTACAGCCTGAATTCAAAATGGATTAAACACAAAACCCCATAATGACAAAGTAAAAACATGTAGAAATATTAGCAAATTAATTGAAAATGAAAAACCGAAATACACTACATGACCATAATTATGTGGACTCCTGCTTGTTGAACATCACATTCCAAATTCATGGGCATTAATATGGTGGTGGTCCCCGCTTTTCTGCTATAACAGCCTCCACTCTTCTGGGAAGACATTCCACTAGATGTTGGAACATTGCTGCGGGGACCTTCCATTCCTATAACGGTGCCACGTTGAAAGTCACTGAGCTCTTCAGCTCTTCAAACTGTAAATAACATTCAGAACATTCAATGTCTTCTTGGTAAGCAACTCCAGTGTATATTTGGCCTTGTATTTTATATTTTAGGTTATTGTCCTGCTGAAAGGTGAATTTGTCTCCCAGTGTCTAGTGAAAAGCACACTGATCCAGGTTTTCCTCTAGGATTTTGCAAGTGCTTAGCTCTATTCCATTTATTTTTATTTAAAAAAACCTCCCTAGTCCTTGCCGATGACAAGCATACCCATAACATGATGCAGCCACCACCATGCTTGAAAATATGAAGAGTGGTACCCAGTGATGTGTTTTGTTGGATTTGCCCGTAACATAACGCTTTGTATACCGGACATAAAGTTAATTTCTTTGCCACATATTGTGTGTGCCTTATTGCAAACAGGATGCATGCTTTGGAATATTTGTATTATGTACAGGCTTCCTTCTTTTCACTCTGTCATTTAGGTCAGTATTTTGTTAAACCCCTGCAGAAATGTTAAACACTATTATTACTGAAGCATATTTTGTACTCCTGAATATATATTTGGCTTGCCATAACATAGGGGTTGAATACTCATTGACTCAAGACATTTCAGCTTTTAATTTTTTTGTTGACCTTGTGGTGTATTGTGTATAGGCCAGTGACACAAAATCCATTTTAAATTCAGGCTGTAACACAGCAAAATGTGGGAAAAGTCTACATGTACATGTACCTCAATCAATATGCCTGCCAACTAACACATTTATGAATTAGTCGATTCATCACTATGTCTTCTTTGGGCGAGATGGGTCTAATTATATCAAACACTGCATTCCACAGTAAGAAACTCATACCAACGATCAAGCATGGTGCTGGTGGTGTGATGGCTTAGCGATGCTTTGCTGCCTTATGACCTGGACAACTTGCCTTAATAGAAGGAGCCATGAATTCTGCTGTTTCAGAGAATTCTACAGGAGAATGCCAGGCCATCCGTCTGTGAGCTGAAGCTGAAGTGCAGCTGGGTCATGAAGTATGACAATGATCCAAAACACACAATCGAGTCTACATGAAAATGGCTCAAAAAAGCAACATATTTGACGTTTTGGAATGGCCTAGTCAAAGTCCAGACCTAATCTCAATTGAGATGTTGTGGCAGGACTTGAAACGAGCAGTTCATGGTTGAAAACTCACAAATGTCACTGAGTTACAGCACTTCTGCATGGAAGAGTGGGCCAAAATTCCTCCACAGTGATGTGAGAGACTGATCAACAACTACAGGAAGTGTTTAGTTGGAGTCATTGCAACTAAAGGTGGCACAACCAGTTATTGAGTGAAAGGGGGCAATTACTTTTTCACACAGGGGCATTTGGGTGTTGCGTAACTTTGTTAACTACATAAATAAAATACGTATACTTATTTTTTTTGTTATTTATAAACTCAGGTTTCCTTGATCTAATATTAGGTTTTGGTTGAAGATTTGATAACATTCAGTATAAAAAAAAAAAAATCAGAAAGGGGGCAACTACTTTTTCACAATACTGTCAATCATCAAATCAAATCAAATTTATTTATATAGTGCTTCATACATCAGCTGATATCTCAAAGTGCTGTACAGAAACCCAGCCTAAAACCACAAACAGCAAGCAATGCAGGTGTTGAAGCACATTGGCTAGGAAAAACTCCCTAGAAAGGCCAAAACCTAGGAAGAAACCTAGAGAGGAACCAGGCTATGAGGGGTGGCCAGTCCTCTTCTGGCTGTGCCGGGTGGAGATTATAACAGAACATGGCCAAGATGTTCAAGTGTTCATAAATGACCAGCACGGTCAAATAATAGGTCTGGGACAGGTAGCACGTCCGGTGAACAGGTCTGGATTCCATAGCCGTAGGCAGAACAGTTGAAATTGGAGCAGCAGCACGGCCAGGTGGACTGGGGACAGCAAGGAGTCATCATGCCAGGTATCATGCCAGGTAGTCCTGAGGCATGGTCCTAGACCAAAGACTTTATAAAGACTTGAATCTATAATAATTGTATTTTTTTCAAAGCATTAATAACTGTCTTTGTTCTTTGCTCTGGATAAGCACCATAAAGCCATACTGTTTAAATGTAATGTGAGTTGGACATGACATGATAAAAAAAAATCATTACATGTAACATCTTATGAACCCTAGAAAAATTAGTTAGGCCTATAGATGGTACTTCTAGAGTCGTTTGACACATTTGAAACGTCCTGTTCTTTTAAGATGTAGCCTATGTTAGGCAAAAAAGGAAGCGAAAAAGTCATTTGTAACAGTTGAGACCCCTCCTTCCTCTTAACTTTTTCCTGTTCTGTGCGCTTCCCCTATCATAGTATAACATTACCACCAAAGACATGAAGTTCAACAAAAGCGTTAATTTTAGACATTTAGACAGAATTTTACACACTCCGAGCCAACAAGAATTGCTGGCTCATATATTGACATTAACGACCCACATGGTTTGCCATGAAGCTAAGGGCTGGAGCTTGAGAAATGTAACCATTCACAAATTCATAGATGGCGCAATGGAGGAACTGACAGTCCATGGGGTCAAGACGATAGTTTTCATAAGTGAAATTCTTCAAGAAATAATTAATATTTCTCTGTCCCCTTTGGAGAAAGCAGGTCCCAATGGACAAATGTGTGGACCTATTTACTCGTGCTTAATAACCCAAGAAGAATCAGTTGCATGCTGCCGCCAAAGAGATAAGAAAATCCAGTGTAGTAATCTGTAGAGGAAGAGCCTGGATCACTCCGTAGGGGTATCTGTGCCCTCCACACAGCCCCCTATCACAAAGCCACAGGGGACACAACCCATTTCCCCTGAACCTCTGCCCATAGCAGATCCGTTGAGGCCAACGATGTTGAAATGGGAGGTGGTTTTCATCTCAAACCCTTTCCTTCTCGACCCCATCCTCCTCGCTCCTTGTCTGCGCCACCATGACAGCCATATCGGGGAACGCAGAAAAGACGGCGAGTTCAATCTTGGTTTTATCAAACCAGAGAATTGTTTCTCATAGTCTGAGAGTCCTTTAGGTGCCTTTTGGCAAACTCCAAGAGGGCTGTCATGTGCCTTTTGTATTTTGAATTTGTATTTATTATGGATCCCCGTTAGCTGCTGCCAAAGCAGTTAGTTTTAATGCACTGTATTGCTGGAACAAACTTCTAAATACATTTCATCTTGATGTTCTGGTTCCGTTTGGGCAATTTAAAGCATTATTGGGGACTTATTTGTGGAGGAATGTAACTGTTTTTCTGGTAGATTTGTGATGTTATATTTGTGCTTCCCATGACTGTGTTTTTGTATTTTGATGTGTATATACACTACCGTTGAAAAGTTTGAGGCCACATAGAAATGTATTTTTTTCCCATGAAAACATACATGAAATGAGTTGCAAAATGAATAGGAAAGACGTTGACAAGGTTATAAACAATGATTTTTTACTGAAATAATAATTGTGTCCTTCAAACTTTGCTTTACGTCGAAGAATCCTCCATTTGCAGCAATTACAGCCTTCCAGACCATTGACATTCTAGTTGTCAGTTGAGGTAATCTGAAGAGATTTCACCCCATGCTTCCTGAAGCACAAGTTGGATTGGCTTGATGGGCACTTCTTACGTACCATATGGTCAAGCTGCGCCCACAACAGCTCAATAGGGTTGAGATCCGGTGACTGTGCTAGCCACTCCATTATAGACAGAATACCAGCTGACTGCTTCTTCCCTAAATATGTATTGCATAGTTTGGAGCTGTGGTTTGGGTCATTGTTGTAAGAGGAAATTGGTTCCAATTAAGCGTCGTCCACAGGGTAAGGCATGGCGTTGCCAAATGGAGTGATAGCCTTCCTTCTTCAAGATCCATTTTACCCAGTAAATATCTCCCACTTTACCACCACCAACCCAGACCATCACATTGCCTCCACCATGCTTGACAAATGGCGTCAAGCACTCATCTAGCATCTTTTCATATTTTCTGCGTCTCTAGAATGTTCTTCTTTGTGATCCGAACACCTCAAACGTCTGTCCATAACCCTCTTTTTCAATCTTCCTCTGTCCAGTGTCTGTGTTCTTTTGCCCATCTCAATATTTTATTTTTATTGGCCAATTCTTTGCAACTCTGCCTAGAAGGCCAGCATCCGGGAGTCACCTCTTCACTGTTTACGTTGAGACTGGTGTTTTGCGGGTACTATTTAATGAAGCTGCCATTTGAGGACTTGTGAGGTGTCTGTTTCTCAAACTAGACACTCTAATGTACTTGTCCTCTTGGTCAGTTGTGCACCGGGGCCTCCCACTACTCGTTCTATTCTGGTTAGAGACAGTTTGCGCTGTTCTGTGAAGGGAGTAGTACACAGCGTTGTACAAGTTCTTCAGTTTCTTGGCAATTTCTCACATGGAATAGCCTTCATTTCTCAGAACAAGAATAGATTGACAGGTTTCAGAAGAAAGTTCTTTGTTTCTGGACATTTTGAGCCTGTTTCTGGACATTTTGAGCTCCAGATACTCAACTAGTCTAAAGGACAGTTTTATTGATTCTTTAATCAGGACAACAGTTTTTTTCAGCTGCGCTAACATAATTGCAAAAGGGTTTTCTAATGATCAATTAGCCTTTTAAAATGACAAACTTGGATTAGCTAACACAATGTGCCATTGGAACACAGGAGTGATGGTTGCTGATAGTGGGCCTCTGTACGCCTATGTAGATATTCCATTAAAAATCATCCGTTTCCAGCTACAATAGTCATTTACAACATTAACAATGTCTACACTGTATTTCTGATCAATTTGATGGTATTTAATGTACAAAAAATGAGCTTTTCTTTAAAAAACAAGGACATTTCTAAGTGGCCCCAAACTTTTGAACAGTAGTGTGTATATATATATATATATATATATATATATATATATATATTTTTTTTTTTTTTGTGTGTGTGTATAATGTGAATATTTATGTTGTATCACACAGAGCGTATTTGAAAAAGAGACCTAGGTCTCAACATGTCTTCCCTGTTAAATAAGGGTAAATATATATTTTTGTATATGTTTATTGTGACAATGTATTTGACCTTTACATCTCCGTAAGTTCAACACAATGCACATCACTGTCCCACTGCTTATTGTTGTCTCTTCAACATAAAGAGTTTGACCCACAGTCACAAAGCAAAAGGGTTTTGGGGGGGTAAGTGGGGAAACGTATCCACGTTCTCCTGTGTTGTCTGGTGTATACTAGAGATTTCACTGCAAAGAAATGGTCACACTGACTGACCGTAGTAGCAAGTGGAGCACATCGGCCTATATGCGGCTGGGATCCATAGCACGGTAAATGCCGTTACAATGCCCTATCTATGATTATGTCAACTGAGTTATCCCAGCTGTCAGCCATCATAACTTTCTCTATTCATGTGTGCAAACAAAGATCAGTAGCCTTTGTCTGCTAAGTCATGTCAACTCCTGCCTACCCCACCCTTACTACACAGCTACATGCACAATCAGCATTTCACTCTGCAACATTGTCGAGTTCCAGGTATGGGATGTACAGTCAACAAATGTCTGTGTTCATTTTGTAATAAATGGTTTCTGTTAAACCGTTGAAAAAATAATGGAACAATGACAGTCTATGTTTGATTCACATGATCTACTACTACCCTATAACAAGCTCTGCTATTGTGTCTCCATATCCTCCTATAGGCATATGGGAGCTATTGCTGGGTTAGCTGCCTGCCAACAATGCTATCAAGTGGCCTAAGACTTGAATATATTCCCAACAGAGACTGGTTTCTCTGATGTATACCACAAAGCATGTATACCACACATAGCGCCCACCACATAAAAACGGGCCCGAAATGTACACCAAAATGAAGTCCCCCACCACCCCCAAAATAGTTTATCCATGGCACAGAAAGAAACATTTCTCTACTAGTAAGTCACTGACAAGAAAATGTTAGGATGTTTACAGACCTCAAGCTAAGAGAAGCCTCCTATGATATAGATTATTGACCCTCGATTATTGGCCCTCAATGCTCAAAAACGTATTCTAATGATTCTGAACAGCTTGAACAAGTAGTCTCTGTTCTCTCATAACATGATGATAACTCAAATGTTATTTTCCATATATATATAAACTTTTGGCAAACGGAAAGAGCACAGTCTATGGCCTTTGATGTGCTTGTTCCAGTGATCTAACCCAAACCATCGTCCAAACCTGTTAATTGGTAGTCCGAAAGCAAAGTTATACTCTGAATTTGTTTGGCAAGCGTTTGTGGAAAGATCATCAGTGTTTTATATTGCAATGTCATACGAATTGAGAATAGATAGACAAATGTTATTGAACTTTTCTCACAGGCCTATAATGGGAGCTCTAAGCCATGGTCCATTGATAAAAGACCATGTTCCGCATAAATGGCCTACATAATAAAACTCTTGTGTTTGCCAAATTAATCCATCCAGTACATTTCAGCGAGAAATGTGGTAATACATTTTTTTCAATTCATTTAAATATCAAATAGGCCCATGGTAAGGTTTGTAGGTAGCTAGGGAGAAAACAGCAGCCTTATGGCACTTACATTATCCAAGCTGAGGATGTGAGCAAAGTTAGTTATTTGGTTTCTACAGGCAACTCTGGTTCAGTGGGCCAGTCCGACAGCAGAATCTAGGTGGCCCATTAACCCACTCTTTCAGCTCACCCATATTAGCTTAGGCTTATTGAGCTTGAGCCAGCAAGTCCTCATTAACAGCTTATTCTCCTTGAAGAGAGTTGAAGCATTGGTACCGGGTCGAAATATCATAATTTTCACATGTACATAAGCTTTTCAAATCCCATTAGCAACAGGAATGTCACGAATGTCAATATTTCCTTAATTCGACACATATCTTCTAAACTTCTAGTTGCAGGGGTTCTTAATTAATTAAATAAAAAATTGCTCCATGAAGTAATCCAGAGGGAGAGGCGAAGCGAAAGGGATAACTCGGTCTTCTCCAGCAGGTGTGGTTTTAAAAAAAGGATTTGTTTGGAAGTCAATTAGAGTGTTGAATTTGGTCAACAAACATGTTTATGGCTTATTTGTTAGGTGAGGTTCATTTGATCAAATATATTGTAATGCTAAGGTTGTTAGGAATGTTCTGATTTAAGTAGGACACGTGGCATCCTGGAAACGTTGCGAAAAAACACTTTATATCGGAGTTGTCTCTGTTACTGCTAATTGGGACGTCCTGACCATAAACCCCAGCCCTTACCTAACCAATTTAATATTTTGACTTCAAAGAGGGGAGCCATCCCAAAGATCCCAGATAGCAAGGGCCGTTGTGGTTATTCATACGCATATCTTCCCTCTCATTGGCTAGGATGGATCCCCTGACCTGGCCTCCTCCTGGCTGCCTTTCATTTTTGAATATATTTATTTTGATTGTTAGAGCAAAATCTTCTCTCATTGGGCAGATTTGATTATACTGAGCCAGGTAGCACTGGTCAATGGCCGTGACATGAACGGGAAAAAGCGGTGAGGGAGGAGCGCCCTTCTCAAATTGAACAGTAATCTGCGCTGCTCAGTCGTGTTGTCAACAAGGCAGCTTGCGGCATCATCCAGAAACAACCTTAACCCTAACCCCAGAAACATACAACATATCTTTTCCATCTCGAACCCTTGACCTTCGACCTTCGCGATCGACTGTGCCGCAAAAGCGTACTCCTGCGGCAGAGTCGATTTCCACGCTTATAAACCAAGGGTCGTTACATTACTCCCTCCTTTCAAAGAGCGCGTCCTCGCGCTAGCTTGCGACTCTACGTCTTACAGGAACGCGCTCACCGGCCAAGCACACGCACTGTCGTGGATGCAAGGTCCGATCACTTCTGACACCAATGTAATGAAACAGCAGGGAGCAGGTCTCGAACCCTCGACCTTTGAGCCCGAGGTCCGGCGCACTATCGACTGTGCCGCAAAAGCATGCTCCTGCGGCAGAGTCGATTTTCGTGCTTATAAACCAAGGGTCGTTACACTAGTTTTCATTGGGAAGGCAGATAAGGCATTTTTATCAAACACAATCACTTTTGCATGTGACAACAGAATCCTACTCATTACTCCACGTGTTTAAGTATGGCACTTTTGTTTTGAGCCGACTGCACCGTGGCCTTTGAATGAGGCACCTGGCTCACACCGGTGGGTAACCCGGTTCCAAAACGAATGCAATCAACTTTCACCTGGTGAAAAACTCGGGTCCCGTGCCAGATCAATCGAATCGCCTCAATTTGAGACAGGTGGGTGTCCTACCCATAGTGCTGAATGTCATGATGACACTCACCTGTCAAGATCAATGAGAAGATTTGAAATAGACAAGGCATATTATATAGACAAGGCATTGACAAGGCATATTATACAGAGCTAGGTAGCAAGCTAAACAAAATGTCTGCATTCTCCTGACATATTAACTTACTAGCAAAATTAGCTAGCTAGTTAGCTGAATGCTAACACCAGCCAAAGTTATCTGAACCATAATGTTAGCTACATTGCTTTTCAGCTTACCTTGGAACAAACCATATCATTCAAATCATTCGTTAAATGAAAAAAAGCTCATTGCGACTGTAAAAGTAGTTAATTTATTGGGCAGTTGATGCCTTGTATTCCTGCTCGCTTTTGCATTGAAATAAAATCCAGTGTTCTGAGATTCCCTTAAAGCTAAAGCATCAATTTCAGAGTAACCGGCTTCTACTGCAATTTCAGATAAAAACTCAATAAAACAAGTCTCTGATAAAAGGAAAATGTCTATACATTTCAGCTGTTTCAAAAACATTGCTCTGCAATTACGATTTTTACTATAGGACGGTTGGGCTCAACAAGAACATTCTGTTTACACTGCCCTGCTTGGGGGATAATTGTCGGGCGAGGGACGTGCTGGACCTCTGGAGGTGGCGGTCGAGACGTGGCAAGTTCGCAAGTTTACACTTCAGTAAAAGGATATATATTCTCTGGATTAGCTCTCAAGAATTTCCTTCAACTCTTGTCAATGTGAAAAGGACCAAAGACTGAGCTGATCTCATAAAGCCTGCGCTTAGACAGGCAATGCAAATCTGATATTTTTTCCACAAATTGGTCTTTTGACCAATCACATCAGAACTTTTCACATCAGATCTTTTTCAGAGCTAAAATGATTGGTCAAAAGACCAATTAGTGTTAGAAATATCAGAATTGGGCTGCATGTCTAAATGCAACCATATATAATTATTCTTGCTATTTAAGGTAGCCTACTGATTGGCACACTGATTACAGCTGAGGAAATATCAGTGAATGGGTATGAAAGTTGCTCACTAGCTCATTTCCCATCCAATTTGCAACAGATTTTCATGCAAATATAATAAATCTACATAAAAAAAAAAAATCCCAACCAGAGGTGTGTTTCCATCAGATTGGGTGCGTTCGACATTGCAGCCGACTTAAAAGGCGAACTGATCTACAAATCACCTTGCATCATAAATAACTACTCAATATTATTTGTAGATCAGTCAGTCAGTCACAATTTAAAAATGATACATCACGGTTTTGATGCTCTCGAACACTGACTTTGTTGCAGATAAAAGGCTGTGCGTGATGATGTAGTGGACATTAAAAAAAATACTTTTGCACTTAAGGATGCACTCAAACTTTTGTATCATTTCAGCCAGTAGTTTTGAAAGTGATGCTCACTGTTTTTCATCCAATTGTGTACTTTGCCATCCATTTTGTGTGATATGTTCCGAATTTTGCAATTCGTACGATATCATACGTTTTTGCCATTTGTGTGATACGATGACTATATGATTAAAGTGCCGCTGGAAATGGTTTTGGAGTGCCATTTATGGGGCACTCTTTCCTCTGGTCTGAAAACAATATCCCAATGTCCCAGGGCAGTGATTGGGTACATTGCCTTGTGTAGGGTGATGTCTTTCGGATGGGAAGTTAAACAGGTGTCTTGACTCTCTGTGGTCACAACATTTATTGTAAGAGTAGGGGTTTAGGGGTTAACCCCGGTGTCTTGGCTAAATTCCCAATCTGACACTCATACCATCATAGCCACTTAATCTCCCCAGCTTCCAATTGGCTCATTCCTCCTTTCCCCTGTAATTGTTCCCCAGGTCGTTGCTGTAAATGAGAATGTGTTCTCAGTCAACTTAACTGGTAAAATAAGGATAAAATAAAAATGACATCAAACTTGTGACTCTAAACTTGTTGGATGCAATTGCTGTTTTGGTTGTGTTTCAGACTATTTTGTGCCCAATTGAAATGAATGATAAGTAATGTATTGTGTCATTTTGGATTCACTTTTATTGTAAATAAATATATTTCTAAACAGTTCTACATTAATGTGGATGCTACCATGAATACGGATAGTCCTGAACGAATCGTGAATAATGATGAGCGAGAAAGTTACAGACGCACAAATATCATACCCCCACGACATGCTAACCTCTCACCATTACAATAACAGGGGAGGTATGATTTTTCATTCAGGATTATCCATAATCATTGTAGCATAGAAGTCTTTAAAAACATTATATTCTTATTACAATAAAAGTGACTCCAAAATGTGTATCCCGGAGTGCATATTTAAGTTTTCATTTACCGAATAAAAAACATGAGCTTAATTCTACTCTACCAATAGTTTTGTCACAAAAACTGTTGCGATAAATGACAAATTTGCCCAATCTGGTTTTCGTGCTAGCCTCCGACAGCCGCTAGTGAGCAGTATTTACCTATCTTTTGACGATTTCACTATCGTCTGGAAGTAATATGCCCAGCCGGGAATTAATTTGTGTCCCCTGCCGACCAGCTCGTACATAAAACATCCCACATTCAGGCTGCAAAGGCGTCTGTTTCCTCCTTAACTTGATTTAATGGGGGGCTGTAAAATACATTTTTGAAAAAAATATGCATACTTTCTTAATAAAACAAGATGTTTCACCACCATGCTAGAGTGGCTAATGCTGCTTCCATTATTTGCTTCCTGGAATTCAACCAATCAGGGTTTTTTATACCTGGTCTGATTGTTTCAAAATAAAAGCTGCGCTTACTGAACAAGTCATTTTTCATGACATATTGGATTTGTTGGCATGAACTCGTTTATAGAACATTAATCACAGTTTGAATGCGATCGATAAAGCATTTATGAAGTTAAAACACAATTTAGGATACAATACATTTATTTTTCACCCCAGATGCAATATGTAATTCATGTAATGATTGTTTTGTTTACAGATTTATTAAATTGCATGTTCATAAACTTCTGCAATCTGAAAAGTTTGATTAATAGTCAATACATAATGAATACCAATAAAAGCATTGGCTCATTAACATCTGCCATAGTCTTTGAAATGGGCCCAATATCAGTGCTTTGACTTTGAGATGTGTTGTTTTAGTTGTGCTTTCACTAACTAATATCGAACTACCACAGGTTACACCTGGCGCCAACGGAGATGGTGGCCTCGCGATTAGCTCTTATGAAACTTTGCGGTATTTCGTTTTTTAATGTATTATTTTTTACATTATTAGCTCATGCAATGTTTTGTGTCATTACATACAGCCGGTAAAGAATATTGCATATCAGAGCGGCGGTAACTTACCAGAACTACCAGCATTACGACCAGGAATACGACTTCCCACGAAGCAGATCCTTTGTTCGTTCTCCCCAGGGCAATTGAATTGATTCCAGAGGCCGACCCAAAACATTGCCAGCGGAGGACAGGAACTCGTAGAGCGGCTTGCTGGTTCGACTTAGGAGGCACGCACACTACCCATCGCTTCCGAGTATATTACTTGCTCAGTCTTTGGATAACAAAGTTGATGAGCTCAGGGCAAGGATTTCTTTCCAGAGAGACATCAGGGCCTGTAACATACTTTGTTTCACCGAAACGTGACTCTCTCTGTATATTCTATCAACATCGGTCCAGCCAGAGGGATTCTCAGTTCATTGTGCAGACAGGAATAAATATCTCTCCTGGAGGCAGAAGGGCAGAGGTGTGTGTTTCATGATTAACGACTCATGGTGTAATTGTAGTAACATACAGGAACTCAAGTCTTTCTTTTCACTCAACCTAGAATACCTCACAATCACAATATTATCTCCCAAGAGAATTCACCTCGGTCATAGCCATGACCGTTTATATCCCCCCTCAAGCCTATACCACGACGGCCCTTTAAGAACTCCACTGGACTTTATGCAAACTGAAAACCACATATCCTGAGGCTGCATTTATTGTAGCTGGGGATTTTAACAAAGCAAATTTGAGGACTAGGCTGCCGAAGTTCTATCAACATCAAATCAAACTTTATTTGTCACATCTGCCGAATACAACAAGTGGAGATCTTACCATGAACTTCTTACTTACAAGCACTTAACCAACAGTGAAGTTCAAGAAGACTTAAGAAAATATTTACCAAATAACTGAAGTAAAAAAATATATAATAATAACTAAAAGTAACACAATAACACAACAATAACGAGGCTATATACAGGGGGTACCGAGTCAGTGTGCGGGGGTACAGGTCAGTTGAGGTAATTTGTACATGTAGGTAGAGGTGAAGTGACTATACATAGATAATAAACAGTGAGTAGCAGTAGTGTACAAAACCAAATTCATGTAGTACCTACATGTAGGTACTATTCAACAATGGTCTGACCAATCGGAATCCACGCTTCGGGAATGTTTTGATCCCGTGGACTGGGATATGTTCCGGGTAGCTTGCGAAAGTAATTTAGATGAATACACTGAAACGGTGACTGAGTTTATCAGGAAGTGCATAGGAGATGTCATACCCACTGTGACTATTAAAACCTGCACTAACCAGAAACCGTGGATAGATGGCAGCATTCGCAAGAAACTGAAAGCGCTAAACCACCGCATGGCAAGGTGACTGGAAATATGGCAGAATACAAAAAATGTAGTTATTCACTTCGCAAGGCAATCAAACAGAAAAAATGTCAGAATAGAGACAAAGTGGAGTTGCAATTCAACGGCTCTGACACAAGACATTTGTGGCAGGGACTGCAGACAATCACGGACTACAAAAGGAAAACCAGCCACATCACAGACACCGACATCTTGCTCCTGGACAAGGTAAACACCTTCTTCACCCGCTTTGAGGATAACACAGTGCCACCGACGCGGTACCAAGGACTGTGGGCTCTCCTTCTCCGTGGCTGATGCGAGTAAAACATTTAAACGTGTTAACCCTCGCAAGGCTGCTGGCCCAGACGGCATCCCTAGCCGCGTCCCCAGAGCATTCGCAGACCAGCTGGCTGGTGTGTTTATGGGAAATCTCTCCCTATCCCAGTCTGCTTTCCCCACACGCTTCAAGATGGCCACCATTGTTCCTGTACCCAAGAAAGCAAAGGTAACTGAACTAAATGACTATCGCCCGTAGCACTCACCTCTGTTTTGAGAGACTAGTCAAGGATCATCTACCTTACCTGCCACCCTAGACCCACTTCAATTTGCTTACCGCCCCAATTGTTCCACAGACGATGCAATCGCCATCACTCTGCACATTGCCCTATCCCATCTGGACAAGAGGAATACCTATGTAATAATGCTGTTCATTGACTATAGCTCAGCATTCAACACCATAGTACCCTCCAAGCTCATCATTAAGCTCGAGGCCCTGGGTCTGAACGCCACCCTGTGCAACTGGGTCCTGGACTTCATGACAGATCGCCCCCAGGTGGTGAAGCTAGGAAACAACACCTCCACTTCGCTGATCCTCAACACTGGGGTGCCCCACAAAGGTGCATGCTCAGCTCCTTCCTGTACTCCCTGTTCACCCATGACTGCGTGGCCAAGCACACCTCCAACTCAATCATCAAGTTTTCAGACAACACAACAGTAGTAGGCTTGATTACCAACAATGACGGGACAGCCTACAGGGAGGAGGTGAGGGCTCTGGGAGTGTGGTGCCAAGAAAATAACCTCTCACTCAACATCAACAAAACAAAGGAGATGATCGTGAACTTCAGGAAACAGCACCCACCAATCCACATCGACGGAACCGCAGTGGAGAAGGTGGAAAGCTTCAAGTTCCTTGGCGTACACATCACTGACAAACTGCAATGGACCACCCACACAGGCAGTGTGGTGAAGAAAGTGCAACAGAGCCTCTTCAACCTCAGGAGACTGAAAAATTTGGCTTGGCACCTAAAACTCTCACAAACTTTTACAGATGCACAATTGAGAGCATCAGGCTGTATCACCGCCTGGTACGGCAACTGCACCACCCACAACTGCAAGGCTCTCCAGAGGGTGGCGCAGTCTTCCCAATGCATCACCGGTGGCAAACTACCTGCCCTCCAGGACACCTACAGCAACCGATGTCACAGGAAGGCCAAAAAGATCATCAAGGATATTACCACCCGAGTCACTGCCTGTTCACCCCGCTATCATCCAGAAGGCGAGGTCCGTACAGGTGGATCAAAGCTGGGACCAATAGACTGAAAAACAGCTTCTATCTCAAGGCCATCAGACTGTTAAACAGCCACCACTAACACATTAGAGGCTGCTGCCTATAGACAGACTAGAAATCACGGAACACTAGTCACTTTGATAATGTTTACATATCTTGCATTACTCATCTCATATGTATATACTGTATTCTATATTATTCTACTATATTTTAGTCCATGCCCCTCTGACATTGCTCGTCTATATATGTATATTTTCTTAATTCCATTCCTTACTTAGATTTGTGTGTATTGGGTATGTGTTGTGAAATTTTTAGATATTACTTGTTAGATATTACTGCCCTGTCAGAGCTAGAAGCACAAGCATTTTGATACACCCGCAATAACATCTGCTAAACACGTGTATTTGACCAATACAATTTGATTTGATTGGATTTGAGACCCCTTGACTTTGTGTTGTGTTACATTACAGCCTTATTCTATAATGGATTCAATTGTTTTTTCCCCCCTCATCAATCTACACATGATACCCCATAATGACAAATCCAAAACATGTTTTTTTTTTTTTGCAAACGTATAAACCCCCCTCAATTTCGAGTCTTATAGCGAAGGCGCTGAATACTTTCGTCAATAAAGTATTTTGGGGGGGTTATATAAATTAGCAAAAATGTCTAAAAACACGTTTTCGTTTTGTCATTATAGGGTATTTTTTGTAGATTGATGAGGGAATGTTTTTATTTAATCTATTTCAGAATAAGGCTGTAACGTAACAAAATGTGGAAAAAGTCTAGGGGTCTGAATACTTTCCGAATGCACTTTATACTGCAGACAAGTTATATTTGCATGATTTAGCTTATTCATTATTCATAATTAGTTAATCATTAACGTTTGCTTCATTCATGTGACCCACCAATACTTGGTCATGCATGCCTCACGAGGCTTCTTCTCCCAAAACTGAGATCTTGAAACTGAGATATCTTTCATTCTCAAAACAAGGGTCTGGGCATACTGCCAAATTGCAGATACTGATAGTGAGGATTCGTTAAATCAGTCACTTGCATGAACACAGAAATTGGTTATTAGAAAAGCACAAACACAAAAATGTCCATCACATTCCCTCCTCTTATCACTCAATCTGTGATAATCATAATTACATTTTAATGCAAGCATTTAGATGTTAGCTTCTATATCAAAATACGTCATTATAATAAATTATAATAAAGGTTATACTTCTATTAATTGGAGTGAATCTGATTTCAATCAGTATCGCCATACTAAAGCTAAAATCTACAATCAAAGCAGTAAGTAACACTTTCAAACCCTTCATTCTGGGTTGTACAAGCATTCTGGGTTGTACTTGTAAAACCATTGCAGTAGATGTTTTAACTTAAGACTTTCAATTCATACAGTTACACATATGCTTCATTACACAATTTAATTTATGGATTCTGGCAATGACATTTCAGCTGGAGCTTTAGTTGCGAGTGGCATGTTAATGACAGATCGGTATCTCAATGCATTCTTAGTTTAAATTACTATAAATGTTGCAGTGCACAGATGTCCAAAATCAACCTGATACTCCAAATAAACAATTTTGGATAATCCTAAATTCATTACGGGCACGGTTGACCCCCCCCCTCCCTCCCAGCACTCATTCTTCTGGCTTTTCAGTTTGTCCTCCCAATGGCACATGTTCAAAGTGGATGGCCCTTGATAATGTCTCTCATCTGCCACTGTCCTTTACAGTCCATTATGTCTTTCTCCATTGTCCTACCAGTACACCAGCAGCATGAGAGACGTTTGGACGTGATCTCTCTCCATGCTCACTCCACGTGGACTCATGTCACACTCCTGAGAGAAGAGAAAAGGCGTGAGAGAAAAAGGCAGTTGATAGCTTCGACTGAATGCTCTGTACATGTTGCTGGCTCGGACTCGGGTTTCAGGTGGTGAAGGACCATAGTTAACGCCATTGTCACCATTACTTCAGCTCGTTGGGGGGGGGGGGGGGGGGGGGGGGGGGGGGTTGAGGTTCACACTGTTCTTGGTCAAATTATCCCTTCCATACAAATTATTCAATGTATGACAAATTAATACTACTACCAATATTCTTAATACAGATTTCTAAAACAAATGTAAAAAAAAAAATAACAACACACAGTTGAAACCATTTTTTAAATCCAAATTGACTTATACTCCCCTATCATCTTGACGATCTTACAGGGTCATGGATTTAGAGGGCTAATCTTTAGGGAGAAATCCCAACCAGCAGACCCAATCTGATGAGATTTGTTATTGAAGCAAGACAAAAACAAACAAAACAAAACAACAACAAACATACATGTGTTTTATATCATTTTAAAGCTATTCTCGTTGTTAATCCCACCAAAGTGTCCGATTTCAAATAGGCTTTTCAGCGAAAGCGCCACAAACGATTATGTTAGGTCTCCACCAAACCACAATAAGCACAGCCATTTTCCAGCAAAATATAGCATTCACAAAAACCAGAAGGAAATATAAAATTAATCACTAACCTTGAATTATCTTTATCAGATGACACTCATAGGACTTCATGTTACACAATACATGCATGTTTTGTTTGATAAAGTTCATATTTATATCAAAACATCTGAGTTTACATTGGCGCGTTAGATTCACTAGTTCCAAAAACATCAAGTGATTTTGCATAGCCACATCATTCAACATAAATACTCGTCATAAACGTAGATGATAATACAAGTTATACACAGGGAATTACAGATATACCTCTCCTTAATGCAACCGCTGTGTCACATTTCAAAATTACTTTTATGGAAAAAGAAACGCATGCAATAATCTGAGACGGCGCTCAAAAGTAAAAACACCACGGCTGCAAAGATGGCGTCAACATAAACAAGAAATTACAGAAAGCACTCCAGGAATCCCAGGTCCACAATAAATGTTTGTTTTGTCCGAAAATGTCCGTTATTTATGTCCAAATACCTTCTTTTGTAAAAAATTGTAAAAAATTATTGGAAAAATTACTTGTGCCATGCACAAAGTAAATGTCCTAACCGACTTGCCAAAACTGTAGTTTGTTAACAATACATTTGTGGAGTAGTTGAAAAACGAGTTTTAATGTCTCCAGCCTAAGTGTATGTAATCTTCAACTGTACCTCATCTATCACCGGTTTCACTACTATCGTTATTGATATTGTTCTTGTACATGTATATTATTTTGTTCTTAACTGGCATTTACACTTTTTATCTTCTGTTTTTTTTTATATTGATACTTTTATATTGACACTTATATTGATACTGCTCTGTTGAGGAAGAACTTGCAAGGAAGCATGTAACTGTACTGTTTACACCTGTATCCTGTGCACATGACAAATCAAGTTTGATTTGATTTTGTTTGATTTTATATATAGTGTGTTTACCAGAGACAATGTGAAGAACAACATATAGGCATATAGGCCAAAGTCTAGATATTTTAACCTGGAGATTTTCCTTATTGTAGTCTACTACTTTCACCATTTGTGTATTACACTACCTTAATCACTCAGTTTAGCACATGCCCTCACGTGAATCCTTAAACCGATGGGTTGGGCTAAGGCTTAAGAGGGTGTGAACGATGCTGAATGGGTTCTCAAGCCATTGTGAAAAAAAAAACTTTCCAGGGGATTTTCTCCTACTTGTCTAGAAGGTGGAATAACAGGTTTATCACATTTCAACTAAGGATAACTTTCCCATCTTTCACTCAACTGCATTGTATGATATACCATTTTGAAGCTCTGGAAAATGTAGTCACATATGTGTTTGTAGAAAGACTGAGGTGAATAAATATACAGCAGAAAAGCGGATAATGGCTAGGGTAATTTTTGCTTGTTATTTCTGTTTTTCTCCAAATAGCATAGAAATGTATGGAGTCAAATCCCAAGTCTAACGGGCGCGAGCATCATTGCGTGAGCAAACACGAGTCGAAACAGAAGAGATGTGGTTGAATGAGCAGATGATGTGTCCTGCAAGCGCAGGCCAGTGTGGTGCGCACAAATTAAATGTAAAAGCTTGCGAGTGTGACTTTGAGAAAGAAGAATTGCATTGACACACACAGTAAATTAATTTGAGAGCAGAGATTTTTGTTCCCCTGAAGAAATACTTATCAAGACAAAAATTACTACACTCACAAATACGCCGCGTATTTGGAGGTCTCCTCTCCCTCTCACACTAATTTTCCAGTTTGCTCTTCAAAATCCATCTTGCTCTCGCAACTGCTTACTAGTATAATATAACAGGGGATTATTCTAGCCAATGAACATTGCCTGTAGTAGTCTACTGAAATGCAATTGGTCAGGTTTTTGGACCAATCAACGCTTGACCACTTTCTAACAGTATTTGACCACTGAAGATGAAAGAAGATGGTGAAAAGTTAATGATGGCTGACAATAAAGAGGTAAGTTTGATAGTTTTTCAGTAGAGAAGCTAACTAACCCACTAGCTAGCTAATCAACTAGGATTTCAATATTGAAATTGAGGGAGGTAGTTATTCAGTCTTCTGTTATTAAAGCAGGCTATTGATTAGGCAAGGTAGGTTAACATTAGCTCTCGATCATGACTCAGTTCCATCACATTACACATAAGAGTCATTGGATGAAGGCATCTTCTGTACGGGGGAGTTTTGTTAAGAGCCCCGACGCTCAGTCTGGACGGTTTTGGAAGCATAAGGTCCTTATCTTTCATATCAGTGAGAAGTAATAAAAAAAACACAAGGTTAAATTTATACACACTTTCATAGGGTGAGATCCCGATCTTGGCCTTGTGTTGTTTTGTATCCCGCTGTTCTTCATGCTAGCTTTTATTTAACCTTTATTTAACTAGGCAAGTCAGTTAAGAATAAATTCTTATATACAATGACAGCCTAAACCAGCCAAACCCGAACCCGGACGACGTTAACCTTATTACACTTCTTCAAAACCTAACTTAAAACAGACCAAAATTTGGTAATCCTCCTCGCCGTTGTTCTGTCTTCATCTTAATACTTAATTAGACGGACTGAATAAAATCATAAATTAATTCAATAAAACTCAGACCACATGACTGCATGAATGTCCACTTTACTACCTGGCACACAATGTGCATCTTTTCCGTAATCCCCCTTCTTTTCCGTAATCTCCCCCTCAGAGTCAGCTGGCTCAAAACAGATCAGCACGCCTTGCTGCTGCACACACAGAACACCTGCACACACAGAACTAACATCATCAACATGCATGATAGTCTTTCATGGTTGAGGGTTGAGGAGATATTGACTACTTCTCTTCGAGTCCTTTAAGAAACATTTGTGTGTTGAAAATTCCTAACCACTTGTATAATTTATTTGCATACATTTCAAACAGACATACACTACAAGACCAAAGAATGTGGACACCTGCTCGTCGAACATCTCATTTCAAAATCATGGGCATTAATATGGAGTTGGTCCCCCCTTTGCTGCTATAACAGCCTCCACTCTTCTGGGAAGGATTTCCACTAGATGATGGTACATTGCTGCAGGGACCTAGCTCGCAGTCGGCTTTCCAATTCATCCCAAAATTGTTCAATAGGGTTGAGGTCAGGTCTCTGTGCAGGCCAGTCAAATTCTTCCACACCGATCTCAACAAACCATTTTTTTGTATGGACCTCGCTTTGTGCATGAGGTCATTGTCATGCTGAAACAGGAAAAGGCCTTCCCCAAACTGTTGCCACAAAGTTGGAAGCACAGAATCATCTAGAATGTAACTGTATGCTTTAGCATTAAGATTTTCCTTCACTGGAACTAAGGGACCTAGCCCAAACCATGAACAACAGCCCCAGACCATTATTCATCCTTCACCAAACTTTACAGTTGGCACTATGCATTCGGGCAGGTAGCATTCTCCTGGCATCCTCCAAACCAGATTATTCCGTCGGACTGCCAGATGGTGAAGCATGATTCATCACTCCACAGAATGCGTTTCCACTGCTCCAGAGTCCAATGGCGGTGAGCTTTACACCACTCCAGCCGACGCTTGGCATTAATTATAGTGATCTTAGGCTTGTGTGCTCGGCCATGAAAAAACATTTAATGAAGTTCCTGGCGAACATCGCTGATGTTGCTTCCAGAGGCAGTTTGGAACTCGGTAGTGAGTGTTGCAATCAAGGGCAGACGCGTTACACTCTTCAGCACTCGGCGGTCCCTTTTTCTGCACATCTCCGGTTTCCTACCGCAAGCAAGGAAACCTTTTCACCTGGATCATCGCAGCTAGCTAGCTGCTATCTGAGTGGCTACCCCCTGGCTAACGTTTCTGTCCCGAAGCAAGCACCAGTGAGCCTGGAACTTGCCTCATGCTAGGCCCATCTCCCGGCTAGCTGAAGAGGTCCATCAGCCACTCCTTGGGCTACAATACATATTTTGCCAATTGGCCTGGACCGACTTTTACTGCCGACACAGAGCCCCGCCGATTCCATCATGACTGGCCTACCGACGTAATCCGCCCAAGGTATTTCAACAGGATCCTCCGTCGCGACGTCCCCTGAAGGCCCATCCGCTAGCCTGCTAGCCGTGACCGGCTAGCTGTCTAGAGCATATCGGACTGTTAGCTGAAGAGGACCATCAGACAATTTTGCCAATTGGCCTGGAACCTTTTACTGCCTACACGGAGCCCTGCCGATCCAACACGACTGGTCTGCCGACATAACCGTCCGAGGGGGCTACAACAGACTTCTTCCGCCGCGACGTCGCCCTAAGGCCCTTCTGCTAGCCTGCTAGCTGTCTGAATCGCCATGTCTCCAGCTCGCCTAGCTTCCCACTGGTCCCTATGATCACTCGGCTATGCATGCCTCTCCCTAATGTCCATATGTCCTGTCCATTGCTGTTTTGGTTAGTGATAATTGTCTTATTTCACTGTAGAGCCTCCAGTCCTGCTCAATATGCCTTAGCTAGCCCTTTTGTTTCACCTCCCACACATGCGGTGACCTCACCTGGTCTAAATGATGTCCCTAGAGACAAAACCTCTCTCATCGTCACTCAATGCCTAGGTTTACCTCCACTGTATTCACATCCTACCATACCCTTGTCTGTACATTATGCCATGAATCTATTCTTCCGCGCCCAGTAACCTGCTCTTTTTACTCTCTTTTCCGAACGCACTAGACGACCAGTTCTTATAGCCTTTAGCCGTACCCTTATCCTACTCCTCTTCTATTCCTCTGGTGATGTAGAAATTAATCCAGGCCCTGCAGTGCCTAGCTCCACTCCCATTCCCCAGGCGCTCTCATTTGTTGACTTCTGTAACCGCAAAAGCCTTGGTTTCATGCATGTTAACATTAGAAGCCTCCTCCCTAAGTTTGTTTTACTCACTGATTTAGCACACTGAGCCAACCCAGTTGTCCTAGCCGTGTCTGAATCCTGGCTTAGGAAGGCAACCTAAAATCCTGAAATTTCCATCCTTAACTATAACATTTTCCGACAAGACAGAACTGCTAAAGGGGGCGGAGTCGCAATCTACTGCAGAGATAGCCTGCAGAGTTCTGTCATACTATCCAGGTCTGTTCCAAAATAGTTTGAGCTTCGACTTCTAAAAATCCACCTTTCCAGAAACAAGTCTCTCACCATTGCAGCTTGTTATAGACCACATTCTGCCCATAGCTGTGCCCTTGACACCATATACGAATTGATTGCCCCCCATCTATCTTCAGAGCTCGTACTGTTGGGTGACCTAAACTGGGACATGCTTAACACCCCAGCCATCCAACAATCTAAGCTAGATGCCCTCAATCTCACACAAATTATCAATGAACCCACCAGGTACAACCCCAAATTTGTAAACACGGGCACCCTCATAGATATCATCCTGACCAACCTGCCCTCTAAATACACCTCTGCTATCTTCAACCAGGATCAGTGATGACTGCCTCATTGCCTGCGTCCGTAATGGGTCTGCGGTCAAACGTCCACCCCTCATCACTGTCGAACGCCTTCTAAAACACTTCAGCGAGCAAGACTTTCTAATCGACCTGGCCCGGGTATCCTGGAAGGATATTGACCTCATTCCATCAGTAGAGGACGCCTGGTTATTCTTTGAAAGTGCTTTCCTCACCATCTTAAATAAGCATGCCCCATTCAAGAAATGTAGAACCAGGAACAGATATAGCCCTTGGTTCACTCTAGACCTGACTGCCCTTGACCAGCACAAAACAACCTGTTGTGTACTGCATTAGCATCGAATAGCCCCCGCGATATGCAACTTTCAGGGAAGTTAGGAAACAAAATATACACAGGTAGTTAGGAAAGCACAGGCTAGCTTTTTCAAACATAAATTTGACACGCTCCAGCAGGTATACTTCACTGGTTACCCCCAAAGCCTATTCCTCCTTTGGCCACCTCCAGTTCTCTGCTGCCAATGACTGGAATGAATTGCAAAAATCACTGAAGCTGGAGACTCATATCTCCCTCACTAACTTTAAACATCAGCTGTCATAGCAGCTCACAGATCATTGCACCTGTACATAATCCATCTGTAAATAGCCCATCCAACTACCTCATCCCCATATTGTTATTTATTTTTTTGCTCCTTTGCACCCCAGTATCTCCTTGCACCTTCATCTTCTGCACATCTATCACACATCTATCCCGTGTTTAATTGCTAAATTGTAATTACTACGCCACTACGCCATATTTATTGCCTTACCTCCCTAATCTTACCTCATTTGCACACACTGTATAAATATTTTTTCTATTGTGTTATTGACTGTACGTTTGTTTATTCCATCTGTAACTCTGTGTTGTTGTTTGTGTCGAACTGCTTTGCTTTATCTTGGCCAGGTCGCAGTTGTAAATGAGAACTTGTTCTCAACTGGCCTACCGGGTTAAATACAGGTGAAATAAAAAAATAAAATAAATTGTTGGAAAGTCACTGAGCTCTTCAGTAAGACCATTCTACTGCCAATGTTTGTCTATGGAGATTGCATGACGGTGTGCTCGATTTTGTACACCTGTCAGGAACTGGTGTGGCTGAAATAGCCAAATACACTAATTTGAAGGGGTGTCCACATACTTGTGCATATAGCGTACATAACCCACCAGACACGCCACTATGTGTTTCTTCACCCAAACCAAAAAAATATTTAATGCGTTGCCCAGTTATTTATAGAGCCATGTCATTGTGGAATGCTCTCTTGGTGTCTTTCCAATATATAACTATTATTTTATTTGTATTTCTTATTTTTAATGTAATGTAATATCTTATGTTGTTCTTGTCTATAATGGTTTTGTACTTTGTCATGTATTTGTACATTTTATGTTGACTCCAGGAAGAGTAGCTGCTGCATTTGCAGTTGCTAATGGAGATCCTAATAAACTAAACTAAACAATAACATCCAGTAGTGACATCATGCATTAAGGATGCCCACTGGTGTCAACCCAAACCCAGTAGATGACAGTTATGTACTGTATGAACTGTAGCAGGTAGCAGATGATCCCCTTTGTGTCTTTATGTAATTCAGAATTACCATGGTGCTGTGTGTGTCCAAATAGAAGATTATCACTTCTCACAATGGTGCTCCTTTAGTAAAGTAAGATCAAAGCTGAATCAATGTCTCGCAAGGTCACATCATGATAAATGTTAATTTTACATAACATAACCAAATATAATACCATAGCATAGTAGGCCTGTAACATTACTGTTACACCAGAAAACCCTCCTTATATTTAATGAGATTTTAGGATGGTTAGCTGAAGCTGAATAGTCACTTGTTGCCAAAACGCAACTGGGCGCACCACTAGGCAGGATATATGCTTTGATTGCAACAAAATACAAGGCTAATAGTTTGTTACCCCATCTGCTCTAATTCACTTGCAAAATGGTAATTCAAGATGATCTAAATGCATATTCCTATTAAACTGATTGAGATCAATCAAATGATTGGCATAGAGATGCAGTTTGAACGTGTCACCAGTAAAACCTGAATAATTATTATTCATGATTGACAATGATGATGGCTAATTTGGTGTTTGAGGTTATTCAAAATAGAACATGTTCTTTACACTATGAGTCGGCATAGGCAGACGTTTCAGTTGGAGGATGCATTTTATGCTAATTCTATAATGGGATATTCAATTTGCTACATCTGTTGATACAAACTTTGATTGAGGAAATGATATGATGTCATTTAAAGAAAAGGTGCTCCCTCGCCTAAAAAATTACACTATACCACTGGTTAGGTATACATACAGTGCCTTGCGAAAGTATTCGGCCCCCTTGAACTTTGCGATCTTTTGCCACATTTCAGGCTTCAAACATAAAGATATAAAACTGTATTTTTTTGTGAAGAATCAACAACAAGTGGGACACAATCATGAAGTGGAACGACATTTATTGGATATTTCAAACTTTTTTAACAAAGCAAAAACTGAAAAATTGGGCGTGCAAAATTATTCAGCCCCCTTAAGTTAATACTTTGTAGCGCCACCTTTTGCTGCGATTACAGCTGTAAGTCGCTTGGGGTATGTCTCTATCAGTTTTGCACATCGAGAGACTGAAATGTTTTCCCATTCCTCCTTGCAAAACAGCTCAAGCTCAGTGAGGTTGGATGGAAAGCATTTGTGAACAGCAGTTTTCAGTTCTTTCCACAGATTCTCGATTGGATTCAGGTCTGGACTTTGACTTGGCCATTCTAACACCTGGATATGTTTATTTTTGAACCATTCCATTGTAGATTTTGCTTTATGTTTTGGATCATTGTCTTGTTGGAAGACAAATCTCCGTCCCAGTCTCAGGTCTTTTGCAGACTCCATCAGGTTTTCTTCCAGAATGGTCCTGTATTTGGCTCCATCCATCTTCCCATCAATTTTAACCATCTTCCCTGTCCCTGCTGAAGAAAAGCAGGCCCAAACCATGATGCTGCCACCACCATGTTTGACAGTGGGGATGGTGTGTTCAGTTGTGTTGCTTTTACGCCAAACATAACGTTTTGCATTGTTGCCAAAAAGTTCAATTTTGGTTTCATCTGACCAGAGCACCTTCTTCCACATGTTCGGTGTGTCTCCCAGGTGGCTTGTGGCAAACTTTAAACTACACTTTTTATGGATATCTTTAAGAAATGGCTTTCTTCTTGCCACTCTTCCATAAAGGCCAGATTTGTGCAATATACGACTGATTGTTGTCCTATGGACAGAGTCTCCCACCTCAGCTATAGATATCTGCAGTTCATCCAGAGTGATCATGGGCCTCTTGGCTGCATCTCTGATCAGTCTTCTCTTTGTATGAGCTGAAAGTTTAGAGGGACGGCCAGGTCTTGGTAGATTTGCAGTGGTCTGATACTCCTTCCATTTCAATATTATCGCTTGCACAGTGCTCCTTGGGATGTTTAAAGCTTGGGAAATCTTTTTGTATCCAAATCCGGCTTTAAACTTATTCACAACAGTATCTCGGACCTGCATGGTGTGTTCCTTGTTCTTCATGATGCTCTCTGCGCTTTTAACGGACCTCTGAGACTATCACAGTGCAGGTGCATTTATACGGAGACATGATTACACACAGGTGGATTGTATTTATCATCATTAGTCATTTAGGTCAACATTGGATCATTCAGAGATCCTCACTGAACTTCTGGAGAGAGTTGCTGCACTGAAAGTAAAGGGGCTGAATAATTTTGCACGCCCAATTTTTCAGTTTTTGATTTGTTAAAAAAGTTTGAAATATCCAATAAATGTCGTTCCACTTCATGATTGTGTCCCACTTGTTGTTGATTCTTCACAAAAAAATACAGTTTTATATCTTTATGTTTGAAGCCTGAAATGTGGCAAAAGGTCGCAAAGTTCAAGGGGGCCGAATACTTTCGCAAGGCACTGTAAATGCAAATCACCTATGTTTCCATTCTGGGCTGGCTGGTAAAATGCTTTGAAATGTCCAACGTGGCCATAAAGTCATGGTCTGTGCTGACCAACTCATTCACTTATCACCGAGAACAGTGAAGCCTCATTGTTGGTAAGAGTAAATTCTATATACACTGCTCAAAAAAAATAAAGGGAACATTTAAACAACACAATGTAACTCCAAGTCAATCACACTTCTGTGGAATCAAACTGTCCACTTAGGAAGCAACACTGATTGACAATAAATTTCACATGCTGTTGTGCAAATGGAATAGACAACAGGTGGAAATTATAGGCAATTAGCAAGACACCCCCAATAAAGGAGTGGTTCTGCAAGTGGTGACCATAGACCACTTCTCAGTTCCTATGCTTCCTGGCTGATGTTTTGGTCATTTTTGAATGCTGGCGGTGCTTTCACTCTAGTGGTAGCATGAGACGGAGTCTACAACCCACACAAGTGGCTCAATGCGAGCTGTGGCAAGAAGGTTTGCTGTGTCTGTCAGCGTAGTGTCCAGAGCATGGAGGCGCTACCAGGAGACAGGCCAGTACATCAGGAGACGTGGAGGAGGCCGTAGGAGGGCAACAACCCAGCAGCAGGACCGCTACCTCCTCCTTTGTGCAAGGAGGAGCAGGAAGAGCACTGCCAGAGCCCTGCAAAATGACCTCCAGCAGGCCACAAATGTGCATGTGTCTGCTCAAACGGTCAGAAACAGACTCCATGAGGGTGGTATGAGGGCCCGACGTCCACAGGTGGGGGTTGTGCTTACAGCCCAACACCGTGCAGGACGTTTGGCATTTGCCAGAAAACACCAAGATTGGCAAATTCGCCACTGGCTCTTCACAGATGAATGCAGGTTCACACTGAGCACGTGACAGACGTGACAGAGTCTGGAGACGCCATGGAGAACGTTCTGCTGTCTGCAACATCCTCCAGCATGACCGGTTTGGCGGTGGGTCAGTCATGGTGTGGGGTGGCATTTCTTTGGGGGGCCGCACAGCCCTCCATGTGATCGCCAGAGGTAGCCTGACTGCCATTAGGTACCGAGATGAGATCCTCAGACCCCTTGTGAGACCATATGCTGGTGCGGTTGGCCCTGGGTTCCTCCTAATGCAAGACAATGCTAGACCTCATGTAGCTGGAGTGTGTCAGCAGTTCCTGCAAGAGGGAGGCATTGATGCTATGGACTGGCCCGCCCGTTCCCCAGACCTGAATCCAATTGAGCACATTTGGGACATCATGTCTCGCTCCATCCACCACAGACTGTCCAGGAGTTGGAGGATGCTTTAGTCCACGTCTGGGAGGAGATCCCTCAGGAGACCATCCGCCACCTCATCAGGAGCATGCCCAGGCGTTGTAGGGAGGTCATACAGGCACGTGGAGGCCACACACACTACTGAGCCTCACAAAGTTGGATCACCCTGTAGTGTGGTTTTCCACTTTAATTTTGAGTGTGACTCCAAATCCAGACCTCCATGGGTTGATAAATTTGATTTCCATTGATCATTTTTGTGTGATTTTGTTGTCAGCACATTCAACTATGTAAAGAAAACAGTATTTAATAAGAATATTTCATTCATTCAGGTCTAGGATGTGTTATTTTAGTGTTCCCTTTATTTTTTGAGCAATGTATACACTAGATTACTAACAAGGGGCGCTGTTTTGAAGCCACCGTGCCTCCATCTTGGCACTCCCCCACCAGTGTAAAACATATTTGTAATAGAAATGGATTTATGCCTGTCTACATTTGTTTTTGACGTGTTTACTCTGTTAAGGCACCGTAATGCATAGTTTTAAATTATATTATGTGAGCTAAACATAAAAAAACATTAAAACATAAATAAAAACATTTCCCTTAAAGTCAATTTTTTTAAGTTATTGTGTTACTGTCCCCACTACAACAACAGAAATGTAATTGTGACCTTTAAACATTTAATTGAAATACTGTAGGGGCAGCGGTCTAAGGCACTGCAACTCAGTGCTTGAGGTATCACTACAGATCCTGGTTACATTCCAAGGTTGTATCACAACCGGCCGTGATTGGGAGTCCCATAGAGCAGCACACAATTGGCCCAGCGTCGTCCAGGTTGCGGGGTAGGATGTCAATGTAAATACAAATGTGTTCTTAACTGTCTTGCCTAGTTAAATAAAGGTTAAATAAAATTAAAATAATTCCTTTCATTCCTATTGATGACTGCGCCTTCTGGGGAATGGCAATATGGCCGACCGGTGGCTTCAAAACCACTCACTGGCCAATACATAACAAACGCAATCCAGGATTTATATACATTATTGGTATGAACCAGGCGAGACATTCTTCTTTTGGGAGTACACAAGTGTACATTTGGTCAGTGTTATTTGGTATCCTTGAGACGTCCTTACCCGAAACCAGTTTCCATTTCAAATTCAAATGGGTAGGGACGGTGTAAATTTGTAACCACCACGCCTCCATTTTCTTGGAATTCCATAATGCGCATGGAGAGCAGATCCATCCGCGTCTCCAGACAATATAGATCCTTCCTTAAACAAGTTTAGCTGTGTGTGTGTTTAATCACCGTATTTTATGCGCAAATCCACACGGATTTATACACAATAAACATTATTACAGCAGTGGAATATTTCTTTGTTGTAGTGTCCCATATAGATTTGTAAGTTTTGGCGCGTTTTTGTGCTGTGGAGGGATACTGCTGCATCGTGGTGGTATATACTGAAATGGGTCTCGCTGCCACACCTACGGATCTTGTATACTATGGTAGATAACGGGGCGCCAGCAGATGTGCAGTTCATTTACAGACGGCAGAATAATTACAGTAGTTTATCTTGTTGGAATTTATCAAGACACGAAAACGTCTTCTTCCCTTTCTCGTACCCCTGAAATAATAAAGGTAAGAGTTGACATTTACGGTCACACAGATTATTTCACATGGCTTTTTTTTTTCACGTGGTTTTTGCCGGTAGCTGATTTTTTTTTGTTTGTAGTTTACGTTGCCTAGCTAGCTATTAGTTACCTGACTTTGATATATTTATTTGAAAGGACATGAAGGCATACATAAAAGGATAATTCATTCGAATGGTTTAAGCTTCAATCATGTTTTCTTTGTTGATGATTTGTATAAGAATATGTACTTCTAACGTTAAACCGTGACAATTGTTGGCACTAACGTGTAAATGTGCAACGGTCGATGCAAACGATTTTGTATTCACAATCAAATTAAATGTCCATGTGTAACGTCAGCATAGCTATACATAGCCCTTCTCTGTTCTGCTAACCTAATGTTTGCTTATGGTAACTGCACCTCTTTTGCCCTTTAAAATGTCTTCTGGTATTTAATTAAATGCTCATTTTAACCGGCAGTGCAGTTACAGCCTTTTCAACATGTTCCCCGAATAGGCCATCATTGTAAATAATAATTAGGTCTTAACTGACTTGCCTAGTTAAATAAAGGTTCAATTTCAAATAGAGGCATTTATGTGCGTATATTTCTGAAATGTGAGTGAATGGGAGAGCTGTAGAAGTTGATTTTAAACTGCAGTGGAACCAGTGTGTGTGTGTGTGTAAAATAATAATTGACTACTGAAGAACTGTGTGACTGACTGCTCAAGACTAGGTGATGGCAAGGTTTCGCAATAGCCAGTGGATGATCTTTATCTGGAGGCACCTCGGTCTTTGAATTGTTACCTAGTTGATCTTTACCATAGCCAAGTCCACGGAGTTGAGCACATACGTTTTTGAAATGTACCTCCGTCTCTGTTCGAGTCGCTATGCGTCGATACTTCAAATTGTACTCTCTTAAACGTGCCCAGTGTTTGCTGAAATCCATACATTTTAATAAAACGTAAATTAAATACAACCACCGACTATTTCCTCATTGTTGCTGTTGCTCTAATATGGCAACTCGGCGCGAAGGCGCATGTGCTAATTGCATCTCAACAAGGAAAGTTGGTGGTATTTGATTGTTCGTTTAATTTCTTAAAATAGAAACGTTAAAGGCACGCAATCACAGGACAAACATGGATACACTAAGGGATTAAGTATTTCCACCTTTGAAGTATCGACGCAAAGCGACTTGAAGGAGTCGAAGTTAATAACAAATAGTCTGCACTTAACTCCATGGAGGAGTTGAGGGACTTGGCTAGCATTACCTAGGCAAATTGTTTATTTTTAGGAGAAAAACGCGCATTTGGCTACGTTGTGCTCCTGTTTAAATGATGTCATGGGGTTAAAAGCCTGTTGATGGTCACCCAGATTGGGGCGGGGTGAAGGATGTAAACATGAATAAAAGGTTGTGCTTGCAGTCAATGTACTAAGAGCATCACTAAGTCGACTTATATCACAGGTGCATACTCAACAGGCTTTTTTTCCCTCTTCCCAGATTCTGCCAGAATGCTGCAGAGTTTCTCCCAGTCACTAGACTGGTTCTACTCAGAGCCTCTCTTGTTTGATGATGAATTCTGCCAGAGCTTGATGAAGGACCTACAGTCGCTCCCCACGCCACCCCAGTCCCCTCCATTGAAGACTGGACTCCATGCCAAACCACTTTCCAAGGAGGACCAGTTGAGCTACGTCTCAGACATACTCCTGGAGGATCAGGACCCGCAACTAAATTGGAATTGTGACTTTTTGTACGATGGCGGTGCAACCGAGACAAAGGACCAACAGCCAGATGAGTCCGACGACTGTTTATGGCATTGCCTCGGTGATAAGTCTATGGAGAAGCTATCATCTGTGCTCTCCAGCAGCCCGCTGCTCTCGGACATAGACACAAGTATTTTCGAGGAAATTGCCGGCTCCACACTGGATTGCCACAGCGTGGCGCTCGCATGCCAAGCTTTGGAGAATGAGGATTTACTATTGGACAGTCAGGAGCAAGGCAGCGAGTCGACTTCAGACTACGGCTCAGCAGGAGGTGAATTCTCAACGTATTCGAGCAGTGCCAGTGATTCTGGTGAGTTGGTCCACATTCTTGGTCACTGCTTGTAAATGAAAAGGTTATACCGTGCATTTATTGACTTTCGTTATTTGCTTAAATGTGAAGAGGAACTGTTAGAAAGTTACTTTGGTACAGTAATGAGTTGATCATGCATGCTTTTAAATGTCATAATATAATAATAATAAGGGAAGTGAATTTAGGACTACTTTTAAAAATTTTTTTAATTGTAAGTTTTTTTTTCCTCACGCATTTCTGCAAAAATGAAGAACATTAATTATCTGCTGTGCAAGCTTGCAGTTCACTATAATTACCCCAAAAGGAAAGTTGGCTGCATTGCCCAGAAACTTGCAGTTAAAAATGTTAGTCTAAAGCCAAGGCATCTGAAATGCAGTTTTTCAAATGTTTTCGGAATTGACTGCTAACCCAATCCCTTGTGGTTCTCCTCTACAGAGGAGGAGATAGACGTGGTGACAGTGAAGAGGACCACCAGCTCCTCACTCTCCCAGTCGGTAGAAGAGAGCCGGCGGCGACAGCGCGCCCTAAAGCGGCAACACCTGGAGATCCAGCTGCAGCACAACTACGCCGCCCCCTGCCCTGCATCGCCCCTCCACTCAGAGCCCTCGTCCACTTCCTACCACAAGCGCACCCGGTCCTCCGACTCCCACAGACACCACCATCACAGCTCGTCGGGCCGCTCGTCGCGACACAACCTCAGCAGTCAACAACACCAGTCTAGCTCTAGGCAGTCGACTGATGTGGAGGATGAGGAGGAGAGGAGGCATACCCACAACGTGATGGAGAGGCAACGGCGCAACGAGCTGAAGAACTGTTTCCTGCGGCTCAGGGACAACGTGCCTGAGCTGTCCAACAACGACAAGGCCTCCAAGGTGGTCATCCTGAAGAGGGCGTGCGACAGCATCCGTGGCCTGGAGCTGGCGGGCCAGAGACTAAATGACAAGCGAGACAAGCTCCGAGAGAGGCAGGAGCAGCTGAAAGTTAAACTGGAGCAGCTCAGGAGGCAATGGTGTGACTGACGAGATGAGGCACAAAACTAAATCGTTTAGAGATGATTTGAAAATACTGGTCTTGACTTAAGACTTGATGCTGCGCACACTCAATGCATGGTCTCATCCATCCACGGTGGTGACTGTTTAAGAAGTGAAAGTTGCTGAGAGACGGTTAACCCGTATCAGTAAAAAAAAGTTTGGTTTGGAACAACAGGTCCATGTTCAGCCTAGTACAATAATGTTAGTCATTTATTGTCCTAGCGATTTGCCAAAGTCATTGTTCATAAAATAGACTATGTAACCAATGTTACATAGACCAACCATATACATCTATGTTGTAGAGTAAGCTATATCAAATCGAGCAGCCATTTTGTTAGTGAAAAATGGACCTTGTGTATATACAGTCTCTTCCACATTCCCCATATGTTATGAAATTCCCACTGGGTAGAAATGTCTATTCCATGTTGGTTCAGCATTGAAATGACATGGAAACAACATTGATTCATCCAGTAGTTTGGTTTTTTGTTTTGTTTTTTTGGGCTGGATCCAAAGTTTAAAAATTTAAGGGGTTGAAGTAATGTATGCCAATTATTGCCATTAATTACTAAAACTGTTAATTACTACTTCCATTTACTCACGTGAACTTTAAAGACCTGACCTGTTAAGAATTTGGTGTGTTATTGTGGAACAATGCCTCATGCCTTAACTCATTCTGTTATGTTTTGTTAAAAGCATGATTACTGTACTCTACCTCAAACAGGTCTGAAACCTGAGAATTTGTTTGCTCTCTTGGAAGCAACTATATATAGATTTAGTTGTATATATTTTGGTTTTATTGTATCATAAATTATTTTAGTATTTTTTTGGGGGTGGGGGGTTCATTTGCAAGTTAAAGTTCTGTTTATCAGCAGCACTTTGTTTTTTATAATGTAATAAAGAATGGACAAAAGTCAATGTTTACTGGAGTTATTATACAGAATGTGAAATACACCTGTACAACTTGTTTACCTCACAGGAAGGTACATCCAAGAAGACCGCTATCGCACAATCGGTGTGCGGTACATGTATAAGTGTTTGGGTCAAGGTGAGTGGGTGGATGATTGACAGTTTGAAGATTGTGCAGTACCTGATTTGGAATGGCACCATAAACTATTTTCAAAGTCTTGTCAAAAGATGAAGGGGATTATCTCAAGATGGGGTGTGTCTGATAACCCAAGGAGGAATTTGCCCATTGTGCTCAAAGTACAGTGTGCAAAGATGGAAAGACACTTGACCTTTCTCTCTTGCATGAATACACCCAACCACCTGCCTGAGATTCATATGACCCCAGTTCTTCACTTTGACCGTTACCATCCCAATACTTTCAGAAAACCAACAACCCAAATTGTGTACATACAATCACATTCACTACTGTAACCCCAACCCACCTACCCCATGCTCCAGATGTACTGACCGTTTAGTTTGAGTATCTAGCTCAGGTTCTCATGGTACACAACATTACGTAACTCAGAGAGCACTGTAGTGAATGCCTCAGTGACATGGATTGCCCACATCGGCACACAAACTCCTCTGAACTATTACCAACAACTCAAGTCTGCAGGGCAGGCTTTTGCTCTTTAATATCTGGTCAAGAGTACCCCTACTGGCAGATGTTGACGCTCTTCCTGCCTGGCTGTCATAAGCACCCTTGTCAGCTATCTAATGCCCTGGGGGTAGTCTATGATGTCATCATGACATCCACTCCTGGGGCGTGTTTATTACTGCACACGAAAGAAAATGTTTTGCAACAAAAATGTGTCTTATTAGACAAGTCCAGGTTGTTCCTCCCTGTTTCAGTCAGTTTTTGTCCATTTGATGCTTAATGAACATGACCCTGGCTGCCATGAGTCAGGCAGAGCTAGCTGAAGGCTGATGTGTCCCTGGACGGTCACTCACTGCCAGAGGTCATATGAGGTAGGCTTGCAGGTTGTGGTTACTTTTTTTGGTATGAGTAGCCTCTCAGCGATAAACCATGCGAAAGGTCATTGTTGGGTTACATTAACAGAAAGTAAATGATAAAATAACAGACTATACACAAATGACAAATGCCAACATGTCTTTAGAAGTGCTTGTTTAACCATCACACCCAGGTGAATCAATGGAATTCCCAATAACAGCCTCATTATTCAAGATTTTACTGAGCACAAAGGGCATGCTAATGTAGCTTTTGCCTCTGCCATCATCATCACAAGATTGCTTTGAAAAGACCAGTGAGTCTGAATGGTCGTGCAACTTCTGGCACTTTTTCACCCTCTCTCTTTCATCCTTTGTGTTCCAAGTCATTGGGCCATGGATCTAATCAAGTGGTGTGGAGAGGAAAGACTCCACAGAGTCTGCATCCCTAAGTAGGATGCCTTTCTAAAACTGTACTTCTGAAAATGTGGTTAATTGTGGATGTGGGCATTGTGGTGTGGGGGTCGAGATAGATGGATGGCATGGGACGTGATGTTCTTTAATAAGATGCTAATGCTTCATTGGTTCCAGGACTTGCTCCCATGTGACTGTCTGCAGACATAGAGGTGGTAAGGAGGAGGAGGACACAGTACAAGGTATTAGTGCACAACCATTCAGGAGCGTTCAAGCCCTCGTATTAGGTGTCACTTGTCAAACATTGTCTTGTGCATAATTAAAGTCAGTGTGAATCTGAGGCAGTAAAAAACAAGTGCTCAGTGAAAAGCAGTGACTTTTCAAGAATCTCTTTACTGTTGACATTTCCCAAGCTGGAGTTTAGTTTTGCAACTCACGCAGGGTATTAAACCAAGTATCCATAGTAAAACCCTTTAAAACAAGCCTCCCGTCCCCAAACTGTCAGCACCCTAAGAGAGATCAAGTGTTTCTTTGTAGAGGTAACATCTGGGAGAGTGTATGAAATGCATATAAACCGGTCTGCCTGTACCCCTGGGGCTCTCTTCCTCTTTATCTCTCTCTTTCCCACTCATTCTCACACTGTTCACATATGTGACGATGTGGATAGGTACAGAAATCATGGAAATGCTAAATCAGAGAATTATTGTGTGTGTGTGTGTGTGTTTACACTTTGAATGTCCCACTTTGAATGTCACACAGTCAAGCAAAAACCAGTTACCCACATTCTTTATTCTTTGTCACTGAATGAATGGTAGGACTAGATCAAGTCTAGTGCATCCAGGAAATATGACAGGTTGCTTTATTCAATGAATCTGTAGATCTGAATAAGTCAAGATCTGGAGGCAGTGAAAGAAGGCTAAGAGGAGTTTCACTGAGCACAATGATTCAAATCTATTGTCTATACATTTCGGTTGTTAAAATAAGTAGAATAGAATTAGAATATTTTTTGTAAGGCAAAAAAAGGACTCATATTTTCTTTGCACAAACGTGATAATTCAAGTTGGGACAGAGCCATTTGTTCACATTAAATTACAATGTGAATGATTCAACTTTTTTGGGGAGTGTAAAATGTGTTACACCTAGTCATTGTGATTGATTAGTCCGCTGGAGCATGCCCTCTGTGGTTTAGAGAGAGAGATATCATCTTTATATATATACCATTATGGCAGCGCCATTGAGGCAATCTGCGTTTTGAAGTAGTCCATTTTCTTCTTATACTCCTTCTATGAGGTCGCAGTCAAACTGAACGGGTGCATACTTCCAACTAGTGTTTGCTCATAAGTATAATTAATTGGCTGATCCCTCCTGATGACCTGGATGGAATCATGTGATCCTTCCTAATTAATAGGAAGTCCTACTCAGTTGACTATTTTGAAATGGTGGAAGCCCTCAATGTCATTGTCCATGCCAAAACTGGTTTTATCCATCTAGAGTCCCTTGGGTGGCATGTAGCCTGGCGGGTAGGAGTGTTGGGCCAGTAATAAAGATTGCTGGATCGAATCCTGACCTGACAAGGTGAAAATCGGTCTGTCTTCCCCTGAGTAAGGCGCCCGGGGAACAGTTAACCCACTGTTCCCCGGGCGCCGATGACGTGAATGTGGATTAACGTAGCCATCCTCATCTCTCTGATTCAGAGGGCTAAATGCGGAAAACACATTTCAGTTGAATGATTTCAGTTGTACAACTTACTAGGTATCCCCCTTTTCTCAATCTAACCCTATGGGTTACGCCTGGCTTTGACTGGAGGCTGCAGAGGAGGGAAAGGATTAGCTACCAAGCAAGCCGCAGAGGCCATATGCCCTGTTGCCTCACTGATTAGAATACAAACAGTGGCGACCCGTCATTCAGGGCAGGTGGGGTTGCACATTTTTAGGTAAAAATAAAATAATATATACAGTGGGGCAAAAAAGTATTTAGTCAGCCACCAATTGTGCAAGTTCTCCCACTTAAAAAGATGAGAGATGCCTGTAATTTGCATCATAGGTACACTTCAACTATGACAGACAAAATGAGAAAACAATTCCAGAAAATCACATTGTAGGATTGTTTATGAATTTATTTGCAAATTATGGTGGAACATAAGTATTTGGTCAATAACAAAAGTATATCTCAATACTTTGTTATATACCCTTTGTTGGCAATGACAGAGGTCAAACGTTTTCTGTAAGTCTTCACAAGGTTTTCACACACTGTTGCTGGTATTTTGGCCCATTCCTCCATGCAGATCTCCTCTAGAGCAGTGATGTTTTGGGGCTGTTGCTGGGCAACACGGACTTTCAACTCCCTCCAAAGATTTTCTATGGGGTTGAGATCTGGAGACTGGCTAGGCCACTCCAGGACCTTGAAATGCTTCTTACGAAGCCACTCCTTCGTTGCCCGGGCGGTGTGTTTGGGATCATTGTCATGCTGAAAGACCCAGCCACGTTTCATCTTCAATGCCCTTGCTGATGGAAGGAGGTTTTCACTCAAAATCTCACGATACATGGCCCCATTCATTCTTTCCTTTACACGGATCAGTCGTCCTGGTCCCTTTGCAGAAAAACAGCCCCAAAGCATGATGATTCCACCCTCATGCTTCACAGTAGGTATGGTGTTCTTTGGATGCAACTCAGCATTCTTTGTCCTCCAAACACGACGAGTTGAGTTTTTACCAAAAAGTTATATTTTGGTTTCATCTGACCACATTCTCCCAATCTTCTTCTGGATCATCCAAATGGCTCTCTAGCAAACTTCAGACGGGCCTGAACATGTACTGGCTTAAGCAGGGGGACACGTCTGGCACTGCAGGATTTGAGAACCCTGGCGGCGTAGTGTGTTACTGATGGTAGGCTTTGTTACTTTGGTCCCAGTTCTCTGCAGGTCATTCACTAGGTCCCCCCGTGTGGTTCTGGGATTTTTGCAAACCGTTCTTGTGATCATTTTGACCCCACGGGGTGAGATCTTGCGTGGAGCCCCAGATCGAGGGAGATTATCAGTGGTCTTGTATGTCTTCCATTTCCTAATAATTGCTCCCACAGTTGATTTCTTCAAACCAAGCTGCTTACCTATTGCAGATTCAGTCTTCCCATCCTGGTGCAGGTCTACAATTTTGTTTCTGGTGTCCTTTGACAGCTCTTTGGTCTTGGCCATAGTGGAGTTTGGAGTGTGACTGTTTGAGGTTGTGGACAGGTGTCTTTTATATTGATAGCAAGTTCAAACAGGTGCCATTAATACAGGTAACAAGTGGAGGACAGAGGAGCCTCTTAAAGAAGAAGTTACAGGTCTGTGAGAGACAGAAATCTTGCTTGTTTGTACGTGACCAAATACTTATTTCCACCATAATTTGCAAATAAATTAATAAAAAATCCTACAATGTGATTTTCTGGATTTTTTTTCTCATTTTGTCTGTCATAGTTGAAGTGTACCTATGACGAAAATTACAGGCCTCTCTCATCTTTTTAAGTGGGAGAACTTGCACAATTGGTGGTTGACTAAATACTTTTTTGCCCCACTGTATATATTTTGGGGGGGTGCTTGCCTTTTTTGCTTGTTATTTTTTCATTAATATGTGTCACAGATCAGTTTGTAAAAAAATATCTACCATACAGTTGAAGTCAGAAGTCTACATACACCTTAGCCAAATACACTGCTCAAAAAATTAAAGGGAACACTAAAATAACACATCCTAGATCTGAATGAATGAAATATTTTTATCAAATACTTTTTTCTTTACATAGTTGAATGTGCTGACAACAAAATCACACAAAAATTATCAATGGAAATCAAATTTATCAACCCATGGAGGTCTGGATTTGGAGTCCCAGATGTGCTCAATTGGATTCAGGTCTGGGGAACGGGCGGGCCAGTCCATAGCATCAATGGCTCCCTCTTGCAGGAACTGCTGACACACTCCAGCCACATGAGGTCTAGCATTGTCTTGCATTAGGAGGAACCCAGGGCCAACCGCACCAGCATATGGTCTCACAAGGGGTCTGAGGATCTCATCTCGGTACCTAATGGCAGTCAGGCTACCTCTGGCAATCACATGTAGGGCTGTGCGGCCCCCCAAAGAAATGCCACCCCACACCATGACTGACTCACCGCCAAACCGGTCATGCTGGAGGATGTTGCAGGCAGCAGAACGTTCTCCACAGCGTCTTCAGACTGTTACGTCTGTCACATGTGCTCAGTGTGAACCTGCTTTCATCGGTGAAGAGCACAGGGCGCCAGTGGCGAATTTGCCAATCTTGGTGTTCTCTGGCAAATGCCAAATGTCCTGCACGGTGTTGGGCTGTAAGCACAACCCCCACCTGTGGACGTCAGGCCCTCATACCACCCTCATGGAGTCTGTTTCTGACCTTTTGAGCAGACATATGCACATTTGTGGCCTGCTGGAGGTCATTTTGCAGGGCTCTGGCAGTGCTCCTCCTGCTCCTCCTTGCACAAAGGCTGAGGTAGCGGTCCTGTTGCTGGGTTGTTGCCCTCCTACGGCCTCCTCCACATCTGCTGATGTACTGGCCTGTTTCCTAGTAGCGCCTCCACGCTCTGGACACTACGCTGACAGACACAGCAAACCTTCTTGCAACAGCTCGCATTGATGTGCCATCCTGGATGAGATGCACTACCTGAGCCACTTGTGTGGGTTATAGACTCCGTCTCATGCTACCACTAGAGTGAAAGCACCGCCAGCATTCAAAAGTGACCAAAACATCAGCCAGGAAGCATAGGAACTGAGAAGTGGTCTGTGGTCACCACCTGCAGAACCACTCCTTTATTGGGGGTGTCTTGCTAATTGCCTATAATTTCCACCTGTTGTCTATTCCATTTGCACGACAGCATGTGAAATTTATTGTCAATCAGTGTTGCTTCCTCAGTGGACAGTTTGATTTCACAGAAGTGTGATTGACTTGGAGTTACATTGTGTTGTTTAAGTGTTCCCTTTATTTTTTTGGAGCAGTGTACATTTAAACTCAGTTTTTCACAATTCCTGACATTTAATCCTGGTAAAAATTCCCTGTCTTAGGTCAATTAGGATCACCACTTCATTTTAAGAATGTGAATTGTCACATAATAGCTTTTATTTCTTTCATCACATTCCCAGTGGGTCAGAAGTTTACATACACTCAATTAGTATTTGGTAGAATTGCCTTCAAATGGTTTAACTTGGGTCAAACGTTTCGGGTAGCCTTCCACAAGCTTCCCACAATAAGTTGGGTGAATTTTGGTCCATTCCTCCTGACAGACCTTGTGTAACTGAGTCAGGTTTGTAGGCCTCCTTTGCTCTCAAACACTTTTTCAGTTCTGCCCACACATTTTCTATAGGATTGAGGTCAGGGCTTTGTGATGTCCACTCCATGTATGTAAACTTCTGACCCACTGGAATTGTGATATCGTGAATTATAAGTTAAATAATCTGTCTGTAAACAATTGTTGGAAAAATGACTTATGTCATGCACAAAGTAGATGTCCTAACCGACTTGCCAAAACTGTCGTTTGTTAACAAGAAATTTGTGGAGTGGTTGAAAAATGAGTTTTAATGACTCCAACCTAAGTGTATGTAAACTTCCGACTTCAACTGTATGTCATTGAGTTAATAAATCCACATTCAAACATGGTCTCTTTTTTGCTTTCTTGAGTAAGGCAGCTCCAAAATGCAGGTTTCAGCGTAGCTCAGTGCTTTCTGTGGTGGTGGGGCAAGCCAGCAGAAAATACAGAGCGTTGCGTTCGATTGGCTCAGTTTTCTGTCCCTCGTGGGGACAGTACATCGACCCAAGTGTAAGGTTAGAGCTAAAATTATTTAGCCCCTTTGGTTCTGCCATGGAGTTATATTAGAAGTGCCCATCCAAGAAGGCTCAAGGTCATTGGCCACAGATAGAATGACATCAAATCAAGTCATATCTAAAATAGCTTTGATAGGACTGAACATCATACTTTCAAAATCTTAGCTAGCTAGCTAGCAGTCATCACCATGAATCAAGTCGACAATCTACTGGAAAATCCTCTTCAATCCTTGTCATATGAAGAGAAATTAGAGATAAAACATCTCGGTGCTCATCGGCCATTGGACATAAACATTACACAAGTCGGAAATCGCAAATTCAACAATGAGTGGTTTGGAAGGAAGCAGTGGCTAACTGCAAGCATCTCAAAGCAATCACTATTCAGCTTCCCTTGCCTGTTATTCAGTGGAGCAGGTGTGTGGTCCAAGTCTGGATTTAAGGATTTAAAACATCTGTCTGAAAGGGTTAGAGTTAGACAAAAGGGTTAGGGTTAGGGGTTAGACAAAGGCTTAGACAAGACATGAAAATTGTGCATCACATATAGACAATGCTGTTAAACTCGGATTACTGGGGAAATCAAACGTTGTGGCTCAACTATACACCACATATAGACAAGCCATCGAACTTCACAACCAACAAACCAAGGAGATTAGGTATGTGCTTGGAAGAATTATAGCATGCTTTAAATTGTATGGCAATTGTGAGACAGCACTGAGGGGCCATGACGAGTCGGCTGACTCCTTGAACACAGGCGTTTTCAGGTATTTTTGAGACCATGTGTGAAGGAGATTACAGGCTACAACGGCATTATGATGACCAACCAATTTTTAAGGGTACATCAAGCACTATCTAAAACTAACTTTTGGATTGTATGTATGAAGTGTACAGGGAAGCTATAGCGAAGGAGGTGTCTGAGACTCATTTTGCGTCGATACATGCAGATGAGACCACTGACATCTCCTGTAAATCACATATGGTAATCGTGCTGCGCTACATGCTACCAGACAACAGTGTGTGAGAGGTTGTTGGAGTTTGTAGAGGTGATAGACAAAACTGGTGTTGGCCTCTCCAACACTATCAAACAAGTCCTAGCGCCACTGAATGTCAAGGAGAAACTGGTTGCACAAACCATTGACGAGGCAGCTGTGATGAGTGGTAATGTACATGGTGTCCAAACGCTACTGAAGGAGACTTACCCAAACGCGCAATTTTGCACTGTTACACACACCTACTGAATCTAACACTTCAGCAACTTTGTGCTGGGAGAGTGAACGTGTTTAAAGTGACCTATCTTCCTTTTCCACCTCTTTCACAGGCTCACCCAAAAGACTCAACACTCTCACGGAATCAACTAACAGACTTGTCCCCAGACCACCGGGTACACGATGGAACTTTAAAGGCAGAACCGTCAATGCTGTGTGGGAGGACCACGAGACACTGGCCCTGTGCATGGAGGACATCCGCACACAGCCTGGATGGGATGACATCACCATCAGCAAGGATTATGGCCTGTCCATGAAACTTAAGGATCCTACAAGTTATTTTCCTTGGTCATGCCAGAGGTGGATGTTTTGTACAGCATAATGCAGAAACAAACCATTGATGCAGCAGGAATCGCCGGTGAAATCAACAACTTCAAGGTGAACATTCAAAACATTTGCGAGCAAAGTAATGCACTGGCCAAAGGACATGTTGATGCCACTGAACCAAGGCAGAGAAAACTTAACACTGCACCCGTGATGGAGACATGCGACACAATTGCTGCTCATGTGCAATAAAGGTTTTTTGAAAGTGACCACTTAATTGCTGCAAAGTTGGTGGACAGCTCATTTTTTCCCCAGTATGTACATTCCTTTCTGACCACAGAACTCCAGTGTGCTACCAAGCTATGGCCTGTGGGCAACCAGGAGAAGCTGAAAACGGAGCTGCCCACTCTCTACCGACATCCTGAGCTGCACACTGGAAGGACAGCACATTCTTTATTAAAATCACTCTATGAGAACAACCTGCAGGAGGCCTTGTCTGAGACGGTCTCTCTTCTCATAATCAGCATCACCACTCCGATGACAACCGCAGAGTCAGAGAGAAATCTTTCCACCCTTAAAAGGATAAAAATCTTCACACGCAACTCCATGGGCCAGAAAATGTTAAATGCATTGGCCATGCTGTCAATCCATCATGACTTCATCCAAAGAATGCCAGACTTTGATGACAAAGTAATTGAGAAGTTTAATCACAAGAAGGACCACCGTGCCAACTTCCTGTTCAAGTGAGCACAGCAATGGTGAGTCCATAAATATGTCTAGTATGCTGCTGCATAAGTGATGTAATATGCCAGGGAGATACAGTATGTATACGGTAGCTAAGAAAGTAATACTAAGTGTATGTAGAATGTGTTACAAGCCAAACAGTATTGCCTCAATACAGGCAAAAATTATTCCCAGTGTCAATCTTTGGCATTTGGCCACAGGTTGACAAGTGCTTCAAGCATTCTGTCAATGTAAAACATTATTATGAAGCAACATGCTGGGCTGAACTTTCCTGAACAACCTCAATGGTTACATAGGCCGCCACTGTAGCGTCCCTATTCTGTGACCAGTCCTGAGGGACATTATTGTAACTCTCCCCTTTCTCCGTTTTTGCATTCTTACAGTAAATAGAAGAGGAGATGAGCAGAATTTGAATGGAGAAGTGAAAGTGTAGATGGTGGGTGGGTATTTTATTTCTATTCAACCTTTCTTTTAACAGAAAGTCATACTGAGACCAAGGTTTCTTTTACAGACGTGATAGTGTAAAAGTGGCTAACGGTGGTCCGTTCCCTTTCACTGTGGCTTGACTGGGGTGTATGGGGAAGCTAGGGCCATATGTCGATGATGACTGTCTATGGCAGAACAGGGTTGAAGGCGGGGGTTAGTTGGCGGTGGTGGGGGGGCTTGTGCCTGCTGTTTATATTTGTTTATCCCCCTTTTACCAGCAACCCGCTAAGTCACTAAAACATGAAAGAGATTTTAGTGAATTTCAAACAGGGCCCAACAAACACTTCTCCGAAATCCTTAAAAGTGTCCTTCCTCCATGCAGAAAGGGCCCTAACTGGGAAGAAAGTGTGCAGTTTACACAAGCAACACTACAAAACTGTATATTTTTTCAATTGAACCTGTCTCTGTAGCTCTGACAGAGATACTTCAAAATAGTTTCTTGGTGGAATTCAGTGGAGACCATTTTAAAATGGATTGCGATCTAGAATTCTTGAGCAATTATTTTTCTATTAATCTAATAAATATTAAGTCGGTAGATAATGCACTCCTTCCATTACATGTGATTGTAGCTCTACATCGTATGATTCATTTGGCCAAAAGTTACATACAGCTATAGCCTACATAGTTCAAATTTCTCACATGACAGAAACGACACACACTCCCCGTAGCCCGCTGGTGGGACAATGACTTAACTGAGCAGGAGACGGTTATGAGATGTGGATGAGGACAGGTGAGGAGGAGTCCGCTTTGTGATATGGTGTTCCATGTGGAGAGTGTAGAAACAGGTAGGTGTCTGTCTGTCTGTCTGCGTCTGTCTGTCTGTCTGTCTGTCTGTCTGTCTGTCTGTCTGTGTGTGTGAAAAACTGTAGCTTTGGCAAGTACTGTATAAGTACCACCAATCTGTGGCTGCAACCCTTCTAAATTTAGTAAAATTAAAGACCTTCATAGAAAATGACTCAAGTAAAAGTCACCCAGTAAAATATTACTTGAGTAAAAGTCTAAAAGTATTTGGTTTTAAATATACTTAAGTATCAAAAGTAAAAGTATTACTCATTTCAAATTCCTTATGTTAAGCAAACCAGACGGCACAATTTTTTTTTTACGGATAGCTAGGAGCACACTCCAACACTCAGACATAATTTACAAACAAAGCATTTGTGTTGAGTGAGTCCGCCAGATCAGAGGCAGTAGGGATGACCAGGCATGTTCTCTTGATGAGAGTGTGAATTGGACCATTTTCCTGTCAAAATGTAACGATTACTTTTGGGTGTCAGGGAAAATGTATGAAGTTAAAAATACATAATTTTCTTTAGGAATGTACTTCAGTAAAAGTAAAAGTTGGCAAAAATATAAATAGTCATGTAACAGAATTCTTACATTAGTGTTTCTCTTGTCTTGATGACCAGCCTCTCTAAGCACTTCATGATAACCGAGGTGAGCGCGAAGGGGCAATAGTCATTTGGGCATGTCACCTTGTTTTTCTTGGGCACTGGAACGATGGTGGTCTCCTTAAAGCAGGTGTGGACTACAGCCTGGGACAAGGACCGGTTGAAGATGTCCGGGAAGATGCCCACCAGCTGGTCAGCACACACTCTGAGGACGCGGCCAGGGATGCCATCTGGGCCGGTGGCTTTGTGAGTATTCACTCTTTTGAGAGTTTTCCTCACGTCAGCCTCAGAGAGCGAAAGCATCTGGTTGTTCGGAGCAGCAAGAGTCTTCCTGGATGGCTCGGTATTGTCTGCTTTGAAGCGAGCACAGAATGTATAAAGCTAGAGAATGCCGTTTTACGATCCCGTAAACAATTGTACTATTGTGTATGTTTTTTCACGTTATTTGTAACTTATTTTGTACATAATGTTTCTGCCACCGTGTGTTATGACCGAAAAGAGCTTGTAGATATCAGGACAGCGTTCACTCACCCCATACTTGATGAATACTTTTCTTCAATGAGTCGGATGGGAAGGATTTACTTCAGACGCCTGACAAGGCCCTCATCCCGGTCATTCACAGGAGAAAGAGACAGCGGTATCGAGGACAAAGGTCCGGGTGCCTTGTAAGGATTCGTCGCCGAGGGGATAATCTACCTTTACCATCAGTCCTATTAGCCAACGTACAATCAATCGATAAAAGAATAGACGAAGTACGATCACATATATCCTACAAACAGGACTTTTTTTTAACTAGGCAAGTCAGTTAAGAACAAATTCTTATTTACAATGATGGCCTAGGAACAGTGGGTTAACTGCCTGTTCAGGGGCAGAACGACAGATTTGTACCTTGTCAGCTCGGGGGTTTGAACTTGCAACCTTCCGGTTAACATATTTACCACACTATTTACCAAGAGAGTTTTCATCTGTATTTTTTTGTAGCTGTCTATATACCACCACAAACCAATGCTGGCACTAAGACCACACTCAATGAGCTTTATATGGCCATAGGCAAACAAGAAAACGCTCATCCAGAGGCGGCGATCCTAGTGGCCAGGGACTTTAATGCAGAGAAACTCAAATCCGTTTTACCTAATTTCTACCAGCATATTAAATGTGCAACCAGAGGAAAAAAAAAACTCTAGACCACTTTTACTCCACACACAGAGACATGTAGAAATCCCTCCATTTGGCAAATCTGACCATAATTCTATCCTCCTTATTCCTGCTTACAAGCTAAAATTACAGCAGGAAGTACCAGTGACTCGGTCAAAAAGAAAGTAGTCAGATGAAGCAGATGCTAAGCTCCAGGACTGTTTTGCTAGCACAGACTGGAATATGTTCTGGGATTCATCCGATGGCATTGAGGAGTACACCACATCAGTCACTGGCTTCATCAATAAGTGCATCGATGACGTTGTCCCCACAGTGACCGTACGTTCATACCCCAACCAGTAGCCATGGATTACAGGCAACATCCGCACTGAGCTAAACGGTAAAGCTGCCACTTTCAAGGAGTGGGACTCTAACCCGGAAGCTTATATGGAACCCCGCTATGCCCTCCGATGAACCATCAAACAGGCAAAGCGTCAATACAGGACTAAAATTGAATCGTACTTCACCAGCTCCAACGCTTGTAGCAGCGCTTGCAGACTATTACAGACTACAAAGGGAAGCACAGCCGCGAGCTGCCCAGTGACACGATCCTACCAGACGAGCTAAATTACTTCTATGCTCGCTTCGAGGCAAGTAACACTGAAGCATGCATGAAAGCATCAGCTGTTCCGGACGACTGTGTGATCACGCTCTCTGTAGCCGCTGTGAGTAAGACCTTTAAACAGGTAAACATTCACAAGGCAGCAGGGCCAGACGGATTACCAGGACATGTACTCCGAGCATGCGCTGACCAACTGGCAAGTGTCATTTTCAACCTGTCCCTGACTGAGTCTGTAAACCAATGTTTCAAGCAGACCACCATAGTCCCTGTGCCCAAGAACACTAAGGTAACATGCCTAAATGACTACTGACCCATAGCACTCACATCTGTAGCCATGAAGTGCTTTGAAAGGCCGATCATGGCTCACACCAACCAACACCATTATCCCAGAAATCCTAGACCCACTCCAATTTGCATACCGCCCCAACAGAGTATGCAATCTCTACTGCACTCAGCACTGCCCTTTCCCACCTGGACAAAAGGAACACTTATGTGAGAATGCTATTCATTGACTACAGCTCAGCGTTCAACACCATACTGCCCTCAAAGCTCATCGCTAAGCTAAGGACTCTGGGACTAAACACCTCCCTCTGCAATTGGATCCTGGACTTTCTGACGGGCCGCCCCCAGGTGGTAAGGGTAGGTAACAACTCATCCGCCACAATGATCCTCAACACGGGGGCCCCTCAGGGGTGCGTGCTCAGTCCCCTCCTGTACTCCCCGTTCACTCATGACTGCATGGCCAGGCACGACTCCAACACCATCATCAAGTTTGCCGATGACACAACAGTGGTAGGCCTGATCACCAACAACGATGAGACAGCCTATTGGGAGGAGGTCAGAGACCTGGCCATGTGGTGCCAGGACAACAACCTCTCCCTCAACGTGATCAAGAGAAAAGAGATGATTGTGGACTACATGAAAAGGAGGACCAAGCAAGCCACCGTTCTCATCGACGGGGCTGCAGTGCAGTAGGTTGAGAGCTTCAAGTTCCTTGGTGTCCACATCACCAACAAACGATCATGGTCCAAACACACTAAGACAGTCGTGAAGAGGGCACGACAAAGCCTATTCCCCCTCAGGAGACTGAAAAGATTTGGCATGGTTCCTCAGATCCTCTAAAGGTTCTACAGCTGCACCATCGAGAGCATCCTGCCTGACTGGTTGTATTACTGCCTCGTATGGTCTTGTATGGCAACTGCTCAGCCTCCGACCGCAAGGCAGTACATCACTGGGTTCAAGCTTCCTGCCATCCAAGACCGCTATGCCAGGTGGTGTCAGAGGAAGGCCCTAAAAATTGTCAAAGACTCCAGCCACCCTAGTCATGGACTGTTCTCTCTGCTACAGCACAGCAAGCGGTACCGGAGCACCAAGTCTAGGTCCAACAGGCTTCTTAACAGCTTCTACCCCCAAGCCATAAGACTCCTGAACAACTAATCGAAGGGCTACACAGACCCCTCTTTTATGCTGCTGTTACTCTCTGTTTATTATCTATGCATAGTCACTAACTCTACCTACATGTACATATTACCTCAACTAACCGGAGCCCCCGCACGTTGACTCTGTACCGGTACCCCCTGTATATCGCCTCGCTATTGTTATTTTACTGCTGCTGTTTAATTATTTGTTACTTTTATTTTCAATTTTTTTCTTAAAACTTCTTAAAAGCATTGTTGGTTAAGGCCTTGAAAGTAAGCATTTCACTGTAAGGTCTACACCTCTGTTGTATTTGGTGCATGTGACAAATAAAATTAGATTTGATTTCAAGCTCATCTGGGAGGGAGGCTTCGGTGGGTACCGAATAACTGGATTTTCCTTTGTAGTCTGTGATAGTCCTTGCCACATGCGACGTGAGTCTGAGTTGTCGGACATCAATTCAGGTTTGAGTCTGTATTGGCCGAAGTGGGGGCGGGGGATGGTTTTGTACACGTTGCGGATGTTTGTGTATACATGGTCAAGCACAGGGGATACAGATGTAACAGATGCATTTAGGAAGAGTCACTGGTGGTAACACTGTTTGAATAGTGCTGGGTTGACCACCGTTTCCTTGACCTGTTTTTTTTCTGGTCAGGTTTGAAATGATCTGCCCGCATACCATATGAAGAATCGGATCAAATTGCGATTCAAATTCTGATTCAAAAATCTCTTATTATTTCAAATTTTTACTTACTCTCTTTCAAAACTTTTCTCATTTCACAGAAGTAATATAACACAGAATTGCACACACCCCAAATAATCAATTTTGGTTTAAATATAAGTTGAAAAAAGTATATTCAAAAGTAAAAAATAAATACAAATAGATACATTTATACCAATGATAGGTAATACATTAAAGTGGTCTTATACCAGAGCAACTATATAGTTTTTTTAATGTATGTGCTCATAGTTACATAGATTTACACCGGGAATACAAAACATTAAGAACACCTGCTCTTTCCACAACAAACACTGACCAGGTGAATCCAGGTGAACACTATGATCCCTTATTGATGTCACTTGTTAAATCCACTTCAATCACTGGCTGCAGCTTAGACAGAGAGCTGCTGTACATTTGTACATATTTAGTTATATTAAGTGTTTTTAATTTTCATTGGTTATGGAACCAACAGTGAGTTTTTTATTGCATACCGGTATGTCTGGTGGATTTGAGACATACATTTGCAGATTGACTGACAGGTCAACTATTTTTGTCTTGGCTAGCTAGCTAGCTGGCTCATGTTTTTGTTTGAAAAATGCATCAGGATACAGCACCAGCTTTTTTCATTTCACCTGACTGCCAGTTCCTGATCTTTGTAGAACATAATGTTAAGAGTTGCTTGAAGCGTGAGAAGAATAGGAGATGGAGGAATAAAGTGCCAAGGCAGAGGGCTCATAGGGAGGACGACTAGCTACTATTCTGAACTATGTGTGGCGAGCTTTCTGGCGCCCAGAGTTGCCGAGACATTACCCAGCTAGGTGCCTAACAGAGTTGAAGAGAAGTCCAGTGGCTATATGACTCAGGCTGGTTCCCAGACCTACCCTCTACACCAGTGGTTCCCAAACTTTTTATAGTCACCTTACCCCTTCAAACATTCAACCTCCAGCTGTGTACCCCCTCTAGCACCAGGGTCAGCGCACACTCAAATGTTGTTTTTTGCCATCATTGTAAGCCTGCAACACACACACTACACGATACATTTATTAAACATAAGAATGAGTGTGAGTTTATGTAACAACCCGGCTCATGGGAAGTGACAAAGAGCTCTTATAGGACCAGGACACAAATAATAAAATAATAATAATCAATCATTCTGCTCTTTATTTAGCCATCTTACATATATAAACCTTATTTGTTCTTCAAGTCTTCTGGTTTTATTAACCCTCCCAGGAAAATATAGGTTATTTTGAGGTTTTTGAAAAACTTCCTTAAAACCTTTGTTACGACTTCTATGAATGGTGGGTGGAGGAGTCAAGCGCAGAGAGCAGGTAATTCCGTACGTGGAACTTTTATTCCAATGACAGCGGAAAAACGGACATGCAAAACACAAGGGCGCATGAAACAACCCGTCCAAATAAACAGGACTAAAACTGTCCGAAAAATAGAGATCACACAAATCAACCAACACCAATAAACAGAGAACAAGCCCGCACAATACCCAGCGGGCCTAGTGCCCTTAAATAGCCTACAAACAAAACTAAACTCAAAACAGGTGTAACCAATTAGACCCAACTAACAGAAACAAAAGGAAAGGGAATCGATGGCAGCTAGTAGGCCGGCGACGACGACCGCCGAGCGCGGCCCGAACTGAAAGACCGGCCTCGAGGACGACCCTGAGGACGAGGCGCGGGGCGATCCGGGTGGAGGCGGTGGAAATTCCTCAAGAGGGAAGGATCTAAAATGTCCTCCCCGGTACCCAGCACCTCTCCTCCGGAACTTACCCCTCCCAGTCCACGAGGTACTGTAGGCCCCTCACCCGGCGTCGCGAGTCCAGAATAGCTCGTACTATGTACGCCGGGGACCCCTCGATGTCCAGAGGGGGCAGAGGGACCTCCGGTACCTCACCTTCTTGTAGGGGACCAGCTACCACCGGCCTGAGGAGAGACACATGAAACGAGGGTTAATGCGATAGTAAGAGGGAAGTTGCAATCTATAACACACCTCGTTTATCCTCCTCAGGACTTTAAATGGCCCCACACACTGCGGCCCCAGCTTCCGGCAGGGCAGGCAGAGGGGCAGGTTTCGGGTCGAGAGCCAGACCCTGTCCCCTGGTGCGAACACTGCGGTGGCGGTCAGCACTTTTTTTCTGCCGTTCACTGGCCTGCCTGAGAGAATTCTGGACTGCCTGCCAGGTCTCTCTAGAGCGCTGTACCCACTCCTCCACCGCAGGAGCTTCGGTTTGACTCTGATGCCACGGAGCCAGGACCGGCTGGTAGCCCAGTAGGCATTCAAATGGCAACATGTTCGTGGATGAGTGACGAAGTGAGTTCTGGGCCAACTCTGCCCACGGGACGTACCTCGTCCATTCTCCTGGACGGTCCTGGCAATACGACCTCAGAAACCTACCCACTTCCTGGTTTACTCTCTCCACCTGCCCATTACTTTCGGGGTGATAACCAGAGGTAAGGCTGACCGAGACCACCAGACGCTCCATAAACGCCCTCCAAACCCAGGACGTGAACTGGGGACCTCGATCAGATACGATGTCCTCTGGAACCCCATAGTGCCGGAAGACGTGGGTAAATAGAGCCTCAGCAGTCTGTAGGGCCGTTGGGAGACCAGGCAATGGGAGGAGACGGCAGGACTTAGAGAACCGATCCACAACGACCAGAACGTTACTGTTCACCTTTGGTTTGGGGGAAGATCAGTAAGAAAATCTACAGAGAGATGAGACCATGGCCGTTGTGGAACCGGGAGGGATTGCAACTCCCCTCTAGGCAGATGCCTAGGAGCCTTACTCTGAGTGCATACCGAACAGGAAGAGACATAGAGCTTCACATCCTTAGCTAAGGTGGGCCACCAGTATTTCCCCTAAGACCCCTCACTGTCCTATCAATCCCCGGATGACCCGAAGAAGGTAGTGTGTGAGCCCACCGAATCCATTTATCACGGACACCAAGCCTAAAGACCGGTCGGACACTGTGAAGGCGCAGGTTCCAACCCTCAACGCCCGCTCGATGTCCGCGTCTACCTCCCATACCACCGGGGCCACCAGCCGAGAGGCTGGAAGGATGGGAGTGGGATCGATGGACCGGTCCTCGGTGTCATAGAGATGGGATAGCGCGTCGGCCTTAGTGTTAAGGGAACCTGGGCTATAAGAGTTCGTAAATCTAAAGCGTGTAAAGAACATGGCCCACCTAGCCTGACGCGGATTCAGTCTCCTCGCTGCTCGAATATACTCCAGATTGCGGTGGTCAGTCCAGATAAGGAAAGGGTGGTTAGCCCCCTCTAGCCAGTGTCTCCACACCTTCAGGGCTTTTACCATAGCTAGTAACTCACGGTCCACCACATCATAGTTCCGCTCCAGCTTCTTGGAAAAGAAAGAGCAGGGACGGAGCTTCGGTGGCGTGCCTGAGCGCTGTGAGGGCACGGCTCCAACCCCAGCCTCGGACGCATCCACCTCCACTATGACTGCTAACGAAGGGTCCGGATGCGCCAACACGGGAGCTTCAGTAAACAGCGCCTTCAACTGGTTGAAGGCTCCACGGCCTCGGCCAACCATTGTAGACGCACCGGCCCCCCCTTCAGCAGTGAGGTAATGGGCGCCGCTACTTGGCCAAAACCCCGGATAAACCTCCGGTAGTAATTGGCAAACCCTAAAAACCGCTGCACCTCCTTTACCGTGGTCGGAGTCTGCCAATTGCGCACGGCGTTAACGCGGTCACACTCCATCACCACCCCCGAGGTGGAAATGCGATAACACAGGAAGGAAATGGCTTGTTTGGAGAACACACATTTCTCAGCCTTGACGTATAGGTCATGCTCCAGCAGTCGCCCAAGGACCTTGCGCACCAGGGAGACATGCGCGGCGGCACGTGTGGCAGAATAAATCAAGATGTCATCAATATAGACTACCACACCCTGCCCGTGCAAGTCCCTGAGAATCTCATCTACAAAGGATTGGAAGACGGCTGGAGCATTCTTCAACCCATACGGCATGTACTCATAGTGGACTGATGTGGTATTAAACGCTGTTTTCCACTCGTCTCCTCCCCGAATACGCACCAGATTATACGGCTCCTGAGGTCCAGTTTTGTGAAAAAACGCGCTCCGTGGAATGATTCCACCGCCATAGCGATGAGAGGTAGCGGATAACTAAAGCCCACTGTGATCGAATTGAGACCTCGATAATCAATGCACGGACGCAGTCCTCCCTCCTTTTTCCTCACAAAAAAGAAACTCGAGGAGACGGGTGACATGGAGGGCCGAATTGTACCCCTGTCTCAGAGCTTCCGTGACATATGTCTCCATAGCCAACGTCTCCTCCTGTGACAATGGGTACACGTGACTCCGGGGAAGTGCAGCGTTCTCCTGGAACACTCGTCTGACCACCCCTGAAGAGCCCCCTGTCTCCAGGAAATGAGGGGATTGTGAATAGCCAGCCAGGGAACCCCCAACACCACTGGAAACCCAGGTGAATCAATAAGGTAGAAACTGATCTGCTCCCTTTGATCCCCTTGCGTTACCATGTCCAGCGGAATCGTGGCCTCCCTGACCAGCCCTGACCCTAACGGTTGGCTATCTAAGGAGTGCACGGGGACAGGTGGGTCTATCTGCACTAACGGAATACCCAACTTACGGGCGAGTCCGCGATCCATAAAACTCCCAGCTGCGCCTGAATCAACTAGCGCCTTATGCTGGAGAGAGGGGAAAAACGCAGGGAAAAAAATTAACAAAAACATGTGACCAACAGGGAGCTCTGGATGAATTTGGTGCCTACTCACCTGGGGTGGCCGAGAAGTGTTCCGCCTGCCAGCTTGACTCCCAGAGGGATTCCTCCAGCACCGGTCCGAAGTGTGTCCTCTCCGTCCACAGTAGGCGCAGGAGGAGCCTCCTCCTCCGGGCCCCCTAGATGCAGCTCCTCCCAACTCCATCGGAGTTGGAGCAGGAAGGATGGAAGGTGGAATTGACAGGACCCCTTCTGAACGCCCGCAGCTAGCAGGTTGTCCAGTCGAATCGATATGTCTATCAGTTCATCAAGGGAGAGTGTGGTGTCCCGACAAGCTAGCTCCCGGCGGACGTCCTCCCGGAGGCTGCAACGGTAACAGTCCATCAGGGCCCTGTCATTCCACCCCGCACCAGCAGCCAGGGTCCGGAACTCCAACGCGAAGTCCTGCTCACTCCTCGTCTCCAGTATGAGGTGGAACAGTCACTCTGAACTCCAGGTAGTGGTCCCGAGCCGAGTCTGGGCTGTTCCAGACAGCGTTGGCCCAGTCCAGGGCCCTACCCGACAGGAGACGAGGAGGCTCACACTCTCCTCACCCGAGGGAGTCGGACGCACGGTAGCCAGGTAGAGCTTGAGCTGGAGCAAAAAATCCCTGGCACCCAGCCGCCGCTCCATCGTACTCCCTCGGGAGGGAGAGACACAATGTGCTGGACCCAGACGACGACATAGGTGGAGTGGGTGGCGTCGTCTGTGGAGGGGCTGGGGTATCGCATCGCTCCATCCTCTCCATCATCTGGTCCATCGCTGAACCGATCCGATGGAGGACAGCTGTATGATGATGGACGCGCTCTTCCATAGTTGGGAGAGGGGTGGTCGCTGCTCCTGCTGACTCCATTTAGTGGTGCGGGCTTCTATTACGACTTCTATGAATGGTGGGTGGAGGAGTCATGCGCAGAGAGCAGGTAATTCCGTAGATGGATCTTTTATTCCAATAACAGCGGCAAAACGGACATGCAAAACACAAGGGCGCATGAAACAACCCATCCAAATAAACAGGACTAAAACTGTCCGGAAAAATAGAGATCACACAAATCAACCAACACCAATAAACAGAGAACAATCCCGCACAATACCCAGCGGGCCTAGTGCCCTTAAATAGCCTACAAACAAAACTAAACTCAAAACAGGTGTAACCAATTAGACCCAACTAACAGAAACAAAAGGAAAGGGAATCGACGGCAGCTAGTAGGCCCGCGACGACGACCGCCGAGCGCCGCCCGAACAGGAAGAGGCACCATCTTCGGCGGGATTCGTGACAACCTTCAGTTAATATTTTCTTAATGTTCTCAGAACAATTTAAATGACTTCAAATAGAAGAACGTTGTTTCTTAACGTTATTGGAAAAAATACATGTAATGTTGTCCTTGTAACATTGAATTGAAATGCTGTAGAATTACATTCATTGCTTTGGATGACCTGCTCCTTGTGGGAAGTGCCAATATGACTGACTGGAGGCTTCAAAAGCCTCTCAATACATAGCATCAGCAATCCAGGGTTTGTATACATCATTAAGATTACGATAGCATCTCATGGAGACATAACATGCGCAGTTTGAGCTACTCCAGGAAGTGATGTTCCAGGCTAGCTCAGTGCTGCCCCCTCTCATTGAGTAACTCACGTTGAAGGGCGGCCGGGGTACTGCAGGCTAACATCAGCAACTAAATGATCCTTATAACTTATTCTGTGTGCGATTTAAAAAATAATCGATTCAAGGACATACATCTGGTGTATTAGAAGCAATTATTGGTATCCTGATTGTCTTAGACATTCTAATTTATTTACACAAAGATTTACATTTTTCCATTCACTATAATTTGGGATCCTGTTTTCTGCTAACAATGCTTGCAGTGCCATGGTTGGCCTTGAAGAGCAGAGCATGGGGGGGCCTCAAGCTAAACATAAAAAAGATGACTAGTATAATTTAAAAAAAATATGCCCAGATCACGAGGCCCCTTGATGATGTGAGGCTTGAGGCAATTGCCTCTTCTGCCTAATGGTAAGGCCGCCACTGCAAGTGAGATAGATTTAAATGGTTTATCACAAAAGACAAGTGGGTTTGGTCTTTCAAAGTGTTTTTTATGGTTTTGTTGTTTTTGGTAGCCGGTAAGAGAGGTCGGGGAGGCAAGCAGATAGAGCTGCTGAGTGGTACACAGATATGTATGCTGGCTAGACCAGTGCATCAGTGTTGAAATGAAGGCCCCTCAATGCGATGCTTCCACGGAAGCTCACAACTTCAGCTGTGAGAGGAATTTCCCTGTCAAGTTGGCCTTTAAAGTGCCCTGAATCAGTGAGCAGGGGAAAATGAAGTCTTTGCTCACCACAGAGTCACTGAGGTGTTGTGTCAACAAGGGGCCCAGGTTAAAAATACAGAGCTGAAAGTACATCATGTGTTTCCTGTGATTCACCAGGGGATATAAAAAAAATGTAAAACGTACTTGCATAAGACTAACGGCACTATTAAGTGTCAGTTTGCCACCTAAGCTGTAAAGATAAAGAACAAAAGGAAATAATAGACAATCATATAGAGTAATGACGCTCTTTATTGATGTGTAATACGGTTGGTGAATGAGTTTATGCATTTATGTGTGCATGGCAGAGTGGATAGGTGAATGTCTACATTTGTATGTGTGAGAACATTTTTGTTTGAGAGTGCATGCAAGTTTGTGTTGGTGTATTGATTGGTGGATACATGAATGTGATTATGTAAGAAATGAAGATTTTACAGTATGTTCATGTGAGAGTAAGTGAGAGCATACAGTATGTGTGTGTGCAGCTGTGTGTAAGTGCATGCATATGAGTGTGTCCTACATGGGGTCTACCTAGCTAATGGGCTGTGACAGCATCAGTCCGCACTCTGTCATCTTTACTTGCAGGGGGCTGAGCAGGCACCGTGGGCTGAATAAAAGAGGTCACTGGAATCGCCCTGCCCCTGGCAAATGGACTGACTCAAAGACCCTCACTCTAAAGGCTTCAGCATGTTTCAGTTCGGCTGGCGGCTAGTCGAACCGAATGAGTGTGCTCGCATAATCACTTAAAATGTATTTGCTTGAAAGATGAGAAAAAAACAGCAATAGTACTGTTTGTACATTTTGAGACACCATAGCCAGTATACACGTCCTCAAAATAGTCCGAATTAATATAACATAACTCAAGAAATCTGTCATTAATTTTGAAGTTTTTGCCGAGGAGATCTTAGTCGAAAATTTTACATCTAACTAAGATGAATGACAACAAAGACTTTATTGAACAATCCCTAAAGTTGACCAATCACTGACGAAAGGGCGTAGACTTTGGCTACCAGCTTGCCTCTAGAAAAAAATATGTGTGCCCAAACAGCTGAAAAAACAAACAGAAACGTCACAAAATGTCGTTATAATAGATGCACAAACTCTACAGAACTGTTTCGGCTGGGAAGCATGTGGACACCGATAATCCTTTCCTCACAGAAGGGTTAAGGCGTGCAAGCGGGGGAGGGGAGAGGGAGCTTCCACCCTGTACTCTTTGTTTAAACTAATACATAATCATCTGGATAATAATCATGAAATGATTGAAAAGGCAGCAATTCAACCATGCAAGACTTCAGTGGTATCTGAAATGTTTTGGCTTCCAAACTATTGTTCAAATGATAATAGGCTTTTGATGATTTAAAAAACAGTTATTGACAGCATTAATGACCCCCTCCATGCTACAAAGGACATTCCTCACTGGCTCCATTCAAAAGCAACATAAATAGAAGAGTCAGAACTATCAATCATAAAGTCTATATGGAAGATTCAAGTACAGTACAGGAGTTTAGGAGGCACCTTTCAGAACGTGTGTATGAGGTTCTGAGAAAAAACGCCTCTTTTACAGCCTCTGCGACAAACAAAAGATCAAAAGTGAACAACAGCCACGTCTTATGTAGCGCTTTACTTTTGACCAGAGTCCTATGGGACACGGCCCTGTAGTCAATGAGTTTGTCAGTAGCTTAATGTATCTGACGGCCAGCAAGGGCACCTGTAAAACATTGGCCAGCATGTGAAAGAGTAAGAGTAACATGTGACTTTGTGCACACACACTGGACTCTACCCACACACTCACACATACTTACACTGACACCCCAACACACACACACACACATACTACATATGCCCACACACACATAACATGAGCACACATGCATACTGACGCCACACACACACATACCATGAGCACACATGCATACTGACGCCACACACACATAACATGAGCACACATGCATACTGACGCCACACACACACATAACATGAGCACCCATGCATACTGACGCCACACACACACATAACATGAGCACACATGCATACTGACGCCACACACACACATAACATGAGCACACATGCATACTGACGCCACACACACACACGTTTTTCTTCCACTTTGACACGTTTCTTCAACTTTGACATTACATAGTATTTTGGGTAAATTCTAGACCAAAAAACTAGAATTAAATCCATTTTAGTCCCACTTTGTAACACAACAAAATGTGGAAAAAGTCAAGGGGTGTGAAAACGTTATGAATGCATTGTAGGTCTAAAAAGACCTAAAAGGGCCACTTCCTTTCATCATGATAAAAAAAATGGTTTGTGATACAAATGTATTGTTCTCCTATGTAAGAATTGTCAGAACAATCTGAGATGGCAAAAATATTTTCCGCTGGCGTGGAATCGCCCAAAAACTGATTGCCTTACTGATAGCTAGCAATTTAAGCAAAGAGTTACTTTTTGTCTAGATCGCTACAGTTCCCATTGGTGTTGTGTTAACACAGAATACTGCAAGAAAACTGCAAATGAGAACAATATCTGTATGAAACGGGTAAGATTCTCAAGAACATTGACCAACAACAAGCAAATATAGTCAGATGTGTTTACGTTTTGTGTACACTACTCTACACGCATGAAGAGCACCATAACCGACACGTTTATGTACATTGTGATGTGGTATAGACAGTATAACTCTAGGCTAAAATCGCACCTGGGAGTGGTTATGGAATAGTGAAACCTCTTTCACTGACACTCCTGACATTCTCAAATTACCAAAACCCTCCCCTGTGTTCCATTTGTTTATTACCTGGGCCCAAGGTGTTCGTTAGTAAATGCCTCATTAAATGGATGCCTTTGGGTCGATCTGAACCACCACATTTAATTAAGGCACTAATAAGAACAGAGATGTTGATGTGAGGTGTTTGATGTGAGGTGGTTGATGTGTGTGTGTGTGTGTGTGTGTGTGTGTGTGTGTGTGTGTGTGTGTGTGTGTGTGTGTGTGTGTGTGTGTGTGTGGTGTAAAACTTGTTCACAACAGCTTCAACTTCACATACTTTCTCAGAAAAGGGAACAATTGGATACTTGGGAAGAAAGCTTTTGGAAGACAGAGGTCATTTGTATTTTACGATACCAATCACATGACTTAATAAGGTTATTTAAAAAGGCAAGCTATGGAATGCAACCAGATAATAATGTTTCTAAGTGTGTGTCACAAATGGCACCCTATTCCCTGTGCAGTACTTTTGCATCACATCCGGTATGATTTACTAGAATTGCTAGAACCAAGAATAAGTTGTTTCAGTTGATACAATATTGAACTTATAAATAGTGCACTTTAAAGAGAATAGGATGCCATTTGTGACGCAAATGTTATCAGTATAGAGAATTTTGGTAATGGTTACCCACTCATTCTGTTAAACTGTTTCTCCCCAGTTCATACCAGGGATTGTCCCTAGCTGTAATTCTGTTATTTGACAGCACTTTATGAAAATCTATATGATTAATTACTGTAGTCTCTCAGAAGAGACATCGATAATTCTCAGAAAATGTATAACTAGTTTTTCAATGATCAATGATCAATTCAGTTGAAAGTCTACACCAACTGTCAATCCAACACCTTAACTGTCGTTAGGTGTTGGGTTACTACACTATTATCGTCCATTCTCCCGAAGTCTGTTTTCCATAGGATACATTGCTAGCCCCAATGTTTCTCAGACCTGCAATGAAATCAGAGTTTGAGCAGAATTTAATCATAGACTGAGTTTTAAACTGGTCGTCTTCGTGCCACAAGACTATGCTAATGGTCATTTACACTGTATTAAAGGTGTCAAACATGTTAAAAAGTTGACAAACCCCAGAAGCAGTCACAGATTGATTGATTTCATAAAAAATGTTTGTTTGCATCCTAGCTTTGGCAGATGCAGATAAGGAGTATAATTAACTTTTTTGTGATTTGAAGTACAATTCACTGCGATTGTATTATGACCTTTTGCTGATAGAAATTATTTAAAAAAATTATCATCTAAGTTGAAACAACTTATTCTCAGTTCTAGCAGTTCTAGTAAATCATACCAGATGTGACTCATACAAGTAGAGGTGTCACTTACACATTGTGTTTTCATTTGACTACCTCCAGTATCTTGTAACTGCACTCAGCCACCCCAACAACGTCTGAGACCATTCATTCAATATCTATGCAAACGGTATTTACAGACGTCAAGTCATACAGAAACTGACCTTTGGTTTACAACTCTAATAGTACCTTTTCACAGTTCCTCTTCAGCAGCGACCCAGAGTCATTAGAGTATGAGGAGATGTTTAATGAGAAATGTATTAATAAGATACTAAGATTTATTTAACCAGGCAAGTCAGTTAAGAACAAATTCTTATTTTCAATGATGGCCTAGGAACAGTGGGTCAGTTTAGCATTTTCAGCACTAATGGTTACGGTTAGGATTGTGGGGAGGGGAAGCTGATCTTAGATCTGTACCCAGGGGAAACCCTATATATCTTTGCTGCAGATTTTCAAGGACAAGGTTGGTTTGTAAAATCATTTATCATCAATTAGTGGTTAAAGCGTTGGACTAGTAACTGAAAGGTTGCAAGATTGAATCCCTGAGCTGACAGTGTAAAAATCTGTCGTTCTGCCGCTGAACAAGGTCTTGTCAGCTCGGGGACTCGATCTTGCAACCTTTTGGTTATTAGTCCAACGCTCCAACCACTAGGCTACCTGAGGGAACAATTGATGATTTTACAAACCATCTTTGTCCTTGAAAATCTGCAGCAAAGATATATAGGGTTTCCCCTAGGTACAGATCACCTGCCCCAACCCTAGGTTTCCCCTAAGTTTTCTCAAAAAAAAGTAGTGCACAAGGCCTTTACTAGTCCTGTATTAAGATACTGAAAATATCATGACTGGTAGTGTTAGTGCCACAAAATCAAATGTAATACATTTTTACCATTAAATGACATCTTTCCTATTAGGCCCATAAACAGATAGCAGAGAATTATGCACTTCCAAGCACTCACTCTTCTTTTTCATTTGAACCATTTTATGTCAATGAAGTACTAAGTGCCTTACAAAAAAAGTATATGAAAAAATCCATAGGAGCTGATTTTCTCGATCCCTTTCTACTGCAGCTTTCTGCCCAACTTATTGTAGAACCTTAGAACCACATTTTTTTTTAAATTGCTTTTGGTAATCTCCCTAAGATCTGGAAAGTGGTGCATGTCCTCCCTCTACTCAAAGGTGGCCAATTTCTAAACTACACAAACTGCCCAATTTCTAAACTATCTTGCCTTGAAAAAACATTAGAATCACTGGTAAACTCTCAGCTAAGAACTTTTCGAAATGTGCACCAGTCTGGTTTTAGACCTGGACATAGCACCGTTTCAGCAGCTACACTTGTCTTAAATGATGTGTTAAATTGCTTAGATTGTAGATCATTGTGATAGCATTTTTATTTGCCTATCCATGGCCTTTCGTGCTGTCAAGCATCCCCTACTTATTCAAAGGTTGTCTGAAATGGGCCTCGACCAGGTGTCTTGCAAGTGGTTTGGGAACAGCAATGCCTTCAGAAATTATTCGTACCCTTGACTTTTTTCATATTTTATTATGTTACAGCCTTATTCTAAAATGGGTTGAATTCAAAATTGTCCTCATCAATCTACACACAATAACCCATAATGACCAAGCGAAAACAGGCAAAATATTTTTTTTTGCAAATGTATTGAAAATGTAATACAGAAGTATCTAATTTACATACTTATTCACACCTCTGAGTCAGTAGCGCCTTTGGCAGTGATTACAGCTGTGAGTCTTTCTGGAAAAGTCTCGAAGAGCTTTAAAACATTTGTTAAGCTCTGTCAAAATGTTGTTTATCATTGCTAGACAACATAACACAATTTAAAAGATTCTACTGAGTTACAGTTCATATAAGCAAATCATTCAATTGAAATAAATTAATTAGGCCCTAATCTATGGATTTCACATGACTGGAAATACAGATATGCTGGGACATTTTCAGCTACCATTTTCAGCTACAACAATGGGCCTCAGGATCTTGTTGCGTTAAATTGCCATCGAAAAAATGCAATTGTGTTCGTTGTCCGTAGCTTATGCCTGCCCATACCATAACCCCACCATCACCACTTGGCACTCTCTTCACAACGTTGATATCAATGCCATACACTTGTCTGCCATCTGCTATATGCCTGGTACAGTTGAAACCAGGATTCATCCTGCCAGTGGCCATCGAAGGGGAGCATTTGCCCACTGAAGTCAGTTACAACACTGAACTGCAGTCAGGTCAAGACCGTGGTGAAGACAACGAGCATGCAGATGAGCTTCCCAGAGATGGTTTCTAACAGTTTGTGCAGAAATTATTTGGTTGCGCAAACCCACCGTTTCATCAGCTGTCTGGGTGGCTCGTCTCAGAATGCCAGATGTGGAGGTCCTGGGCTGGCGTGGTTACACGTGTTCTGCGTTTGTGAGGCCGGTTGGGTGTTCTACCAAATTCTCTAAAACAAAGTTGGAGGCGGCTTATGGTAGAGAAATGAACACACATTCTCTGGCAACAGCTCTGGTGGACATTCCTGCAGTCAGAATGGCAATTGCACGCTCCCACAGAACTTAAGAAATCTGTGTTATTGTGTTGTGTGACAAAACTACACATTTAAGAGTGGCCTTTTATTTTCCCCAGCACAAGGTGCACCTCGTAATGATCATGCTGTTTAATCAGCTTCTTGATATGCCACACCTGTCAGATGCATGTATTATCTTGGCAAAGGAGAAATGTTCACTAACAGGGATGTAAACAAATTTGTGAACAGCATTTGAGAGAATTTTTTTTGTGCTTATGGGATATCTTATTTCAGCTCATGAAACATGGGACCAACACTTTACATGTTGGGTTTATATTTTGGTTCAGTATACTTTCAAGTCTTGCTATAGATTTCCAAGTAGATTTAAGTCAAAACTGTAATCAGGTCACTCAGGAACATTTGATGTCATCTTGGTAAGGAACTCCAGTGTATATTTAGCCTTGTGTTTTAGGTTATTGTTCTGCTGAAAGGTAATTTGTCTCCCGGTGTCTGTTGGAAAGCACACTGAACCAGTGTTTTCCTCTAGGATTTTGCCTGTGCTTAGCTCTATTACGTTTTTTTTATCATAAAAAACTCCCTAGTCCTTGCCGATGACAAGCATACCCATAACATGATACAGCCACCACCATGCTTGAAAATATGGAGATTGGTACTGAGTGATGTGTTGTGTTGGATTTGTCCCAAACAAAGCTCTTTGAACGCTCAGGACATAAAGTTAATTTCTTTGCCACATTTTTTGCAGCTTTACTTTAGTGCCTTATTGCAAACATGATGCATGTTTTGTAATATTTTTATTCTGTACAAGCTTCCTTTTTTTATTCTGTAATTTAGGTTAGTATTGTCAGTAAGTACAATGTTGTTGATCCATCCTCAGTTTTCTCCTATCACAGCCATTAAACTATGTAACTGTTTTAAAGTCACCATTCGTCTCATGGTGAAATCCCTGAACGGTTTCCTTCCTCTCTGGCGGCTGAGTTAGGAAGGATGCCTGTATCTTTGTAGTGACTGGGTGTATTGATACACCATCCAAAGTGTAAATAAGAACTTCACCTGCTCAAAGGAATATTCAATGTCTGCTTGTTTTACCCATCTACTTATAGGTTTACGAGACATTGGAAAATGTCCCTGGTCTTTGTGGTTGAATCTGTGTTTGAAATCCACTGCTCGACAGAAGGACCTTATAGATAATTGTATGTGTGGGGTACAGAGATGAGGTAGTAATTAAAAAATCATGTTATTATCTTCTCATGACTGAGATCCCGCTAACTGGTTCGATATGATAACAGCCAGTGAAAGTGCAGGGTGTCAAATTCAAACAACAGAAATCTCATAATTACAATTCCTCAAACATACAAGTATTTGACACAATTTTAAAGATACTCTTCTTGTTAATCCCCCCACTGTGTCCGATTTCAAATAGGCTTTACGGCGAAAGCACCACAAACGATTATGTTAGGTGAGTGCCTATTCACAGAAAAACACAGCCAAAGAGATCAGTCACAAAAAGCAGAAATAGAGATAAATTAATCACTAACCTTTGATGATCTTCATCAGATGACACTCATAGGACCTCATGTTACACAATACATGTATGTTTTGTTCGATAAAGTTTATATTTATATCAAAAAATCTCAGTATACATTGACGCGTTATGTTCAGTAGTTCTGGTGATTTTGCAGAGAGCCACATCAATTTACAGAAATACTCATCATAAATGTTGATGAAAATACAAGTGTTATACATGGAACTTTAGATAAACTTCTCCTTAATGCAACCACTGTGTCAGATTTCAAAAAGCTTTACCAAAAAAGCAAACCATGCAATAATCTGAGTACAGCGCTCAGAGACCAAAACAAGCCAAACAGATATCCGCCATGTTGTGTAGTCAACAGAAGTCAGAAATAGCATTATACATTTTCACTTACCTTTGATGATCTTCATCAGAATGCACTCCCAGGAATCCCAGTTCCACAATAAATGTTTGATTTGTTCGATAAAGTTAATAATTTATGTCCAAATACCTCCTTTTGTTAGCTCGTTTGGTAAACAAATCCAAACTCACAACGTGCTTACAAGTCCAGCAGAAAGTACGGACGAAAAGTCCAAAAAGTTATATTACAGTTCGTAGAAACATGTCAAACAAAGTATAGAATCAATCTTTAGGATGTTTTTAACATAAATCTTCAATAATGTTCCTACCGGAGAATTCCTTTGTCTGTAGAAATGCAATGGAACAGAGCTCGCTCTCACGTGAACGAGCGTGGCTGGCTCGTGGCTCTCTACCAGACCTCTGACTCATTCCCCTCTCATTCACCTCCTTTTCACAGTAGAAGCATCAAACAAGGTTCTAAAGACTGCTGACATCTAGTGGAAGCCTTAGTGAGTGCAATATGACCAATATCCCACTGTATCTTAGTAGGCAGTGAGTTGAAAACTTACAAACCTCAGATTTCCCACTTCCTGGTTGTATTTCTTCTCAGGTTTTTGCCTGCTATACTCACAAACATCATTCAAACAGTTTTAGAAACTCCAGAGTGTTTTCTATCCAAATATACTAATAATATGCATATCAAAGCTACCTGAGTAGCAGGTAGTTTACTCTGGGCACCACTGGATACCTTATTCATCCAAGCTACTCAATACTGCCCCCAGCCATAAGAGGTTTAACACTAGTACTGCACGCTGTGTGAGTCAATGCAATTTATAATATGACTTGTTAAGCAAATATTTACTTCTGAAGTTATTTAGACTTGCCATAACAAAGGGGTTGAATGCGTATTGACTCAAAACATTTCAGCTTTTAATTTTTAACTAATTTGTACCACTTTGAAATCTCAATTGAATCTGTTTTAAATTCAGGCTATAACACAACAAAATGTGGAAAAAGTCAAGGAGTGTGAATACTCTCTGAAGGCACTATATCTGTCAGACAGGACACAATGTGTGGTTTCTGATGGTGTCAAGTCAAGTTACCTCGATATTACTAAAGGTGTCCCTCAGGGGTTGATTTTGGGACCTGTCCTCTTTACTATTTAAACATTTGAAATGACAAAAATGTTTGCTAGTTAAGAAGCTAAGATCTAATGTAGGCTTCTTTTATAGAAATAGATCATGCCTCTCCCTAAACAGCAGGAAGCAGGTTGACAACCATCCTGCCAGTCTAAATCAGTCCCTGGCAAACGTCCTGCCAGTTCTTGATTATGGTGACACCTTTTATCAGAATGTAGCACCCACTACTCTAAAACCGTTGGATTTAGTGTACCACTGCTCACTTCGCATTATCTGTCACACCTTGATCTGTTACACCTGTCTTTGTGCTTGTCTCCACCCCCCTCCAGGCGTTGCCCTTCTTCCACATTATCCCCAGTGTATTTATACCTGTGTTCTCCGTTTGTCTGTTGCCAGTTTGTTTTGTTTATCAAGCCTAGCAGCGTTTTCCCCTTGCTACTGTCTGTTTCAAGTTCCTGTTTTCTAGTTTTCCCAGTTTTGACCATTCTGCCTGCCCTGACCCTGAGCCTGCCTGCCGTTCTGTACATTGTCACACCACACTGGATTATTGACCTCTGCCTGCCCTGACCCTGAGACTGCCTGCCGTTCTGTACCTTTTGGACTCTGATCTGGATTACCGACCTCTGCCTGTCCTTGACCTGTCGTTTTTCCTACCCCCTGTTCTAGTAATAAACTTTTGTTATTTCGACACTGTCTGCATCTGGGTCTTCCCTAAAATGTGATATTATCACAGGTGACAAGTTTAATAATCATCACTGCATCCGTTATCAGAAGGTCAACTGGACCTCTTTTTGTTCACAAAGCTCTCTGCACAAGCTTCCAACATATCCGACCTCTCTGTTACAAATACTGGGCACTAAACCCACTGTCATGACTGTCCACGAGAGCGAAGGGTGTCATTAAACAATGTTATAAAGGAAATAATGTACTTGGAAAGTATACCCATTACATGTACGAAGTTTCCATTTTATGCACTGTGCTTGTAAAATGATAAATTATGAAAGTGGTTATGTGGTGATTTGAGAAACTATAAGAGATAATTGTTTTACATAACTTTCTACAAGTGACAAGTCACGCCCCCGAGTGAGGTCAGAGAGCGTGTCAGCCTGACAGAAACGCCCCTTTCAAAACAAACTGTATTAATGATGAGTCAAGAAATTAACGAACTAGACCAGAAAAGCGTCAAGCTGATCCTGCACGTTTAAAGTGGTTTGAACTTTGAATATCAACACGAGGTAGAGACGATAAACTCACCTCCCGGACAATCACTGGCACGGCTGATTAGCTGTCCTAAGTAAAGTATCTTCAAAAGCAAATTTAAGCAGGACCATTATACTACTCTGCTCAAACCATCGTATTACTCTACTCTAATCACCCCACTGGGAACCATCGTCTTTTGTAACAAGCAGCCATATTGTTGTCGTTCCGCTAGGAACCTGTTTTTAATGTATTAAGTGTGTATGTTCATCCTGTGTTACCATTCAATTAGCTAATAAATAAACCAATTTGTGTAGTACTGAATCATAAGTACGCTGATGAGGGATGAATTCACTGAGGTTTTTAAGTGTTTGGTTGTGTCTAACTATCTGCTGTATCTTGTAGGTTATTTTTGTTGCTGTTTTATTGATTTATTGAATTGTCAGTTGTTTCTCCTCAGGGCACCATTGTGATTGAGACCCTTGGGCTTCTCTGAATAAATACAAGTAAAACATTTATAAATAATGTTACATATCTGAGTATGAGGTCAAAGGGGGCTGAAATGTAACCGAGGTGGTTCGATGAACCACTCTCTTTTGATGAGTAACCTTGCTGGAGACTTGAATACTTTTTTTTGCTTCCTGAACTCATCCCTATGGGCTTTAGCTAATTGGGCTAATACAGTCCTGTGACATGCAGGAGACCTGGTTCGAACCCAGTCAGTCACAAAAGTAATTAAATAGGGAGTGGAATAGTGAGTGAAATAGGGAGTGGAAGGCTACCCTTAGAAGGGCTATGACAGGGTTATTCAACTCTATTCCTATAGGGGCCAAATTGCGTTGTTTTGTCACACACCTGTTCCAGAGTGTCTTAGCTTTTAGGAATGGGGTAATAATAGCTTATAGCCCAAACACTTCAAACACTAGAACCAAATTCATAGGAAGAAAATGTATTAAACAAGCCAGGTTGGCTGAAGAAACCACCAGAAACTACTCCATTTGTACAGCTAGCTTCTTTCTAAGACATTCCTGGCTGGCAAAGCACCAGGATGTTGTCCCTGGTTTTGAATTTAGAGAATTGAATTTGAAAATGGAATCAAAATGTATCTGAGAAGTTGAATATATGAAACTTGAAATGATAGTTTGAAAACTACATACACAGACAATACCATATTTAATGTGAATATATACAGTAACTATTGAATTTGAATATTCAATTCAATTGAAATATTTTTTTTTTTTAAGTATCCTGCCTCCATTGTATTGTGTTTAGGAGAAAATGGGGGTCATGTTAGCAGTAACAGCATAAAGTTACTGTGAAACCAAGGTAAACAAAAAAAAAATTCTCAGTTCCACGCTCTGAGCAGTTATTGCTTTTTTGCTTGGTATGGCAGTACAGTATATGCCACTTCACACATTTCCATCACAGCGAGCCAAAAACAGCATAGAGGTAATCCCTGATACAACGCTGAGGCAAAATTAACATCTGGTGGAAATAATGTAAAGGAGACTGATGTCATGAGAGGATGATGCCTGCTGCTGTGAAGCAAGAAATAAAAAGAGATTGAGCCCTGGTAAATCCCTTGTTTTTGCAATCGAAGAATGTCTTTTGAGATGTGTGTCTAAGAGTGCCTTTTGAGATGTGTGTCTAATCTTTGATTTCACCAAATGTTTTTCTTCTGTCATAAAGAGCACATGTTCAATTTAATAAAACATATATTTTCCCATCTCAAAGAGGTTAAATAAAAAAACACTATAAATGACATGTCCTCTCAAAACGGCTTATAAAATAACAACATTCTTACATCCTAATCTTGCCTCTCTATCTATGAGTAATGGGGTTGATGTGTTATGCTCAACCCACTCAGTTATCCACCACAAAACACCCGAACATTGAAAATGGCCCAAAAGAGTAGAACCAGCTCAACTGCTTTTACACTATGAATTGACTATTAGATGTTCAGAATATCTTTTTTTTAAAGCAATAGTTCACCATATTAAAATGAGAGTTCAGTTCACATAACAGGGTTGGCCTTTACATAACAGGGTTGACCTCGTTAAATAAATAGTGATCTTCAGAAATAACTTTGTCAAAGCCACAAAATAAATAGTGCGTTACAGTGATGGTGAAAATGTACAGACATTTTGTGGTTAATAATCATCCTGGAAGTCTTAATTAAAAATCGGATTTATTGAATTCTCCATGTGGTCTATATTAAAGGGTACTTCATTTAATATAACAGGCTTTTAAAATTCAATATTGGTGCACAATTTCTATTTAAAAGGTACGACCCATTTATCCTGAAGAACCGACATGACTACGATGGATATTCTTATTCAGATACAGTCAACTACAACGGGCTTGTTATGGTCCATGAATGCTGAGAGAACATTGCAGGAAACACTGTGCTAAGGACTAATACTAAATAAGTGGGAGTGCTTTTTTAGTCCGTTTGCTTGTGACGCTGCTAGTCTGCTATTTTTTCTTGCCACTTTGTTGCTGCATGCTCTTTAGGATCTAGGCCCTTTTACTGTGGAGCACCTTGAGACAACTGTTGACAGATTCAGAGTCATACATTATATTTGATTGATTGATTGACAGTCTGCCTGGCTTGGTTCACATAACACTTTAGGAATATTAGTGTGTGTTTAGAGTGTTTACAAAAAAAACTTGTCACAATCATGCTTTGAAAACATTTTGCAAACCTTCCAAAATTTTGAGACCTAGAAGTGTCCGCATGTAGGTGTTGTTACTGTATGCAGCCACTCTTCTCCTTCACAGCGTATGATGGCTTTAAAACAGCCATGATGTTCCATGATGGAAACCCCACAGACACAGCCTCTCCTCTCACCCATGGCTCTGTACAGTACCTCACTGCTCTGTGTGGCTGGTTTCCCTACGCGACACAGTCACCACGCTCCACTCTTCACTCTGGTTAGCTAAGGGTTTCCCCTTGACGCACCTTCTAACACAGAGTGCCCTCTGTGACTCACAACGATTTTGTTTCCTCAAAACGGTGCCTTTGACCTGGAAAGGCCTCTCATCTTCAGACCCCCAGAGGGGTGTCGTGGTTTGATGTCTGCGGCAGGGAGAGTGGTGCAGAGGGGCGTAGTGGAAAGGGGAAAGTTTCAGGGAGATAGGTATGAGTAAGATGGAGATATAGTAGCCCCTCCACAGAGGAGGAGAGCTGCAAAACAGGAAACGAAGATGTACGGCTCGTGCCACCTGTGTTATGGTGGGGGATGCAGTGACTAAAGGTTTTTTTATTTGCTTGTTTCTTGACTTTGTCTTGTTTGTTAAATTCTTTACGTATGTGCTGTAAAAATAATTAACTTTATACCCATAACGTTCTATGAAACTAGTCAAGGCACCTGGGTTCAAATACTATATAAAGTCTTTCAAATACTTAAGAGGGTTTGCTCTAACCTGCTTGGAGTGCCAGGTGGCCAGGGTCTGCACTTTTGGGACGTTCTGCTTGGTTCCATTGCAACAGGCAAGTTCAATCAAGCACAGTAAATGTATTTTAAATAATTTCAAATAGTATTTGAACCCAGGTCTGCAAAGCACTGACACACCTGGGTTCATCTATACTTCTAGAAGACCCTTTGGCAGAGTTTTGGCTAATCAGCATCCAGCACCAGACTTATCCATTATTTATATGAAGGTTGTTAAAGCAGCCTTCAACTTAACTGAGAAATGCATTCATGTGCGTCATCGTCACCCACCACCTTTGGGAGACGATAACTCATAGAGGATCCCACTTCTGCCACCAATTGTAGAAGATTGTGTGTGTGTGGGAGGACAACCCACAAAGGGTTGTAGAATGTTTTTCCTCCCTTATTTCTGCTAAATTGGCACACCTACAGACCACAATGTCAGTTAGTAGGCCTAGTTACAGTACAACCAGAGCCCCATTTTCCTCTGTTGCTCCTCCCCTAGAAGACAATTGTCTTGGACTCCTTACTGTCTGCCGGCTGAAATGATCTGAATTACAAAAAGTATTCTTTGAGTGTCATTGTGACTAACTGTGTTGCTGAAATGACAGAGACAACATGCAAAGATAAATCCTTGAGAATGGTTTAGGATTAAGATAACTTTAGTAATACTGAAAGCAGGGCTGGCCCTAGCCTTTGGGGAGCCCTAAGCAACATTTTGTAGGTCTACAAAGGGCCTCAAATGGCCGCTTTCATCATGATTTTCTCTAAAATGGTTTGTGATACAAATGTAAAAAGCATTTAAACATCCTTCCTCCAAGACATGCTAACCTCTCACCATTACCAATAACAGGGAAAGTTAGCATGTCTGGGGGTATGATCTTTGAACCTCCCTAACTTTCTCACTCATCATTATTCACAATTCATTCAGGATTATCCGTAATCATGCTAGCATCCACATTAATGTAGAAGTGTTTAGATACATATTCTATTCTTATTTACAATAAAAGTGACTTCAGAATTACACTACATGTTATTTACCATTAATTTCTATTGGGCACAAAATAATTTGAAACACAACCAAAACAAACCATCCAACAAGTTTGTAGAGTCAATGTAGTCATTACCTGTTAGGAATATGTGGCCAAGTACTACACTTTTGACTACATTATTTCTACGAATCTTTAGTGGTGTCAATCATTTTGAGCCCTACCTTTTTTAGAAAAAAATGATTATTAAACAAAATCTCAGTATGAAATAATATAATTTCCCTATTTTTTTGCATATAATATACAAGAGCTCAGTATTGTCATGAATCCCGCCGAAGATGGTGCCTCTTCCTGTTCGGGCGGCGCTCGGCGGTCGTCGTCGGCCTACTAGCTGCCACCGATCCCCTTTTCTGTTTCATTTAGTTGTGTCTGATTAGTTGCACCTGTTTTGTGTTTAGGTTGTGATTGTGGGCTATTTAAACCCAGTAAGCCCGCCGGCTTTTTTGCGGGCTTGTTTCTCTGTTAGTTTTGTGGATGTGATATTTTATGTATTTCTCCGGACTGTTTGTGTCCTATTTTTGGGCCGGTCATTGTATGCGCCAGGTGATTTGGCGTGACATACTTTTCTCTCTGGATAAGAGCGTATACTGAAGGACAAAAATGAGTTTCCGCTCCCGCTGGCGTGGAATGGCCCTGGCTTGTTTTTCTCTGGTACACTGATCTGCCGCCTGATGTAACTGTGGACCCTCTGACTGAGGCTACTTTTTTGACAAAAGTAGTGTACTATAAAGGGAATAAGGTGCCATTTGGGATGTAACCTTAGTGCCTGATTTACAGGCCCATACAAAGATAGTACCTAGTATAGCATGGGCATAACATTATCAACCTTTCATGCTTGTTGTAAAAGCTGAAGGGGGCCCTATCATTCTGGTTGCATGTCTGTATTTAAAGCCACAGTACTCAGAAAAATCCCTGCGGGCATAAGAATGGTCAATGTATTTATCTTATTTAGGCAGGGTAGAGTTCCATTGAGACCAAGGTCTCTTTTACAAGGAAGCCCTGCATGACAAACAATTCCATAACCAAGGCAGCATTGGAAATGTACAAAGAAATATACAAAAAATACAAAACACAATCATAAAAAATAACCACTTCCTCAGTAAAGAGGTCCTCAACCAACAATAAGAATTACCCAAAATGCACCAAGGCATCAAACTTTAGGGTATTCTGGAGATTGTTCCAAAAGTAAAATGTGAAGAAACTATACTGAACAAAAATATAAATGCAACATGTAAAGTGTTGGTCCCATGATTCATGAGCTGAAATAAAAGATCCCAGAAATGTTCCATACGCTGTTAGTGAGCATTTAGATAATCCATCCATCTGACAGGTATGGCATATCAAGAACTTGATTAAAAAGCGTGATCATTACACAGGTGCACCTTATGATCTGGACAATAAAAGGCCACTCTAAAATGTGCAGTTTTGTCACACAACACAATGCCACAGATGTCTCAAGTTGAGGGAGTGTGCAACTGTCATGCCTACTGCAGGAATTTTATGTTCAATTCTCTACCATAAGCTGCCTCCAACGTTGTTTTATAGAATTTGGTAGTACATCCAACTGGCCTCTCAACCGCAGACCAGGTGTAACCACACTAGCCAGTGGGATGGTCTGAGACCAGCCACCGGAACAGCTGATGAAACTGTACGTTTGCACAACCAAAGAATTTCAGCACAAACTGTCAGAAACGTCTCAGGGAAGCTCATCTGCGTGCTTGTTGTGTTCACCTGGGTCTTGACCTGACTGCAGTTCGGCGTTGTAACCAACTTCAGTGGGCAAATGCTCAACTTCGAGGGCCACTGTACCAGATTATCTTGAGCATTGCCCGTTGGAGAAGTGTGCTCTTCACGGATAAATCCCAGTTTCAATTGTACCGGGCAGACGGCAGACAAGTGTGTATGGCATTGTGTGGGCGAGTGGGTGGACAACAAACACAATTGTATTCAATTTGAATGTACAGAGCTACCGTGACGAGTATGGTATGGATAGGCATCAGCTACGGACAACAAACACAATTGTATTCAATTTGAATGTACAGAGCTACCGTGACGAGATCCTGAGGCTCATTGTCTTGCTATTCGTCCCCCAGCATCACCTCATGTTTCAGAATGATAATGCACAGCCCCATGTTGAAAGGATCTGATTCCTGGAATCTGAAAATGTCCCAGTTCTTCCATGGCCTGCATACTCACCAGACATGTCCCCCATTGAGCATGGTTATGATGCTCTTTATCGACGTGTAAGGTAGTGCGTTCCAGTACCCACCAATATCCAGAAACTTCACACAGCCATTAAAGAGGAGTGGGACAACATTCCACATCAACAGCCTGATCAACTCTATGAAAAATAGATGTGTCGCGCTGCATGAGGCAAATGGTGGTCACACAGATACTGACTGATTTTCTAATCCACGCCTCGTACTTAAAAAAAGGTAACTGTGACCAAGAGATGTATCTGTATTCCCAGTCATGTGAAATCCATAGATTAGGGACTAATTAATTTATTTCAATTGACTGATTTCCTTATACGAACTGTAACTCAGTCAAATCTTTGAAATTGTTGCATGTTGCATTTATATTTTTGTTCAGTGTAAAAGCTGTTTTAACTAAATCTGTAGTGACAGAAGGAATTTCAAGAGTTAATGTAGATGACGTCGCTATAGTCTAGGACTGGTAAACATAGGAGCATGAAATTGGACCAGAGAATGACTTTCGTTGTCGTAATAAAAGTGTACACGTGAGTTGCTTGACAGTCATTCTCCATTTCTGACTCAGGCCTGCAGGCCCTAGTCCTCCAAGCCATTTGACCCCCACAATGTGAGTTTTCTGTGTTTCTGGTATGTGGTGACTGGGTTAACACATGTGAGGTAGGGGTGCGGGAAACTTGACATAGGGAACGCACCATGAAATATGTAGGAGAGTGACATGGGGCAGCTGAAGAGAGGGGAGCATGAAATCTCAACATAAGGCCAGTGGAACTACCTCACAGCTCCTCAGGCCCTCTGTGTGTGCGAGTGTGTGCACGTGAGTGGACATATGTTACTGTAACCATCTGTTTACATGGGTGCATTTTTGATTAATCTGAAACTGAAAAGGTACTTTGAAACTTTGTCTCTCTCTTGGCAAACACGTATCTAAACTATCTAGATGATATGATACATTCATACCAAGAAAACATACAATGGACAGCTATCCATAAGAGCACATAACATATTTGCAGTGGCATTCAGAAACGGTTGGATTGAATGGCCAAGTAAATGAGTATGTTTACATGCACAGTAGTAATTAGATATTAAACTGATGATGGCAGATTATGCAACAACCATGTAAACACCTTACTCTGCTTATCTTAATCTGCGTAAGGTCAAAATCGAAGTAAGCATACGCCGATTAAAACACCTAGTTTTCTGAGCAATCTTTCAAATGATTAGAACATCCCGTTCCAGCAGTGTCTTTGATCAACCCATGTGCTAGCACCAGCAGAGCGAGCCGCCCTCTTTAGCCGAGTAAAGTGAGTTCGAAACAACTGTATGCATGAAGTAGTTTTCACAAAGGAACTTTATTTCTGAATCAAATTCACTTCCCAAAAATAACATGGTAGAATGTTCATTTTTCAGCATTTTTTCAGAGTGCCATCAGGTAGTCTGATTTCAGATGTGTCCATGTAAACAAATCAAATCACATTTTATTGGTGACATACACATGGTTAGCAGATGTTATTGCGAGTGTAGCGTAATGCTTGTAAACAGTAGGATTATGAGGGAAATTGTTCTTCTTGCAAATCATGTAAATGTTTTAATCAAACTATTATATTAATCTATCCACAATAATCACAATATTGTGTGCATGTAACCGTACTCAGTGTTTGAATAAAGCATATATGTCAAGTGATTTTTCATATGGAAATAGGTTTGGTTAGCTCTGGGGTTTGTACGTGACTAACCGTTTAACAGACAGTTTCCAGAGATGGTATTTACATAGGACTTAACTCTGCCAATATTGAACCAGAGATAAATTGAGATCTTTTTTTATAGCAGTGGCCAGCGCATTAGGAAATGCCTGCCTGCCTCTGCCTATTCTACTGTCACCAAGGTTGTAAAGAGAGCTGACCCGACCAACAACTGCAATGGTAAAAGTTCCTTTTCCTGAAAAAAGGGGCACTGTTTTTAACTGAGATCCCACACACGAAGTCTGTAATATGCTGGCTATCCTGTAATCATGCCCCCAAGGTGCCATTAACAGTGAAAAACAGGAAATGACTCATTTCAAACCACTGGATTGCAACACCTACAGTAAGAAAGGATGAATAACAGTCACCCAGTAAAATACTACTTGAGTAAAAGTATAAAAGTATTTGGATTTAAATATACTTAAGTATAGAAAGTAAATGGAATTGGTCAAATATACTTAAGTATCAAGAGTAAAAGTATAAATAATTTCAAATGCCTTATTAAACAAACCAGGCTGCACTATTTTTCATAAATTTTTTATTGACAGATAGCCAGGGAGCACACTCCAACACTCAGAAATAATTTACTAATGAAGAACGTGTTTATTGAGTCCGCCAGATCAGAGGCAGTAGGGATGACCAGGGATGTTCTCTTGATAAGTGCGTGAATTGGACCATTTTCCTGTCAAAACGAGTACTTTTGGGTGTCAGAGAAAATGTACGGAGTAAAATATACATTATTTTCTTGTTGGAATGGAGTGAAGTAAAAATAAAAATATAAAATAGTAAAGTAAAGTACAAATACCCTGAAAAACAAGTAGCACTTTAAAGTATTTTTAAGTATTTTACACCACTGAGTGTACCCTGCTTGCACAACCCATGTATTCCTAGTCTCTGGCAGCGTTTGGAACTGCTGATCTGCGGCCATGACGGAGACGGAGACGGTGGCTATTTCCCCAGAGAACACTGCTACCTACTCCAGCTGCTCTCTCGTCACCTGACTAAGTTTTTCTCTCATAGTCCCAGAGCATCTGGTCAACGTGGTGGTAAAGATTTCCTCTTTTCTCCCTCTCTCACCTGTTGCATCATTTGAATTCCTTGCTGTCACTGTCACTTGTCCACTCAAACTTAACATTGTTGACATCTATCGCCCACCAGGTGCCCTTGGAGAGTTCCTCAATAAGTTTAACACCTTGATAAACTAATTTCCTGACAATGGCTCACCACTCATTGTACTGGGCGACTTTAACCTCCCGACTCCTGACTTCAATAAAACATTTTCCACCTGGTACTTTCTTTCCACTCTTTTGACCTCTTCCTTTCCCAGTCACCTCCCACTCACAAGGCAGGCAATACTCTTGACCTCATCTTCACTAGAGGCTGTTCACCTACTAATCTCACTGCAACCCCCCTCCATGTCTCTGATCACTACTTTGTTTCCCTTTCTCTAGATCTCTCTTCCAAACCTACCCACTCAGCCCCTACCCAGATGGTCATGCTCTGCCACAATCTTCGTTCTCTCTGCACCGCTGTCTCCTCTCCTATCCTCTCTTCCTTCTGCTTCCTTACTACTCTCCTCCTTTCTGCATCCTTTGACTCTCACTGTCCCCTTTCCTCCCAAGCGGTGCGATCTTCCCCTCCCGCTCCATGGCTGAGTGACTCACTGCGTGCTAACAGAACATGGCTGCGGGCAGCTGATTAGAAATGGAGGAAAACAAAACTTCCCTGAGGACCTTTCTTCCATCCATTCCCTCCTCTCTACCTTCGCTTCCTCTGTATCTGCTGCTAAAGCCACTTTCTATCACTCTAAATTTCAAGCTTCTGCCTCCAACCCTGGGAAACTCTTCTCCACTTTCTCCTCCCTCAATCCTCCTCTCCCTCTCTGCTGAAGACTTTATCAACTACTTTGAAAAAAGGCTGACGGCATCTGCACCTCTTTCACTCAGCCGACTGAGTCCACTGGTCGCACTCACACAAAACTACCCTACGCTTGGAGTTTTTTCTCCCTTATCTTTCCAGATGAAATCATGCGAATAGTGATGTCCAGCCGCCTGATAACCTGCCCACTTGACCCCATTACCTCCTTCCTTCTCCAGACCACCTCTGGAGACCTTCTCCCATTCCTCATCAACTATTTCCTGACCACTGGCTTCATCCCCTCTGACTTCAAGATGGCCTCCTCAAGAAACCAACACTCAAACACTCTGACGTCAAAAACTACAGACCGGTATCCCTTCTTTCTTTTCTTTTCTTTCCAAAACACTTGAACAAATCTCTCGTCATCTCTCTCAGAACAATCTTCTTCACCCTGACCAGTCAGGCTTCAAGGCGGCTCACTCAACTGAGACTGTTGTCATTTGTGTCACGGTGGCTAACCTCTCTCCACAAAGCTGACTCTCTTTCCTCTGTTCTCATCCTCCTAGATCTATCCGCTGCCTTCAACACCGTGAACCATCAGATCTCTCCTATCAGGTGGTGTGGAGTAGATCTGTGTCTGCAGCATGTACCCTCACTACTGGTCTCCCACAGGTCTCAGTTATAGGCCCTCTCCTCTTTTCTCTTTACACTAAGTCACTCGGCTCTATCACATCCTCATATGGTCTCTCCTATCATTGCTATGCAGATGACATTAAACTACTCTTCTCCTTCTCCCTGACACCCAGGTGGCAACACACATCTCTTCATGCCTGGCAGACATCTCAGTTTGGATGTCGGCCCACCACCTCAAGCCCAATCTTGACAAACAGGATCTGTTCTTCCTCCTGGGAAAGGCCTGCCCGCTCCAAGACCTCTCCATCACGGTTGACAACTCCATGGTGTCCCTCTCCCAGAATGACCCTGTCGTACTCTGCAAACATCAAAGCAGTGACTCACTCCTGCAGGATCATGCTATACAAGATCCATAGAGTATGACTTTTCCTCACAAAGAAGCCAGCACAGGTCCTAATCATGGCATCTCCCGTCTAGACTACTGCAACTCTCTGTTGGCTGGGCTCCCTGCTTGTGCCATCAAACCCCATGCAACTTATCCAGAATGCTGCAGCCCGCCTGGTGTTCAACCTTCCATGTTCTTCCATGTCACCCCACTCCTCCACACACTGCACTGGCTTCCAAATGAAGCTCGCATCATCTTCAAGACCCTGGTGATTTCCTATGGAGCAGCAAGGGGAACTGCATCTCCTTACCTTCAGGCTATTCTCAAACCCTACATCCCAACCCGAGCACTCCATTCCACCACTTCTATTCTCTTGGCCCTCCCACCCAGCCCAGTCAAAGCTCTTCACCGTCTCGCAACCAATGGTGGAACAAACAGAACCAGGAGTGGCCACTGTAGAAACCGTCAAAAATGCTATATATTATTGTCACACAGGATTGGTGCAGTGAAATTTGTCAGCCATTGTAGTATGGCACCCCTGGAGCCATTTAGGAGTAAGTGCCTTGTTCAATGGCACATCTGCATATTTTTTACCTTGTCAACTCAATGTTCTAACCGCTAGGCTACCTTCCCATTCGATTAAACCCTTTCCCATTTAAAAACTATTTATAACTAGTTGCAAAATGTATAAACAGTTGCAAAATGCTGAAAATTGTCACAGTGTTCCTATCATCTCTACTACCAGTACTGCACCAGTTTTTACTTAAACATTGCATCAAACATGTTTTATACCTTATTTATTAAAGTGTGGGTGGGAGGTCATCGGCATCATACTCCATGACCTATTGACCTCCACCTGCTGACGGAATACATCAGGAGGAGAGAGGAAAAGAGAGAGGAAGAGAGAGAGGAAGAGAGAGAGAGGAAGAGAGAGAGAGGAAGAGAGAGAGAAAGAGAGCGAGGCAGAGAGAGAGAGAATCGTCAATTGTTGTGGGAGATGTGTTTTCGCTCTCTTAATGGACTGAGTGCAGGGCATCTATCAGTCGAGTATATCTAAGGAGTGTCTCCTTTTTCCATTGCACAAAGGACTATCTATATCTTGATGGAGTGTCCACATTCTGAGGCTTGGGTAACGTCCCAAAGAGCACCCAAATCCCTATGTAGTGCACTACTTTGACCCCACAGCCTTTTTGAGCCCACAGCCCAGGACACATATGGTATATATTGTTATCAGGATTAATGTGTGTGGGGTGGGTTCTAAGGTACAATTTATAGAGCCTATCAATGGGAACATATACTTTACTGTCTCTTAACCTATCCACCCTTTGTTTTACGAAACATACAGTACCAGTCAAAAGTTTGGACACACCTACTCATAGAATAATAGTGAAGACATCAAAACTATGAAATAACACATATGGAATTATGTAGTAACCAAAAAAGTGTTAAACTAAACATATTTTAGATTTTAGATTCTTCAAAGTAGCCACCCTTTGCCTTGATGACAGCTTTGTAAACTCTTGGCATTCTCTCAACCAGCTTCATGAGGAATGCTTTTCCAACGGCCTTCCCACATTTGCTGAGCACTTGTTGGCTGCTTTTCCTTCACTTATAGGCTTTCTCTTTGTGAAGTGTCTCTGAACTGTTGATCCTGAGTTCCTGTCAACACACTTGTATAAACAAACAGCAGTCAGACGCATGCAGGCAGAGACATACGCTCAAACACACACAAATATAAACACACACACACACACACACACCAAAGAACACACGTGTTAACACACACACACTTTTCTTGACTAAGCGATCGGATTTCACTCAAAGATCAGGGACTACTGAATAGATTTTTCAATGGCATTTCAAGGCCCGCATTAAGCTTGTTGGTATAGTTGACAGGGAAATAACATATAGATACAATTTCCCACAATGTCCAATCCATACAATCTCCACGTCTTTCAATGATGCCACACTAAACCATAGAAGTTCACAATCTGGAATAAGAAACTGCATCAAAAGTCTCCAACAGAGTTGAGGTTAATTCCATTTCAATTCAGGAAGTCAACTGAAATTCCAATTCCAATTGAGGACATTGAATTGAAATGGAACTTAACCCCTTACTCTGGTCTCCACTCACAAAACTTATGGGAGTCTACAGTAACAGCAGTGATGTCCGTATCAATGCAAAGGCACAGGCAGGGTTAAGGAGGTTACAGGTTAGCCCGAGGGACAGTCGTCAGTCATGTGCTAAATTGCACGAGTGTCACTCTGGTCAATGAGGTGAGAGGCACCTGTAATAACAAGCCCTGGGAGGGAAGCCCACCATACATTCACCTCCTATGACAAATGTTTGGACAGCACTCACTCCCTTCAGATGTTGGCTTCTGTTTTTCCGAGCATGCTGTTTTTCTTGAGAGGAGGTTGTTAAGGGGTTTATGATCTGCACACAATACCCCATAATGTCAAAGTGGAATTTGTTTGTAGAACATTTTTTAATTAATAAAACATGAAAAGCTGGAATTTCATGAGTCAATAAGTATTCAACCCATTTGTTAAAGCAAGCCTAAATCAATTCAAGAGTTAAAATGTCATGAACAAATCATAATACGTTGCATGGACTCATTCTGTGTTCAATAACAATGGTAAACATGATTTTTGAATGAATAACCCATCTCTGTACCCCTCACATACAATTATCTGTAATTATCAGTAGTGAGTGGTAAATGTATGAATTAAGCTTTGGATGGTGTATCAATACACCCAGTCACTATAAAGATACAGGCGTCCTTCCTAACTCAGTTACTGGAGAGGAAGGAAACTGCTCAGGGATTTAACCTGAAAGCCAATGGTGACTTTAAAACAGTTACAAAGTTTAATATTTGTGATATGAGATAAATCAGACTTGATCAACAACATTGTAGTTACTCCACAGTGCTAACCTAAATGACAGAGTGAATTGAAGGAAGCCTGTACAGAATAACATTTTTCCAAAACATGCATCCCTGTTTGCAACAAGGCACTTAATTAATACTGCAAAAAATGTGGCAAAGAAATTCACTTTTGTCCTGAATAAAAAGCGTCATGTTTGGGGTAAATCCAACACATCACTGAGCACCACTCTTCATATTTTCAAGCATGTGGTAGCTGTATCATGTTGTGGGTATGCTTGTCATCGGCAAAGACTAGGTCGTTATTTTAGGATAAAAGAAATGGAATACAGCTAAGCAGGTAAAATCATAGAGGAAAACCTGGTTCAGTATTCTTTCCAACAAACACATAAAGATTAATTCAACTTTCAGCAGGAAAATAACCTAAAACACAAGGCCAAATCTACACTGGAGTTGCTTACCAAGATGACACGGAGTTGCCTAGTTACACTTTTGACTTAAAATCGGCTTGACAATCTATGAAAAGACTTGGCTTTATATCAATGATCAACAATTAACCTGACAGAGCGTGAAGAATCTTTAAAAGAATAATGGGCAAATATTGTACAATCCAGGTGTGCAAAGCTCTTAGGGGGAAATTCCAACCCGAGTTAAGCGCGCGTAAATGGAATATAATTCAATTTTATGCACTTTTCTCTCTATGCAAATTCTGACCTTGAATTTAAGCATGAGAATAGTAGGCTATTCATTTGAGGTGGAACTCAATACACAGTGTTCTGACTTCATTATTTTATTATCCCACCACCTTTATGCATGAGAAACCATGTCTAAGATCTAGCAAACCTACCTGTTCCAAGTGGAAAAAGCATCTAATTTTCTGATAGACAAAACACAATTTTCAATGCATTGTAATTTACAACTTGATCAAGTCTATTGATAAGAGCTAGGTAAATTAGTAATTAGTTTGGATAAGGGGATTGTAAATGACACTTGTTTTAGATCTATTTTACCTTATGATCACTGAGGACAAAAGTGAAATTTGTCAGACAGCAGCAAAGTGAACCATATCAACATGTCAACTTTCTTACAGCAAAGTTGACGAAATGCTGTGCCATTATGCAGAACTTAAATTGTACGGTCGTTTAACTTGCAGGGATGAGCACTCTCAAATGTCTTAATTATAGGCTCCCTCGACTTTCACTGTCTCCTATTTCTATTAAATATCAGTATCGACCATCAGTAGGTATCATAACCACACACATTCAACTGCCAATTTACTGTTAGTTCCCTTCAGTTGGTGTAACCTACATTATTATCTGTCTCAGCCTCCAGTATTTATGCTGCAGTAGTTTATGTGTCGGGGGGCTAGGGTCAGTTTGTTATATCTGGAGTACTTCTCCTGTCCTATTCGGTGTCCTGTGTGAATTTAAGTGTGCTCTCTCTAATTCTCTCTTTCTTTCTCTCTCTCGGAGGACCTGAGCCCTAGGACCATGCCTCAGGACTATCTGACATGATGACTCCTTGCTGTCCTCAGTCCACCTGGCCATGCTGCTGCTCCAGTTTCAACTGTTTTGCCTTATTATTATTGGACCATGCTGGTCATTTATGAACATTTGAACATCTTGGCCATGTTCTGTTATAATCTCCACCCGGCACAGCCAGAAGAGGACTGGCCACCCCACATAGCCTGGTTCCTCTCTAGGTTTCTTCCTAGGTTTTGGCCTTTCTAGGGAGTTTTTCCTAGCCACCGTGCTTCTACACCTGCATTGCTTGCTGTTTGGGGTTTTAGGCTGGGTTTCTGTACAGCACTTTGAGATATCAGCTGATGTAGGAAGGGCTATATAAATACATTTGATTTGATTTGATTTGATGATATTATTCCAATTACATTGTTTTGTTTACTTTAATTTGCTTCCTCTGTAAACATCCTCACGGCTCTTTGGTTATTGCTGAGTATCAGTTGACGATATAAAAAAATACATTTAGGCTTATTAAATCGTTACAATTTGATCCCGACGCATGGCGCAATACTTGGCCATGTCATCACGCAGTTCCATTGTCATTGCAGGCAATAGAGGAGGGTATAGCCTACTATTGTACACTATTCCCCCTATTATAATTATATGTACACTAACCTTCCAACATTACCATCGGTTGAAGAACTGAATTTGGCAATTTTCAGAATGAACCAAACCATCGTTTTCTTTCTAACGCCCGTAAAGGAAATCCAAGCCTCTTATGATTCATAAATACTTTCCTAAATAATCTACAAGATCAGAGTATTTTTAAATCTACCAATTGGTACTGAAACAGAGACGAATATGCATAGATTTAGAACGTTTTCTATTATTGATCCCTAACATTCTGAACCCGTTCGTTCACTCGATATATTCTAGTCTGTCAGCAAAATTCAAATTAAAAGTTGCACTGTATTTAAAGGGATGGCTTAAAATAAATGTACTGAAAACCCCATTGAATGAAAACTCCATGAGAAAATCTGTTGGCCAGCAAGTGGGAGGGTTTTCAGCAATTGAATGACATTTATTCAGAGCGCACAATGTAGCCACACCTGCAGAACGTGTTACGCGACTGAAACAGGTAAGTCTGAATACCAAATACTGAGAAGTGCGTAGAAAGGCTTGGGTAGGAAAGCCATAAACTTCTAAGTTGGGATCGGGCACTTAGAGACTTCTGTCAGGGGCTGAATAATTATATACAGTGCCTTGCGAAAGTATTCGGTCCCCTTGAACTTTGCGACCTTTTGCAAAGGCTTCAAACATAAAGATATACAACTGTATTTTTTTGTGAAGAATCAACAACAAGTGGGACACAATCATGAAGTGAAACGACATTTATTGGATATTTCAAACTTTTTTAACAAATCAAAAACTGAAAAATTGGGCGTGCAAAATTATTCAGCCCCCTTAAGTTAATACTTTGTAGCGCCACCTTTTGCTGCGATTACAGCTGTAAGTCGCTTGGGGTATGTCTCTATCAGTTTTGCACATCGAGAGACTGACATTTTTTCCCATTCCTCCTTGCAAAACAGCTCGAGCTCAGTGAGGTTAGATGGAGAGCATTTGTGAACAGTAGTTTTCAGTTCTTTCCACAGATTCTCGATTGGATTCAGGTCTGGACTTTGACTTGGCCATTCTAACACCTGGATACGTTTATTTTTGAACCATTCCATTGTAGATTTTGCTTTATGTTTTGGATTATTGTCTTGTTGGAAGACAAATCTCCGTCCCAGTCTCAGGTCTTTTGCAGACTACATCAGGTTTTCTTCCAGAATGGTCCTGTATTTGGCTCCATCCATCTTCCCATCAATTTTAACCATCTTCCCTGTCCCTGCTGAAGAAAAGCAGGCCCAAACCATGATGCTGCCACCACCATGTTTGACAGTGGGGATGGTGTGTTCAGCTGTGTTGCTTTTACGCCAAACATAACGTTTTGCATTGTTGCCAAAAAGTTCAATTTTGGTTTCATCTGACCAGAGCACCTTCTTCCACATGTTTGGTGTGTCTCCCAGGTGGCTTGTGGCAAACTTTAAACAACACTTTTTATGGATATCTTTAAGAAATGGCTTTCTTCTTGCCACTCTTCCATAAAGGCCAGATTTGTGCAATATACGACTGATTGTTGTCCTATGGACAGAGTCTCCCACCTCAGCTGTAGATCTCTGCAGTTCATCCAGAGTGATCATGGGCCTCTTGGCTGCATCTCTGATCAGTCTTCTCCTTGTATGAGCTGAAAGTTTAGAGGGACGGCCAGGTCTTGGTAGATTTGCAGTGGTCTGATACTCCTTCCATTTCAATATTATCGCTTGCACAGTGCTCCTTGGGATGTTTAAAGCTTGGGAAATCTTTTTGTATCCAAATCTGGCTTTAAACTTCTTCACAACAGTATCTCGGACCTGCCTGGTGTGTTCCTTGTTCTTCATGATGCTCTCTGCGCTTTTAACGGACCTCTGAGACTATCACAGTGCAGGTGCATTTATACGGAGACTTGATTACACACAGGTGGATTGTATTTATCATCATTAGTCATTTAGGTCAACATTGGATCATTCAGAGATCCTCACTGAACTTCTGGAGAGAGTTTGCTGCACTGAAAGTAAAGGGGCTGAATAATTTTGCACGCCCAATTTTTCAGTTTTTGATTTGTTAAAAAAGTTTGAAATATCCAATAAATGTCGTTCCACTTCATGATTATGTCCCACTTGTTGTTGATTCTTCACAAAAAAATACAGTTTTATATCTTTATGTTTGAAGCCTGAAATGTGGCAAAAGGTCGCAAAGTTCAAGAGGGCCGAATACTTTCGCAAGGCACTGTAATCTATCAATCAAATTTCAATAATGTGTATTTATAAAGCCCTTCTTACATCAGCTGATGTCACAAAGTGCTGTACAGAAACCCAGCCTAAAACCCCAAGCAGCAAGCAATACAGGTGTTGAAGCACGGTGGCTAGGAAAAACTCCATAGAAAGGCCAAAACCTAGGAAGAAACCTAGAGAGGAACCAGGCTCTGAGGTGGCCAGTCTTCTTTTGGCTGTGCCAGAGGAGATTGTAAGAGTACATGGCCATTAAGGCAAGATCGTTCTTCAAGATGTTCAAACGTTCATAGATGACCAGCAGGGTCAAATAATAATAATCACAGTCGTTGTCGAGGGTGCAACAGGTCAGCACATCAGGAGTAGATGTCAGTTGGCTTTTCATAGCCAAGCATTCAGAGGTCGAGACAGCAGGTGCGTTAGAGAGAGAGAGTCGAAAAATCAGGTCCAGGATAGGGTAGCACGTCTGGTTAACAGGTCAGGGTTCCATAGCTGCAGGCAGAACAGCAGAAACTGGATCAGCAGCATGACCAGGGGGACTGGGGACGGGAACCGCCAGGAATCATCAGGCTAGTTAGTCCTGAGGCATGGTCCTAGTGCTCAAGTACTGGGCCAACCACAGCCCCCACACCCCTAGAGGGATATCAACAGTCCACCAACTTACTACCCTGAGACAATGTGGAGTATTGCCCACAAAGATCTCCCCCACCACACGAGCCTGAGGGGGCGCAAGACCGGACAGGAAGTTAATATCAGTGACTCAACCTACTCAAGTCGAGAATAGCAAAACAATCCTGGCAAGACGTGATGCACCCCTCGTAGGGACGGCATGGGGGAGCACTAGCAAGCCAGTGACTCAGCCCCCATAAGGGTCAGAGGCAGGGAGTCCCAGCAGAGAGGGGAGCCAGCCAGGCAGAGACAGCAAGTGTGGTTCGTCACTCCAGTGCCTTGCTGTTCACCTTCACACCCCTGGGCCAGACTACACTCAATCACAGGACCTACAGAAGAGATTAGTCTTCAGGAAAGACTTAAAGGTTGATATGGAGTCTGCGTCTCTCACATAATCAAGATACAGTGACAAGCAGTCATCAAGGCAAAGGGTGGCTACTTCGAATAATCTAAAATCTATTTTGATTTGTTTAACACTTTTGGTTTCTACATGATTCCATGTGTTATTTCATCGTTCTGATGTCTTCACTATTATTCTACAATGTAGAAAATAGTAAAAAATAAGTACTGTATTTCAGTACATTCATACAACCTAACCATTGCGAAACATCTATACGATCAAACAAACCTCACATAGCAAATCAGCAATTACATTTTTGGGGGACCAAATTCGACACTCTTTCATTGACCTCCATGCTTTCATTGACCTTCACTTTGTGGTCTTATTTTAGTGGACAGATTTTGGGTTAAGTAAACCCTCTCTAATTCTCCAACTGTACCTTTAGATAGCTAGAGTGTACTTTTATAACATTTACATAGACAACCAACTGTATTTTAATATTACTGTATTATACCGGTGGTCAGGAAGATCTAATCACAATTGGTTCACAATGGATCTTGTGATTGTCTACACCTGTTCACAAATGTGGGGACAATCAGAATGTGGATAATAAGCAGGGCTTTAAAGAGCAACTAGGAAAGATTATCTAAATGTTTAAATAGTCAACAGATAGAACACAAAATACCCCTGTCTCTGAGGTGTGTTGATGATGAGCCACGGCCTGTTCACCCCACTACCATCCAGAAGACGAGGTCAGTACAGGTGCATCAAAGCAGGGACCGAGAGACTGAAAAACAGCTTCTATCTCAAGGCCATCAGACTGTTAAACAGCCACCACTAACATTGAGTGGCTGCTGCCAACATACTGACTCAACTCCAGCCACTTTAATAATGGAAAAATTGATGTAAAAATGTATCACTAGCCACTTTAAACAATGCTACTTAATATAATGTTTACATACCCTACATTACTCATCTCATATGCATATACTGTACTCTATACCATCTACTGCATCTTTTCATCTTTATGTAATACATGTATCACTAGCCACTTTAAACAATGCCACTTAATATAATGTTTACATACCCTACATTACTCATCTCATATGCATATACTGTACTCAATACCATCTACTGCATCTTGCCTATGCCGTCCTGTACCATCACTCATTCATATATATTTATGTACATATTCTTTATCCCTTTTCACTTGTGTGTATAAGGTAGTAGTTGTGGAATTGTTAGGTTAGATTACTCATTGGTTATTACTGCATTGTCGGAACTAGAAGCAAAAGCATTTCGCTACACTCGCATTAACATCAGCTAACCATGTGTATGTGACAAATACAATTGGATTGGATTTCATTTTATGCTTCCTGCACCATTTCCTGTTATTCATGAGGCTCTTGAGGTTTACTTCACATGAATTCTGAGGTGGTCTCACCTTCCTGACATTGCTTCCTCTGTGGGCTCCATTTCCGTCTGGCATTAAGCCAGTTCAATTGTCAAACGCACACTTGTTTGTTGTTTTCAACTCTCTACAGACAGCAGGTGCGGTAGAGATACTCAATGATTGGCTATGAAAAGCCAACTGACATTTACTCCTGAGGTGCTGACTTGTTGCACCCTCGACAACTCCTGTGATTATTATTATTTGACCATGCTGTTCATCTATGAACATTTGAACATCTTGGCCATGTTCTGTTATAATCTCCACCCGGCACAGCCAGAAGAGGACTGGCCACCCCTCATAGCCTGGTTCCTCTCTAGATCTCTTCCTAGGTTTTGGCCTTTCTAGGGAGTTTTTCCTAGCCACCGTGCTTCTACACCTGCATTGCTTGCTGTTTGGGGTTTTAGGCTGGGTTTCTGTACAGCACTTATGATATATCAGCTGATGTACGAAGGGTTATATAAATAAATTTGATTTGATTTTGATTTGATGTAAGAAGGGCTATATAAATACATTTGATTTGATATTTCAACCTTTTAAAGCCGGCGCTCTTTTATTGTCAAACCCTAGCCCCACGATTGGTAATTTACCGGTCTTATATGAACTTGCTTGCACTGAGGTGGGAGGGGTGGCAATATCTGAGGTGTGTCTTTAAATCATGCACCAAAGTGCCAATTTCAGTATGTGTGAGCTGTTGGGGATATTTAAGACCAACCAAAAGCTGGTCTTAACGGTAATGTGATTATGGCATGGATTCTGACAATGGAAGGATAGCCTATCCAGCCGTGAAGCCCAGTGCCCATATGCACATAGAACAAGAGAGATGTGCTTTTTGTGCCGGTAAACCTTGTATTTAGATTATTTTCTATTTTATCCCCATTTAGTTTAGTTTGATTAAAAAACAAGCATAGCCTCCTCTCAATGAAGGCTGTGTTTTTGTTTGTTTTTATCCTGCCCAATGCATTCGCCAAGTAGTCAAGACTATCGATAAAGGGTTTGGCTCGTGAGACCGCTTTGACATCAATCTTACTCACCAAAGCTGTATTAAAATATCATGTTTGGCAGCAGCAAAACGGTGAGCGGACATCCCCTTTTAATCCATGTAGGCTATTCAATTATTTTAGCCAGGTTCCTCTAAAAACCCAGCATAGGCTATATGCCGATCATAGAACAATGGATGAGATAATCCGGTGACCCACAATGGACTAGGGCAGAATATTCTGTGTCCCCAGCCGAATTGGAGTTGATGACAATGCAAAGACTGTCAATAAACTACAGAACTTAAGACAAACACATGCAGTATTAATCCATGGAACACCTTGATTGGCCAGTGAGTGGCCAAGCCCTTCACAACTACAACTTCATCAAAACACAGCTCTTTCACACCACCTGAACCTATAGCGCTACCACCAGCGCTTAGATTTACCATTACGTTAGATCTCTCTCTCTCTCTCTCTCTCTCTCTCTCTCTCTCTCTCTCTCTCTCTCTCTCTCTCTCTCTCTCTCTCTCTCTCTCTCTCTCTCTCTCTCTCTCTCTCTCTCTCTCTCTCTCTCTCTCTCTCTCTCTCTCTCTCTCTCTCTCTCTCTCTCTCTCTCTCTCTCTCTCTCTCTCTCTCTCTCTCTCTCTCTCTCTCTCTCTCTCTCTCTCTCTCTCTCTCTCTCTCTCTCTCTCTCTCTCTCTCTCTCTCTCTCTCTCTCTCTCTCTCTCTCTCTCTCTCTCTCTCTCGTAGGAGGCCCAGCTTCAAAGCAACAACTAAAGCTTTGCATCCCTTACATAGCATGATGGTTTATGGAAAATCCTCTCAAACTCACAGAGTGGCCTGTTTAACCTGTAGGTAATTTGTAGCGTGAAGAATTAGCAAAAAAACTACTTCAAGGTCTTTGGGTCTTCACAGTAAACTAACAAAAAAGAACTGATGACTTTTCCAGTTATTTGCTACAGTGGCAGTCAGTGCCAGTAATCCTATTATGTTACAGCACTCCTAATAGTACAAATAGAGGCATGGTTGCTAAGCTTATTTGCCCATACTACATTAGAACATACTGAATCAATGGTATTTACTCTGAGTCATTGCGGATATGCTCTTGCTCCCAAACAGAGCACCAGCAAATGGTCTGATTAAGGAGAGAAGAATCATCCCATAGGAAACATGGCGTAGCTTTTGATTTGTTTGACTGCATTGTACACAAGGTCAGGATGTTATCAGACGATAACATATCAGCATCTCCGGTTCTGAATCTAGATTAGAACCTTGACAGTTGACTTGCATTTCACTGAGGAGAATTGGCAAAGGCAGATGAGCAGTGTTGTTGAGGATGGTGGTTCAACTAAAAAGTGGTCCTATTCCCTTTTTTACTTTTGTGCATTTTACCCCCCTTTTTCTCCCCAATTTCAATCTTGTCTCATCACTTCAAATCCTCAACAGGCTCGGGAGAGGTGAAGGAGGAGTCAAGCGTCCTCCGAAACATGACCCGCCTAACTGCACTCCTTAACACCCGCCAGTTTAACCCGGAAGCCAGCCGCACCAATGTGTCGGAGGAAACACGGTTCAAGGAGGATACCCAACCCAACCTCTATGCAGGGTGATAGCCATCCCCAGATTGTGTCTGTGTTTTGACCTAGGTGTCGATTTCATCCCTTCTCTCTTGTAGTGCCACCCGAAACAGATGGCACTGTGACTGTAGGGAGCCGAGTCAAATCAAATCAGTAAATCCAATCTAATTTTAGTGGTCACATACACATGTTTAGCAGATGTTATTGTGAGTGTAGTGAAATGCTTATGCTTCTAGATCCGACAGTGCAGCAGTATCTAACAGGTAATATCTAACAAATTCCACAACAAAACCTAATACATACAATGTAGTAAAGGAATGGGATAAGAATAGATAAGTATAAGTCTGTAGGTAGGCAGCTGCCTCTCTGTGCTAGTGGTGGCTGTTTAACAATCTGATGGCCTTGAGACGGAAGCTGTGCGTGTGTAAGTGACTGTAAGGTGACACAAAGGACATGTAAGAGACCGTAAGGTGACACAAAGGACTTGTAAGTGACTAAGGTGACACAAAGGACATGTAAGTGACTGTAAGGTGACATAAAGGACATGTAAGTGACCGTAAGGTGACACAAAGGACTTGTAAGTGACTGTAAGGTGACACAAAGGACATGTAAGTGACTGTAAGGTGACATAAAGGACATGTAAGTGACTGTAAGGTGACATAAAGGACATGTAAGTGACCGTAAGGTGACACAAAGGACTTGTAAGTGACTAAGGTGACACAAAGGACATGTAAGTGACTGTAAGGTGACATAAAGGACATGTAAGTGACCGTAAGGTGACACAAAGGACTTGTAAGTGACTAAGGTGACACAAAGGACATGTAAGTGACTGTAAGGTGACATAAAGGACATGTAAGTGACTGTAAGGTGACACAAAGGACATGTAAGTGCGTTTCGCTCTCTTTTACTTACCACTCTTTGTAACTGTAAACAGCACAGAGGAAGGAGCGTTGCACCTTGCAGGTGAACAGAGGACAAGGAAAGGAAATTAGGATATGACCCGCACTGAAAAAGGGGGCCATTTTGCCACCTCTCCAGGGACGAGGTGTGATAGTCACCAATTTGACAGTTCATTTCCAGGATACAATTGTGAGATGGAATTTGTTTGTAGTATACATTAGAGAGACTTCTTGTTTGTGTGTGTGAACATCGACTTCCGGAGAGAGCGCAGATCATTGTCAGTTTATACATTGTAAGATATTACTCCTCCATTATTATGGGATTTCCCAATCCCAAGCTTTATCTCCAAGGCATGAAATCATTGGTGATTTCAGTTACAGAGCAAGTCCGTACCATGCGCTTTCTAACAGCCTCAGATTCCTGAAAACCTGAGGATCCCAGCCAAGTCTCAACAAGTTGCCAAATCCACCTTTCTTCACTGTTTTCTTTCATTGTCCTTCATGTGATTTTTTTTTGCAGTCAATCCCAATTTCAACTCCCCGTGTTTTAGCAGTGTTTCTGTGTGTGTGGCGGGGGGGGGGGGGGGGGGGGGGTATGACACGGAGCTGGATAGTGTTAACTCCACAGGGAGAGCGGTATCACTTTAAAGGCTTTGGCATGGGAGGGAGCCGCCAGTGTCGACATGTCCCACAACCCACTTGGGAATGCCAGGCCCATCCCGGACCCACACTGCCACATTCATGTTCCTCATGTTACCCAGTGAGTAACGCTGCGATCACATTTCCCCGCTAAGGTGGCCTGTGTTTTCACATATATGCACACCCACGTTTGCACAGGAGCACCAACACACGTGTGCGCACACAAGCACAGAACCGCGCATGCACACAAAAATACTTTTCAATCACATACACAGTACAGAGAGAACTACATTTTCTCATGACAATAAAATACTAACATGTACTTATATTCTGCATAATCCAATATGCATCTTCAGTAGAAGGAAGGCTTTGGGATATATTGCATTTCAATTTTTCCAATCTACACAACATTGCAAAAATATTTCAGCTTCAGTGTTATAATTATTTTGCAATGTTGCCTTATATGGTTATTCCGGTGTTAGAGTAGGTCGACACGTGAGCATATTTTAGTAGTATTTCTCTCAGCTCCCACCCCGTGTGCCTGTACCCTACATCTGAGGGGTCAGAGGTAGGGACACAAGCTCTCTTCCCCATTTGTCCTACTTTAACACATCACAGGGAAAGCAGCCAGTGGAAATGGGTTTAGAAGAATTCCTGGGGCCTCTCAGAACGAGAGAATGGGACTATTGTGAGCAGAGTGAAATGCTGGGTAAGAGGAATAACACGGCTCATAACCAAAAGGGGGGGGGGGGGGGGGTTATGGTGCTTACTGCTGCCGATCATCACCAACCATAGAGAGAGAGATAGTATATTATCTACTTCACTTGCTTTGGCAATGTTAACATATGTTTCCAATGCCAATAAAGCCCCTTGAAATTCATTGAGATAAATAAGGAAATTATCTCAACAGAGAAAAATGTCATCATGTATGCTACCTATATCCCCTCAATAGAATCCCCATACTTTAACGGTGACAGCTTCTCCATTCTAGAGGGGGAGATGACCAATTTCCAGGCCCATGGACATGTACTAGCCTGTGGCGACCTACAGTGCCTTGCGAAAGTATTCGGCCCCCTTGAACTTTGCGACCTTTTGCCACATTTCAGGCTTCAAACATAAAGATATAAAACTGTATTTTTTTGTGAAGAATCAACAACAAGTGGGACACAATCATGAAGTGGAACAACATTTATTGGATATTTCAAACTTTTTTAACAAATCAAAAAGTGAAAAATTGGGCGTGCAAAATTATTCAGCCCCCTTAAGTTAATACTTTGTAGCGCCACCTTTTGCTGCGATTACAGCTGTAAGTCGCTTGGGGTATGTCTCTATCAGTTTTGCACATCGAGAGACTGAAATGTTTTCCCATTCCTCCTTGCAAAACAGCTCGAGCTCAGTGAGGTTGGATGGAGAGCATTTGTGAACAGCAGTTTTCAGTTCTTTCCACAGATTCTCGATTGGATTCAGGTCTGGACTTTGACTTGGCCATTCTAACACCTGGATATGTTTATTTTTGAACCATTCCATTGTAGATTTTGCTTTATGTTTTGGATCATTGTCTTGTTGGAAGACAAATCTCCGTCCCAGTCTCAGGTCTTTTGCAGACTCCATCAGGTTTTCTTCCAGAATGGTCCTGTATTTGGCTCCATCCATCTTCCCATCAATTTTAACCATCTTCCCTGTCCCTGCTGAAGAAAAGCAGGCCCAAACCATGATGCTGCCACCACCATGTTTGACAGTGGGGATGGTGTGTTCAGCTGTGTTGCTTTTACGCCAAACATAACGTTTTGCATTGTTGCCAAAAAGTTCAATTTTGGTTTCATCTGACCAGAGCACCTTCTTCCACATGTTTGGTGTGTCTCCCAGGTGGCTTGTGGCAAACTTTAAACAACACTTTTTATGGATATCTTTAAGAAATGGCTTTCTTCTTGCCACTCTTCCATAAAGGCCAGATTTGTGCAATATACGACTGATTGTTGTCCTATGGACAGAGTCTCCCACCTCAGCAGTAGATCTCTGCAGTTCATCCAGAGTGATCATGGGCCTCTTGGCTGCATCTCTGATCAGTCTTCTCCTTGTATGAGCTGAAAGTTTAGAGGGACGGCCAGGTCTTGGTAGATTTGCAGTGGTCTGATACTCCTTCCATTTCAATATTATCGCTTGCACAGTGCTCCTTGGGATGTTTAAAGCTTGGGAAATATTTTTGTATCCAAATCCGGCTTTAAACTTCTTCACAACAGTATCTCGGACCTGCCTGGTGTGTTCCTTGTTCTTCATGATGCTCTCTGCGCTTTTAACGGACCTCTGAGACTATCACAGTGCAGGTGCATTTATACGGAGACTTGATTACACACAGGTGGATTGTATTTATCATCATTAGTCATTTAGGTCAACATTGGATCATTCAGAGATCCTCACTGAACTTCTGGAGAGAGTTTGCTGCACTGAAAGTAAAGGGGCTGAATAATTTTGCACGCCCAATTTTTCAGTTTTTTATTTGTTAAAAAAGCTTGAAATATCCAATAAATGTCGTTCCACTTCATGATTGTGTCCCACTTGTTGTTGATTCTTCACAAAAAAATACAGTTTTATATCTTTATGTTTGAAGCCTGAAATGTGGCAAAAGGTCGCAAAGTTCAAGGGGGCCGAATACTTTCGCAAGGCACTGTAGATTTCCACTGGTCTAATGTCCTTTGCCCGTGTTTCTTGGTGTCCTTTAGTATTGTTTTAGCAGTGTTTTTTGCCGCAAATCGACCATGAAGGCATCATTCACGCAGTCTCCTCTATACAGTTGATGTTGAGATGTGTCTGTTACTTGAACTTTGTAAGGCATTTTTATGGGCTGCAAATTGAGGCTGGTAACTCTAATGAACTTAAATCAAATCCAATTTTATTGCTCACATACAGTATATCACAAAAGTGAGTACACCCCTCACATTTGTGTAAATATTTGAGTATATCCTTTCATGTGACAACACTGAAGAAATGACACTTTGCTACAATGTAAAGTAGTGAGTGTACAGCTTGTATAACAGTGTAAATTTGCTGTCCCCTCAAAATAACTCAACACACCATTAATGTCTAAACCGCTGGTAACAAAAGTGAGTACACCCCTAAGTAGAAATGTCCAAATTGGGCCCAAAGTGTCAATATTTTGTGTGGCCACCATCATTTTCCAGCACTGCCTTAACCCTCTTAGGCATGGAGTTCACCAGAGCTTCACAGGTTGCCACTGGAATCCTCTTCCACTCCTCCCTGATGACATCACAGAGCTGGTGGATGTTAGAGACCTTGCACTCCTCCACCTTCCGTTTGAGGATGCCCCACAGATGCTCAATGGGGTTGGGGTGAAGACACAGCCATTAATGTCTAGACCGCTGGCAACAAAAGTGAGTACACCCCTAAGGGAAAATGTCCAAATTGGACCCAATTAGCTATTTTCCCTCCCCGGTGTCATGTGACTCGTTAGT